>NC_062569.1:85345529-85648559 GCF_022837055.1 Prionailurus viverrinus | reverse complement strand
TCCCAAGCTTATTCTCTTTGAACATGGCTTTGGAAAATGGTTTAGTCAGCATCTTTCCTACTTCTCCCACCTCTAACATTTCAGGTGAGAGTCAGAGGGAATTTTAAAAGACTGGAAGTTCTTGGCTGGTGTTATAGCCCACCTTGGAAGAGAAAGTCCCAGCACAGTCCAAGTTTCCCCCATCTCCTCTCCCTCTCTCTCCTTCTCTCCCTCTCTTTTTCTCTCTCCCTCTCTCTCTTTCTCTCCCCACCTCTCTCTCTCCTTCTTTCTTCCTCTCCCTCTCTCTCTCTTCCTCTTTCTCCCTCCCTTTCACTCTCCCTCTCTCTCTCTCTTTCCCTCTCTCTCCCTCCCTCCTCCTTCTCTCTGTTCTACCTCTCTCTCCTCCCACTCCCGCCCCCTCTCTCTCCCCATCTCCCTCTCTCCATCTCTCCCTCTTTCCTTCTCTCTCTCTCTTCCCCATACATACGCAAGATCACTCAGCCAGAGGGAGTGTGGGGAGAAGACAGATAGGCCAGCAGACTTTTAGTGCCTTTCACATTTCCCTTTCAATGAACTTAAGTAAAACATCTGTCTTTTTCGGCATATGGCCCAGAGAGTCACCTGCTAATACTATGTATCTAGCAGGGGCTCTTTAGCTAAGGCAAAGTGCAAAGAGGCTGAAATGCACAGGTAATTTGTATTCCTGCAGAGATGGATCACTTGGTGATACACTGAGTTTCCATCTGTGGCATGGAGGAGAGGAACACTTAAAACTTAAAAGTGTTCTTTTTATAAAATAACATTGAAACAGAAAAACAAAGAGCTAAGCCCTAACAGCTCTAGTGATGCCAAAATAGTGCAAATCATTTCAATGTTTTTCAAAATCCCTAAAAGTAATGGTCCACGGACACACCAACCCCTCCCACCTGCTTTCACGAAACCGCACCGATGGTGGAGAGGAAGCTGAAGGAGGGTCTGTGGAAGAAGATGTGCCAGTTAAAAGCCAAGGCAACCCCACAGCCGCGTTGTACTGCCCACTCCGCCACGTCCAGGATCCTCTGACACCCAGACTCTCTCCAACTCTCTCCCTCCCCCACCCATCTCTTTTTTAAGCAGATTATTTAAAGAGATCTCAATGAGAAGAAAAATCCCTCTTCTCTCCAAGGTGGAAGGTAGGGGACAATTGTCCTCGAGAACACAGGCTTCACTGGGTTAGCTTGTGGCGGTTGTGATAAACTGTGAACACCCCCAAAGGAAGGACTTAAAAAAAAAAAAAACAAAACCCTAATCAAGTGGAGGTGTCAGTAAACAAGCACTTTTTGTGCATCTGAGTGTCAGGGCCACGAACAAGATTAGAGCTTGGCCGCCATGGGGGCCCTAGGTGAAGCCCCCGCTCATTCACTTACTGTGTGCCCTGGGGCAGGTTTTCTCATCTTTGGAAGCATCCGATTCCTCATCAGTAAAATGGGGATAGTAACAGCACCTCCTTCAAAACGTTGTCGGGAGGAGTGAATGAGGTCATTCACGTGAGCGCAGCTAGTCACACGTGGCCCAGGGTGAGTGCCTAATGCATGTTAATGCTGATCACTTATCTTTTATTATTTTCTTTGAGATAGCATACAGGATATGGGATGGGGGCCCATGGATGATGGATATCTCCAAGATTCATGGAATAATGAAGCTCATCCTGGCTCCCCTGAAATTTCAGGGCTCAATTAATTTCTGAACATCAAGCGTCACTGTCCTAGGGACTTCTGGGAAGAGCTTGAGGAGCAAGTGTTCACCGCATCCACAACTTTTGAATAGAAATGAGTATCATCATGATGGTCTGAGCAGATGCATTCTGTATCAGCCCCTACAGGGAAAGCTGCAGGTGTTTTCCGTGCTTGCCTTGTTGAATTGCTTTCTTGCTTTCTTTCTGTTTGTTTGTTTTTTTTTTATGTTTATTGATTTATTTATTTTTGAGCTAGAGAAAGAAAGAGAGTACACGGGGGAGGGGCAGAGAGAGAAGCCAAAGCAAGCTCCACGCCATCAGCACAGAGTCTGACACGGGGCTCAATCCCACAAACTGGGAGATCATGACCTGAGCTGAAATCAAGAGTCTGATGCTTAACCAACAGAGCCACCCAGACGCCACAGCGTAGACAAAAAATTGCAATGCGATTGCCTTCTTTTAGTCACATGATCTGTGATAGAAAACTGGACTCTCCACACTTGGGAGGAGCCCCGGGGAGTGAGGTAAGGAAAGGTCTACCTGTGGCAGAGCAGCGATAACTTTCTAAGGAGTTTGCCCCTTTTCCTCTCAAGTAGTCACAAGCAGGGTTCAAATCCTAGCTCTGCCACCTTCTGTGGAAACCTGAGCAGGCCACTCATCCGCTCCGAGCTCATTTTCCATCTGAAAAATAGGGAGAGGAAAAAACAAATAAATACATAAATGTGCAAAAGGGACTAGAGGTAATAATACAAGGTAAGCACATGACACGTGCAAACATATGACACAAGGTATATGGCAGTGAGCACGTACTTCGTAAACAGTAGCGCTCATCATACAAATTGGAGCGGCGTGTGACCATTCCTGGGTCAGAGAGGACAGTTTCCTCGTGTGAACACTAACAGGTATTTGGCCAGCGTTAGCCCCCAAATGAGGAGACCTGGAGCACGGACCCTCTTCCTCGCGGTGTGACTTTGCAAACGTCGCTTCCCCAGCCTGAGGGTCAGGCTTCTCATATGAAAATGAAGGGGCCGGACAAATCATCTCAGACGCCTTGGAGCTCAGAGACTTGGACCGTGGGGTTCCAGTGTCTAGGATTATACTCCTGGGCGTGCTTCATAACAGTAACAGGATCAAAATACACGTAGCACTTCAATCTATGACCCAGCATCTCACTCTCGGGTACACGTCCAGCAGAAAAGTGTATACGGGTTCAACAGTGTGTGCAGGAACCTTCACTACGGGGCTGTTTGTCAGAGCCAGGAGCCAACAACAAACCAAACGTCGAGCCACAACACGATGGGGAAGTAACTGTGGGCTATTCTTCACACAGTGGAATACAACACAGCAACGGGGAACGAGGGAAGTATTGCTACATGCTAACAAAGGGAATGCGGCACAGAAATCTGAAGCGGGTGAAAGAAGTGGGACGTGAAAGAGTCCACACTGTCTGATTCCATTTACACGAAGTTCAGAAACAGGCAAAAGTAATCCATGATGTTAGAAGCCCGGATCGCGGTTACCTCTGCATGACAATCGCAGCGGAGAGGAGCGGAGTTTCAGGGGCCAGTGAGGCACCATTTATTGACACAGGTGTGTTCACTTTGAAAACACAAAGAGCTACACATACACGTTGTGATTTGTGATATGTATACATGCATATGTATACATGTTATAGTTCAATAAGAAGTGTATGTAGAGTATGCACAGAACCACATTTGGGGGCGTCTGGGTGGTTCAGATGGCTAAGTGTCTGACTCTTGATTTCGGCTCGGGTCATGATCTCATGGTTTGTGAGATCGAGCCCCGCATGGGGCTCTGTGCCGATAGCTGTCAGCTGATACGCTATCGGCACAGAGCCTGCTTGGGATTCTCTCTCTTCCCTTCTCTCTCTGTCTCTCCCCCTTCTCTCTCTCTTTCTCAAAAATGAATAAATAAACTTAAAAAACAAGTAGGGATCAAGAGTAGATGAGGAAGGAGATATAACCTGGGGCCAGAGTGTTTATATTTTAAGTCCTTGTATCCTAGGCTGAGCTTTATGGACTCTTTGACATAAGGCACAACAGGGAGCCACTGAAGGGTCTGTAAGCTGCTGAGATCTTCCAAAAGCACTTCCCATCACATCAACATGCTTTCTTTTATCTTCCAGTCTTACGGATGAACCGTGCTCTCCAGGCACAGACCAGCTCCTGCACACCTCCACGCAACCCCGTTCCCTCTCGCCTACCCAAGAACATGACCCCAGCCATGCTCCTTCTCTCTCCTGCATCATCAACACCTTCTCCTGATTGGGCCTTTGACACTAGCACACAAATGTGCAATTATTTCTCCCGTCTGAAAAATACAGGTGTGCTCAACCTCATTTTCCCCCATCACTTCCTCTGTATGGCAAAATTCCTAACAACATTGTAATGCTGGACACTTCTACTTCCCACCCTCCCATTCTCTATTAAACACGTTTCAGCTGAGCTTTCACCCCTCCCCAGAATTCCATCAAAGAAATGACCTCCACACAGCCCCACCCAGTAGCCAGTTCTCCAGTCTCCACCTTGCTTGACCTTTACGCAGCAGTGACCTAGTCGATGACTCCTCCTCAAAGCAACGCTCTTTACTTGGCTACCAGGGCACTCTGCTGGTTTCCTCTTACCTTACACCCTGCTCTTTCCCAACCCTTGCTGCTTCCTCCTCTTTTCTGGAGTTCTTTGTCTTGAAGTTGCCCCAAAGCTCAGTCTTTGGATCCCTTCTCTATCTACACTTATTATCCTGGTGATCTCATTCATTTCCATGCTTTTAAATTCTGTCCACAAGCTGATGACTCCCAGATTTATACATGTGATCTATGTTTCCCCTCTGATTTCCAGACACATAAATCCAATTGCTGCTGACATCTCCACTTGGACAGTTAGTAGGCATCTGAAACTGAGCTCATGATCTGTCCCTCCTCGTACAGTCACCCTCATCTCAAAATGGCATCTCCGTCCTCCCAGGTCCCCCAGTCAGATGGTCATCCTGACTCTTTTCTCACAGAATACATCCAATCTATTAGTGTCACACTGCTGAATGGTGGGAAAGAACAGGACGGAGAATGGTCATGTCCTGTGCAGCTTTCTAAAGGACGGCTGAGCACAAGCCTAAACATGAAGGTTGGACCTCGACCATTGTTCTCTGAAACAGAGTGTGGCCTCTTGCACTACGTACTCAAATACCTCACACACACACAAAAAAAACCTCTTTAATATGAATGAAAAAAATAGAGGGGCACCTGGGTGGCTCGGTCAGTTAAGCGTCCGACTTGGGCTCAGGTCATGATCTCACGGTCCGTGAGTTCGAGCCCCGCGTCGGGCTCTGTGCTGACAGCTCAGAGCCTGGAGCCTGTTTCAGATTCTGTGTCTCCCTCTCTCTCTGCCCCTCCCCTGTTCATGCTCTGTCTCTCTCTGTCTCAAAAATAAATAAACATTAAGAAAAATTAAAAAAAAAATAGAATAATTGGTAACGGATACCAATCATTCAGCCTTAGATGGAAAGGATTGTGCGACCTTAGTGAAATTAAATGCTTTATTTTATTAGGGAATCTCTCAATTGGGACTCCTAGTCCAAGGTCCCCACGCTCTGTACCACACACTGAATTTCCAACATGGGCACACAGCTGTTTAGAAAAGAAACAGCACTTCCTATGACTAGTATAAAGCCTACTGGCTAACCCAGAGTGCTTGTCTGTCAAAAAAAGAGTCTAACAAAAACCAGATGATTTTACTCATATGCTCATAATGGAATCTAAAAAACAAAACAAAGAAACACACAAAAAGCAGAAATAGACCCAAAGCTGTGGAAAGCAAACTGATCGTTGTCAAAGGAGAGGGGAGTGGAGGGATGAGCAAATGGGTGAAGGGGAGTAGGAGATATAGGCTTCCAGTTATGGAATGCATAAGTCACAGGGATGAAAGGTCCAGCATAAGGAATGTCGTCAATGACATTGTAATAAGGGTCCATGGTGACAGACGGTAGCCACGCTTGTGGTGAGCATAGCATAACGTACAGAGAAGTTGAATGACTACATTTTACACCTAAAACTAATGTAACACTGTGTGTCAACTATACTCAAACAAATTTTTGGAAAAACTTTTAATGGGTCTAAGGGGATCTTAGCAAATGCCTGGCATCGTGCGTCCATTCCCTCGTCTCACGTGCTCTAAGAAATTACTAATCCATCTTGCTACCCTTTCCCTTTCAACGTGGATTTGATTTCAGAATTACTTTCAACCTAGTAGCCCAAGGAGTCACTACCAATTGATCTATCACCTTTGGCAGACAAGTTGAAACCTAATGATCCTCTCTTGTCTGGTCCTTGACAAGTATTTGTGTAATCACATATACATACTCAAAAACAAAAAAAGAAATGAGAGCAGTAATGTTATGCCATGAAAGTTAGGCTCAAAACCCAGCCACCTCCGGGATAGGGGGTATTTCCACCCTCCACTCATCCCTCCCTCAAAACTATCCACATAGCATCTAATAGCTCATGTGACGATGAACAATCCCTGCCCTCTACCAAGGTATATTTCTGATAATCATATTGGTTTTTTTTTTAAATTTTTTAACATTTATTTGTTTTTGAGACAGAGGGAGACAGAGCATGAACGGGGGAGGGTCAGAGAGAGGGAGACACAGAATCTGAAACAGGCTCCGGGCTCTGAGCTGTCAGCACAGAGCCCGACGCGGGGCTTGAACTCACGGACCGCGAGATCATGACCTGAGCCGAAGTCGGCTGCTTAACCGACTGAGCCACCGAGGCGCCCCTCTGATAATCATATTGTAAGTGGGTTATATTTTCTTATAATAACAATAGAATAACTGGAGGTTGTGTGTCTGATCAAGAAGTCGGCAACAACTAAATCACAAAGATGATCCAACAATAGCCTCCTATAATTAATTAAGGTCTGAAACTTTAAAGTCCCTTAAAATGGGCCTCCATATACCATATATATGGATCAGTCAGTGTTTATGATGTGCTCACATACCACGTGAGAGCACCCAACTCTCCCGAATCACCAGTTAACCCACCTAAAATGAAGACAGGAACTTCAATAAATGGTAATTAACTTTTTAATTTAAAGAATTGGGTTTGCCTTCTTAGGAATTAAGAAGGCTTTAGGGGATAAGTTGGGTGATCCAGATTTCTTTGGAGAAGAAAAGAAGCTGCCAAGGGAAATCTGAACCACGGTTTTCTCATTTACTTAAACAGACCTCATTGGCCAATGTTTCTTGAAGGCGTCTTTGTGCCAGGCATTATGCTGAGGGCTCCCGCAAACAAAATGCCTCAAACCCACTCCACTGACCTCAGAGCTGCACCTGTAGGACCATTCTTTCCAAAATAGCTGTTGTATTCTCTACGTATTTGAAGACTTTACTACAGAGTTTGATGGCATCCTAAGTGTCACCTTTTTGTTTAACTTATTTTCTCTCTTTTTTTAAATTAAGAAAATTTTTTTGAACTTATTATTGAGAGAGGGAGAGAGAGGGCAAGTGGGGAGGGGCAGAGAGAGAGGGAGACACAGAATCTGAAGCAGGCTCCAGGCTCTGAGCTGTCAGCACAGAGCCCAATGCAGGGCTCGAACTCACAAACCGTGAGGTCATGACCTGAGCCAAAGTCGGACGCTTAACTGACTGAGCCACCAAGACGCCCCAAGAATATAAATTTTTTTAACATTTTATTTATTATTAAGAGACAGAGAGAGATAGAGCATGAGCGGGGGAGGAGCAGAGAGAGAGAGGGAGACACAGAATTCGAAGCAGGCTCCAGGCTCTGAGCTGTCAGCACAGAGCCCGACGCGGGGCTCGAACTCATGGACAGCGAGATCATGACCTGAGCCAAAGTCGGACGCTCAACCGACTGAGCCACCCAGGAGCCCCTTTCTCTCTTTAATATATAATGTTTTTACTAATTTTCCTTAATTTAAAGTAATCACACAGTAAAACAATCATCTGTAATCTCCAGGTAACTTTTACTAGTGCTTCTCAACCCAAACTGCACATCAGAATCACCCAGGGAAGCTTTAAAAAATCCTAATGCCTGGCAGCACCCCGTACTACCTAAATCAGAATCTCTGGGGTGGGAGCAAGGCATCAGGATTTTAAAAGCCCCCGGGTGCTTCTCATGTGCCCGGGTCCCTACACGGAAGCAGGCAGGTGTCCTTTCTTACCACTCCATAAATACCTGACCATGCCTGAAGCAGACCTCCTACTGCTGCTGGATTCAGTCAGCTCTGTTCTCTAGGCAGAGCCTCATTTTTCCCCAATAAAAGTGGTATTTTTTTGGCCTAGAGTTAGCAGTGAATACGGTAATCAGGCAACAAGAGAAAAGCCTTCGTGGATGTTGCCTATTCTGACTTCCAAGAACGCTCCCATTCTGTTTGGGTTCCTTTTTCTCACCACGTGATGACAGGGGAGACTGTGTGGAGCTCACTCCACCCACATCAAGTCCTCAGTGCAAGGGGCTCTGAAGAAGGTAGCAGGAGTGTCCATCCAGATTCCACCGCAAATGCCCTTAGTTTACTTTGGCAGGGCTGCTGTAACAAAGCACCATAAACTGGGCGGCATAAGCCAACAAATTGATTCTCTCATAGTTTTTCTCTCATACGCTAGAAGTCTAGGAACAAGGTGTCAGCAGGGCCACACTGACCCAAAGTCTCTAGGGGAGAACGCTTATCTCCCCCAGTTTCTGAGGTTGCTCAGTCCAGGCTCTCTGGCTCACAGCCGTGCACCCCCACCCCCCATCAGGGGCCCTTTTCTCTCTGTGGGGCTGTCTTCACATGACCTTCTTGTAAGGACAAGCAGTCCTTGGATTTGGGGCCCACCCTCATCCAATGTGACCTCATCTTAACTAACTACATCTGCAAAGATGCTATTTTCTCTTTTTTTTTCATGTATTTTTTTTTATTATTTTTGAATGAAATAAATGAAATTATTATTTCATTTATTTTTTTTATTTTTATTTTTGAGACAAACTGAGCGTGAGCAAGGGAGGGGCAGAGAGAGAGGGAGACACAGAATCTGAAGCGGCTCCAGGCTCTGAGCTGTCAGCACAGAGCCCAACAAGAGGCTCGAACCCACAAACTGTGAGATCATGACCTACGCTGAAGTCAGAAGCCTAACTGACTGAGCCACCCAGGCACCCCGACCCTATTTGCAAATGAGGTCACATTCCCAGGTTCCAGGAAGACATGGATTTGGGGGACCCACTACTGAACCTAGTACACCTCATAAACTACTTGTGGGTATTTTCATCCCTAGGAGGCAGGCAGGAGAAACGTTTTATCTCAGTCTACCTGTAAATCTAGTTAGGTAATTAATCCTTCTCTAGAATATTGGAAAGGAAACCATCTGTGCATAGCAAAAGAAAACAATTTGGTTAATTAGGTTGGCCTTTTAAATGTTTTTAAGACAGACAAAAAAGGCAAGGATTATGCTTGTGTTTTTTTCAGGTTTTGTTCCAATTTTTAGCCATTTTGCTAGTTACGGGCCTGTTTAGAAAGAGCAAACATGTAATATTTACAGTGTAACCAACTCATTTTTTTTGTCCTAATGAAGCTTGACAAAATCTCTCTCTCTCTCTCTCTCTCTCTCTCTCTCTCTCTCTCTCGCACACTCACAGAGGAACTAAACTGCAAAGTCCTTTTATTGTTCAAATATAACATTGTAACTATTCATTTAGGTGGCCCCAGGAAGCTGGAAAGGAGCACAGGCGGATGGTCAGACTTGGTAGGAATTCCTGTGAGATAATCATTTAACACTATTTGCTTCTACTTCACCAGCAACCTTCTTCTGCAAAACCTGAGGCAGGCCAGGTCTATTGTCTATATTGCTCTTCAGCCACCGGCCCCAGGTGTATTTGCAAAATTAAACGGGGTTAGGCTTTGAGGAATGAAAGGCATTTACAAAATGCCAACAGTCCCCAAGGTCCCTGTGCTGACCTAGAGGTCTGGGTTTGGGAATTCACTACTCCCACCCCCATTTCTTCCTGTCATTTGAGCTGTCGCCTTGGAGATGTCACAGCCATTATGTGCTTCCTTCTGTGAAATGAGGCCCATGATCATTGGCTCTGGAACATCAGGGGAGCGGGAAGAGCAGCCCGGAGACGTTAACTTATTCTCACCCCCAAGTCGCACCAGCTCCATGCTCAGAAAGGCAGCCGGCAGACCAGGGATGGAAGATGGACAGCAGTGAAGAATCAAAAACAAGGATGCGGGCTCTGGAGTTGGACTGCCTCAGTTCAAATCTTAGATCCGTTTTGGGGAAGCAGGGAGACACGTAACTCCTCGAAGCCTATTTGCTCATCTATAAAAGGAGGATGACAGTGCCTGCTTCATAGAGTTGTGCGGAAATAATGTGATAGTGAACATAGCAAAGTGCCCAGCACATAGCGAGCACTGAGCAAACGCCACCAGTGTCTTAAGAGTACGTGAGCCAAAAGTAAGTAGAAACATTCCCTAAACACAGATTCTTCACTGTCGGCTTTACTCAGCTGGCTCTGCCGTCAGCTGTTTATTTCAGATCTGTGGCAAAGGAAAAGTGAGCCCTATGGCCAGAACGGTAGCTGGGCCCCAGAAAAGACAGAACAGAAGCACGTATCAGGTCTCAGAGGAAACTTCAGTTTGCCCCCCTCCCCTCCGGGCACCTTGGGGGTGTTTTCTGTTCTGCCTACCACACGAGTCGAAGTTAAGGAAGGACTCTGTGAAGGACCTGTAAGTTATTAGATGTTTTCCAAGAAAGAACCTGGTAAATGGAAAAAATGAACGTATGGTCATTGCTTCCCACTGTTATGATGACAGGGAAACACCCCAAGGAAGGAAGGAGCTCAAGAGAAGGTTGTGGTGCTTACAGGGATTAGTCTTAAAATGGACCTTAGGATCCACTGCCTGGGGTGGGTGTGGTGAGGTAAAGAAAATACAGTGCCTGGTGCACCGGCCCCCACCCCCGACCAACTGAATCACATTCTGTGGGGGCAGGCTGTGGCCTGGGGCAAAGAGGGGTGGGGGAGTGTTTGGGGGACTTGGGTCTTTTTTTTTTAGCTCCCTAGGGGGTTCAAATGTTCTACAAGGTCAAGAGCTGCTGTTGGAAAGTCTTATGCAGAGCTGGACGCTGGGGCTTAGGCTGTTTTGTCCCAGCCTGAGTGGCCAGAGCTAACCTGGGGGAAGGGAGTTTGGGGAAGAAGCGAACAGAGGAAGGAAGAAGGGAAGTAGCTTGGTGGGAAGGAAGAAAGGATCTGAATCTGAAAGGCCCGCCAACGTTAATTGCTAAATTTGACCTTAGGAAAAGTTAAATTAATGTGTTGTGTCTTGTGCAGACGCTGTGCTTGGAACCTTGACAAGCGAGACATTATGCAATCGTGACATCATGCCAACCCTGTGAGGCAGGCATCCCTGCCCCATTTACCAGAGGAAGAAAGGGAGGCCCAGAGAGGTGACAAGGTTTGCCTAAAGGCATCTGGCGGCTGGCTGGCTGAGCTGGGATCCCAGAGCAGGTGTCCCGATTCCAAGACCTGACAGGAGCACTGGTGAGAAGACCCAGTTTGGATTTTCTTGGAATGTTGGCACCGACCCGGACTGGACTCATGTCCCGAGGAATAAAGAAGATGAGACAGACAGATCAATAAGTACACGAAACCAAAACACTGAAGACCCAAATACCTGGGAATGCCTAAGTTAGATAAAATAATCAGGATCTCCAGGCCTCCGAGATTCCCTTGCCCCTTGGCAGGAGGTGGGCGTGAACTTGTGCTGTTCTTGCACAAGACCCAGAACTACAAAGGCCGGAGCCACCCAAGGAGGTGCACACGGCCAGAAATACACCTGTGCGAAGGTCGTCAGGAGCTGAATCTCGCTGCCGAGACCTGCAATTCCCAGCAAGCAGCGCGGCGGCGAAGCTGCCAGATAGGACTTGGAAACAAGGAGAAATAGGCGCCACATGGGTTGGTGGGCGGGACAAGAAGTGTGCACCACGCAGGGCGGCGTCCAGCCCCCGCCCCCCCCCCGCCCCGCGGGCACGCAGCGGGTGTGACCACATCGCAACCCAGGGCACCCCAGCCCGTCTCTCCATGGTCACTTCTCCCTGCCTCACTCGGAGCATCCTGCGTCAGTGACCTACTTTCTATTTGTTACGTTATTATTTTTTTTTATTTTATTAAAAAAAATTTTTTTTCAACGTTTTTATTTATTTTTGGGACAGAGAGAGACAGAGCATGAACGGGGGAGGGGCAGAGAGAGAGGGAGACACAGAATCCGAAACAGGCTCCAGGCTCTGAGCCATCAGCCCAGAGCCTGATGCGGGGCTCGAACTCACGGACCACGAGATCGTGACCTGGCTGAAGTCGGATGCTTAACCGACTGTGCAACCCAGACGCCCCACGTTATTATTTTTAAATGAACTCTTCCCAAAAAGCACAAGAGTATAGTGAAGAATATAACTTGTGCCCACCACCAGGCTTTGTCAAATCCTAACATTCTTTTCCATACTTACTTCAGATGTATTTTTTATTTAGAGCACGAGTGGGGTAGGGGCAGAGAGAGAGGGAGAGAGAATTCCAAGCAGGCTTCTCACTGTCTGTGCAGAGCCAGACCTGGGGCTGGAACTCACAAACTTGTGAGGTCATGACCTGAGCTGAGCTGAGCTGACTGAGCCACCCAGGCGCCCCTGGATGTATTTTTTTTTTTTTTTGAACAAAACGTCGAAAATACCTTTGAAGCCTCCATGTACCACTCCCCGATTTCTTTTCCCTTCTGTTGATCCCAAGGGAAACCACTCTTGGGAATTTGATGTTGATTATTCACATCCGTGACTTTTCCTTTTACCACATGTAGACATCCATAAATAATCAGCGACGTTTTCACGTACTTTTAACTTAATCTTACTGGAATCATGCTATAAACTTAATAAAACCTATATAATATTAATAGATTGTGATAATAAATTTTAAAGAAAAAAACTAAATAGATAAATACTATATGAAATATGGTTTTAAAATAAATATTAATAGAGATTAAATCAAACTGCTACTTGCTTTATTTTTTGCTAACACTAGGGATTCCTCTATGTTCATGTTAATTCATTTATTTTGATGCTATACAGTATCTCATTGTATGAAAATACTATAATTTATGTATCCCTTTGATGGACAGGCAATTTTTCCACCTTTTCCCCCAGTTTGTTCCAATTTGTTACTGTTGCAAACAATGGCAGAATGAGTATTGGTGCATCTGTGTGGGTTTGTCCTAGGAGTGGATGCGGCCGGGGAATGTACATCCTTCACTTCTTTTCAGCCTCTTTTGCCTGTTCCTTGCTGTCACCGGTATTTTCCCAGACAGGATAAGATCAGGAACCAAGGGCCCTCTGGAACTCCTGGAACCGAGGCTGGGATCCAGAAATACTACCTACTCCAGCAGAAACTGCTGGACATAAGCACTCAGTACATTGGAGTGTCCACTCTGAGCCAGGTGGGCTGTGTGTACAGGTCATCTGGGCCAGGGCCTCCAGCCCAGATGATCTTGAGGAGCTGAGGAAGTCAAGCTGCTCAACTCAGATTGAAGCCTGCAGCACCCCCATCTGTGTTTTGGGGCCCAACCTAAAACAGCTCCCCTATTTTTTTTAATGTTTATTTATATTTGAGAAAGAGAGACACAGAGACAGAGAGACAGAGCACGAATGGGGGAGGTGTAGAGAGAGAGGGAGACACAGAATCCGAAGCAGGCTCCAGGCTCTGAGCTGTCAGCACAGAGTCCGACGCAGGGCTCGAACTCACAGACTGTGAGATCGTGACCTGAGCCGAAGTCGGACGCCCAACCGACTGAGCCACCCAGGCACCCCACTTTTTCCCTTTTAAATATTTAACTTCATTTTCCCTGACTGACAAAGTAATATGTACTCTTGGCATAAATTTTAAAATTTTTAGAAAAATATTTTTACACTAATCGTAAAATTTCACTCATCAGACACATTCACTATTAACATTTTAGCCTATGTGTCTTTTTTTCTAAGTATTGTCCCCTTGCCTGTATATTCTATTGTACTCTGATTTTTCACCTAATATAAATTTCCATATCGTTAATACATTATAAACATAATTTTAATTTATTCAGGTTATTTGATATTTTACATAGTGTTTTATTATCTTTTATTTTTTGTTACGTTATTATTACTAAAACACCTAGTCACTCCTTCATATTGGATACTCAGGTTATTCCTAATTTCCGTTTTCACAATTAAAACACAATGGGCATCTTCAGAGATAAATATTTGATGGACTTTTAGATCCTTAAGATTCTAAGAATCTTAGAAATCTAATTCTTAGAAGGCCAAAGGGCATTTTTAAAGCTTTTGATAGATATTACAAAACTGTTCTAGAAAGACAACTATATTACAGCCCCACTGACAGTGTTCAGAATGCCCAGCTGGCCTGCCTTTACCCAGTCAATTCATTGTGAGCTCTCCTTACACTGGGGCTCAGATGTGGAAGGAAAGGGAACCTTTAAATGCTGGCAGGTTTGGTGGAAAAGAACGTTGGGCATTCTCCCAAGCGGTGTGTATTAAGCTGCTTCCTTCCATGAGAACCAACAAGACAGCAAAATGGATGAATCATACTGTGGGAAAGTTATACTCCAGAACCAGGTCTCTTATATATAGTAGACAGTTGAAAGAGCCCACTGGGACAGTAGAAGAGGTACTATTTAAATTTCTTTAGTTTGAAAGCAACAACAACAATAAAAAGACTCTGGTTAACTTAAGCAAAACAAAAAAGAATTTATTGGAGGAGACTAAAGCCAAGGGGCTGTGTGTACTGTTGGGCAGGTTGTACACTAAAAATCAGGCCATGGGGAATCATTCATTTTGTCACCTATGTGAATGGCACTTGCTAGAATTGTACAGTGCACTGCCTACACAACCGTATGCAGTAGCCCTGCTGGAATAGCTCATAAAACAGGATTGTTCAAAGTATCTGTGCTTAAGGACTGGGTTTATTATTGTTGTTGTTATTACGAAAAGCCATTGTAGATCAATACTTGGGTAAATTAAATTAATATGAATTACTAGAAAAATGAAATGCCACTTGATGTCTCTACAGTGCCAATTACTACAAAAGTTCCTAAGTGCTCAGTTTCCGAATTTACCTCACTGTAGACATGTAACACGTAGTTTGGGAAACAGAACTGGTCCACAAACCATAGCATGATTACATTTGAGGAGTCCTGATGTAGATTAGCCAAATGCAGAAAAGTGGGAATGGAATGAGGAATCTAAAACAAGTAGACCCAAGAAGTTAATCTCCTGTCCATCTCCCATTACAGTTTTCTCTCCTCCTGCCAGTACGATGAAAACTCGCTGCAGAATGGCTTTCGGCAGATGGCAGAATGTGCACCAACTAACAGCTCTCTCATCTTATGTCTTACAGCCTCAGCCGCCGGAGAAAGAATTATTGGTCCCAAATCCAAAAATTCCAGAGAGGGGGCTTCGTGGCCTAGCTGGGGTCTGGGGCTCACTCCTATAGCTAGAAGGTGTGTCACTTGTGGCCCGGGGGGGGGGGGGGGGGGGGGGGAGGAGGGGGAGGGGGGATGGGGGGAGGACATGTAAGAAACCATGGGAACCATGGGAACCATGTGAATGTTGTTGGGAGCAGTTCTCAGAATAGGGGTACGGTGTTACCCGAAATAAGTGAATGTGCCAGGTAGATAAAACAGTACACATTTCAATTATTAGGTATACGTTTTCCTTTATCTATATTCTAGTGCAGTCTTCCTCTGAAATATATTGCCCTTCCCATAAAAAGGGCTTATGAACAAATAAATGTGGGGAAAACTACAGATTTCAGCACCCTCCCAGAAATTCAGAAGACAGACATATTAGCATATTAAAGGTTCTGAGAAGTCCTGCAAGAAGGAAACCTGTTTAACTGCGCTTAATCCAGTGTTGCCCGAGCTCATTTGATCACTCAAACCATTTTTAACGTAACATCCAGGAACATCCCATAGATTAGTGTTTCAAGAACACGTTCTGGGAAAGCCCTTCTAGGTGCTGAGATGTTCCCCAGAAAGATGTGACTCAAATCCTTATAAAAAGAAAATAGGGGCATCTGGGTGGCTCAGTTGGTTGAGCCTCTGACTCTTGATTTCAGTTCAGGTCATGATCTCACGGTTTGTGAGTTCAAGCCCCAAGTCAGGCCCTGCACTGGCAGCATGGAGCCTGTTTGGGATTCTCTCCCTCCCTCCCTCTCTCCCTTCCCCCACTCTTTCTCTGTCTCTCAAAATAAAGAAATAACCATTAAAAAAACAAAACAAAACAAAAAAGTTTTAAACAAACCAGAGAGCCGGGTATTTACAGAAACTGGCAAATTATTTGCAAAGAGGCATTTTATAACACAAGTTAACCACCATCAAAGAGACCAGCTTCTAGGCTCAGAGTTTTATATGTTCAGCCTTATGAACATGGGGTACACCTCTGCAACTCCAAACCTTCCCTCTCTGGGACATTCCTTTCCCAAGGCCCTCTTCCAGGTTGCTCAGAACCCTTTGCATGTGATGTCTGGTACCCCGCCTCCTTCGAAGTAAGGCGTATCTTTATGCCATTAGGTGGCTGGCCATTGTGGTTTGCAAAACCAACTTAATAGCACAGGGCACCTGTTCCTCCCTGCGTGCTTTGTGATAAAAGGCCCCACTGGGGTGAGCAACACACTCGAGAGCCGCGTTAACAATACGCCACGTCTGGAGAAGCTTGGAGGTGGGGCCCATATTCGTAAGTATAATGAAGGCCTTCTCCTGTTTAAAGAGAGATTAGAATCTTATCCCAGATCATCCAGCTGGATTACAGGCACAACTAAAGGACAGAGTAAGCCGCCTGGGCAATCAGCATCAGAGGACAGACTATAGGTTGGCCCCCAAGTCTGGAAACACAGGCAAATGTATCATCAATGGTTGATGTTATATTATAATGCTATTGATTGATACTATAGTATAATGCATGATAAAATAGAATCTATGTTTTCAGACTTTGTGGCCAAGTAGCCAAAGCCAGTATTTATATCATGCAGTGACCAAATGTCCGAAGGCACTGTTCTAAATGCTTCACCTGAATTAGCTAATTTAATTCTCAACAACCCTGTGAAATGGGTACGCTCAGTCATTCCCCTGGGAGTAGGTGAGGCAACAAAGCCCACGGGGAGTCCGTATCTGTCCCATTGGTGGGCAGTGGAGCTGAGTTTCGAACCCAGAAAGCCTCACTCTGGACTGCAAACTGATACCCACCACACTGCAGCTGCCCCCTCCCCCCCTCCACCCCCTATGCTTTGCTGAATAGCCATCAATTAGCAGGAACAATCACCAATCACTGCAACTAATAACTGTATTGTTCTTTGCTTTGGTCCTCATCACAAGCCATTATGGCAACCCAGGCAGAAATTATAGTTCCCCTAATAGATGAAGAAGCTGAGCCTTTACTGGGATCCCTATCTACCAAATGGCAGAACCGTGTCCTTGGACTTCAAGAGTCTCATGGGTTTAACTCATTTCTTGCATTGGGTCCTATGGTAGCCAACATCCAAGATGGTCGCCAATGATCCCTGCCTCTTGCGTTGCCCTCTCCCACACTGAATGAGACTCACTTGTGTAACCACTAGGATACTTTGAAAATGATGATGACTTCTGAAGCTAAGTCATAAAAGATGTTGGAGCTTCTGCTTCGATCTCTCTGGACCACTCACTCAGGAGGAAGTTGGCTGCTGCATCATGAGGATGCTCCAGCAGCTGCCGAGAGGCGCCCCAGCAAGGAAGTGAGCCTCCTGCCTGCACCAGGATGAATGGGCCAGCCATGTGAGTGACACTGTGATTCTAAGCCAGTTCCCCCTCTCTGTGCCTTAATTTTCTTATCTTCAAAATGGGAGTAATAATACCTACCCATCTCAGAAGGCTGTTGAAGAACAGATGAGATAATAGATATAAAAATACCACTGTAACTATAACTATTAGTTGTTATTTATGAGATTTAATTATTTTTTTTAATTTACTTATCTATCTTGAGAAAGGAAAAGCATGTGCGAGCAGAGGAGGGGCAGAGAGAGACGAGAGAGAATCCCAGGCAGGCCCCGAGACGTCAGCACAGAGCCCAATGTGGGGCTCAAACTCTCAAACTGTGAGATCATGACCTGAAATGAAGAGTCAGACGCTCAACCAACTGAGCCACCCAGGCACCCCTGTGCTAAAAGTCCTCTATAAACATTCCTGGGTGATTTAACTAAATTTCAACATGATTGTAGTCATCATGGAGGTGTTAATGTAGGAGAAACACAAGAATACATTAAAGTCCCCTAAGTGGGGACTCTTCACATCGCTGGACAAACACAGAGGTGAGACATCTGCTAGGTGAGCTATGACAGACACTGCAGACCAAGCCGGTTCGTTAGTGCATTTTTATTCCCCAAGATCTACACAAAGGACTGGCCATTAGAATCCAGGCATGCCTGTTTATTCTAAGGCTTGTCCTGAATGTTCAGCCAGGCTTTGAACAGAGCTGCTGAACAGAATTAAAGTAACTCATGCCTGTTTGCCTTTCCCAGGTAGAGCATAATGAGGTCACTCTAGTATTCCAGAACACCCTCTTTCCATCATGATCATTATTATGAGTGGTGCTGTTATGATTCAGCCCTTTGGAAGCAAGGTCAAAGTTCAGAAGTAAGCCAGGTCCCACTTTGATCTTCAAGATCATGGCCACACTCTGCCCAGCAACATGCCCTTCATCCCCAGGTCTCCAAGCACAATAAGAGTCTAATTGGGAAATCTTTATAGTGTCCTTGAGAATTAGTAATCCTGGAGTGGCTTAAGCCAGGGACAACATGAATGATACCATGTCACTCCCCAGCCTTTGCCTGAAAATTCTTGCTGACCACTATCCCAAGCTGCCAACCAAAGAATGACACTCCCTTTAATTTTGCTTTGTAGATTGGCAGAGAAGCTCTTGTTAGTAACCCAAGCCTCCCTGGGATATTCCTTCCTTTTTTGAAAGTATCTATTTATTTGTTTGTTTGCTTGCTTGTTTGTTGTTTGTCTTTGAGAAAGATATAGAGAGAGCATGAGCAGGGTAGGCGGGGATAGAGAGGGAGAGAATCCCAAGCAGACTCTACACTGTCAGCACAGGGCTCAAACTCACCAACCATGAGATCATGACCTGAGCCGAAATCAAGACCAGGCCACTTAACCAACTGAGCTACCCAGGCAACCCTGGGGTATCCCTTCTTGAGTGACCTGGCCACCCAGGCCCTCCCGCTGGAATCCCCCACCACTCCACACATGATATTGGGTGTATAGTTTCTGTTACAGTCATTCCAACTGACATTCAGAAAAAAAAGTTGAATTCTAAGCAGCTCACTTTTTCATCAATGTACAGTTGCTTGATCATCAAAGATAGACAGGAACAGATGGCCAGATGACCCACATACAGGTGACTGTCTTATCTTGCAACAGTGTAAAAACCCCTACTGGTAGAAGATACTGGGTACAAAAGAGTGACCCTTCTCCCACCACCCCAAAAGCAAGAGTTAGATGAGGCCCCCAGTCCACGGACTAGCAAATCAGAAACATCCTCTTGGTATTAGGAAGTCAGCCCGTTAGAAAATAGGCAGCATAGGGGCACCTGGGTGGTTCAGTCAGTAGAGTATCCAACTCTTGATTTCAGCTCAGGTCATGATCTCGCAGTTCATGAGATCGAGCCCCACATCAGGGTTCCTTGCTTACTCTCTCAAAATAAATAAGTAAACTTAAAAAAAAAATAGGCATAACAACAAAGCCCAATGGTGCCTCTGTGAAGGTACTAAATATCATTATTAATAATGAAATATTGTTGTTATTGTAAAAGCTTTGATATTTGTAAATCAATTTACAAATTTTTCAAAAAGTGCTCTTCTCATGATTGACATTCTGCTAATCCAGCCATACAGATTGGTGAAATGTTGAATTGCTTCCTCATCTGTTAGTAAGCAGTCACTGAACCCAGCTTCCCTGTGGCATTCCTTCTCGTGTCACCCTGGCCACCTAGGCTCTTCCTCTGGACACCCCCCTGAAACACACACCTGTCCAAGACCTAGCAATCAAAGAGTGAACACCTGGCCAAACAGGGCCCCCCACCCCGGGATTTGTGCTAGGTCAGTGCTATGGCTAATGTCCATTCAGATGTGTGGGTGAATTTGCCACACCTGTTGTTAAATATTTGAATACCTCCCCTGCCTAACTGCACTGAGACGTTCAGAATGGAACAGCCTTCAGGGTTTCTACGCTCTGCACCTCACACTCTGTTCTCTGGATCTGGGGCGGCCCCAGTGTGGGAACACAAGTCAGGTGGCTCCAGAAAGCCATGGGGCAAATGCTGAGTGCCTGGCCAGGCCCTTCTTTAACTGTGAGGGAGGTGTGGGAAATATCCTCAGTGACTAGCACTTAAAAGTGGCCTTCCCCGTCAGCTGTGCCCCAAAGCCCCGGGTTGGGTGCCTCTTAAAAACCAGAAATAATAACACATAACAGCCACATGGGCAAGTCCCCAACCTGCCATCTGCATCAGTTTCCCTCTGTTCAGTCCAATGGAGGGAGATAATAACCTATCTTAGGCTTAATTAACATCTGGGCCCTGCTGCTGGGTGATTCCCAAACCCACGAATCTCTGTAATTGCAAACCTTTATTTATTTGGGCACTTTGATGACTGCCACATACTGGGAACTATGGCCCCAACCCCACCCACAACCTCTTACTTGCTTGCTGCCCACCTCCCCTCCCCACCCCCAGCGGCCCTTCTGTTGCCTGTCTACCCACTAGACCCCTAGTATCCCTTGCCCCTAATCCCTCTGTCCTGTGACATTCTGTGTTACAGCACACTCAGAATCTGGACTGCAGTCCCAGATCTGCCCATTACTTACTCCGCCCCCAGGAGATGCCTGCATTTGGAGCGCCCAGCACTTTGCCTTGCATACAGTAGGTACTAAACCCTTGTCAGCAGGCTTCCTTTCTACTCCATTCTCCTCTTTCATCCCCAGATCTCTCATCTAAAAATTGAGTTACCGATGCTTCCCTGCCTGCCTACCTGAGTCGTTATGGGCATCAGGAAAGAAAGTGGCTGAGAACGTCCTCTATAAGTTATGTAAGCACCACCGACACACAAGGGCAGGGGACAGGGTTGGATCGTGGCCAGACACGCCTCCCACGGGGACAGTTCATGGTGGGGCCACCCCAGGCCAAGGTGTGGCCTGCTGTAGTGCAGATCCTGGGGAAATACTGGGTCTCCATCCTCAAGAAGTTAGAGGGAAACAGCCTCCCTGGAAGGAACTAGAGAAGGGCTGAGAAGACTCAGCCGCCATGTGGCCCGAAGCTGCCTCAGCCACACTCCAACTCTCCTGAGACCCAACCCAAGCCTGCCCTTCAGGTCCCTCCAAGAGGACGGCAATGAAAATTCCTCACGCTTGTATCACACTTTGCCATAAAAAGTGGCTTATAGTCACGGTGTTCTTTGAACTGCACAATACCATAAGGTAGCAGAATGATCCCTGTTTACAAACGAGGGCACTGGACCTCAGAGAATTGAACTTCTTTGTGGTGTGTCACACAGGGAGCCTTACAGAATGGGGCACAAACCCAGGAACAGGGTGCAAACCCCAAAGTGGGGTGCGAACCCAGGCCCCCGAGTTGGAATCCTGCACTTCTCCCTCGTGGTGGTTACCTCCAGAAAAGACACAACTTACTGCCTTTGTTTTCCTCTTTTCTTTTCTTCCTTCCTTCTTTTCTTTCTTCCCTTTTTTCCCTTGCTGATAGCACATTTATTTTAACTCTTTACAGGTTTATCCCTAAACTTGTCAAAGAATAAAAACAAAGAAAGTTATGCCATATTCCGTTAACACCTGTAACAGTAAATTTCCAGTAAAAAAAGAAACAGTAAAAATCCTGTTAGGTACCAGGAGCCTTTTTTAAAGTACTGTTTTGAGGGACAGCTGGGTGGCTCGGTCAGTTAAGCCTCCGACTTCGGCTCAAGTCATGATCTCATGGTTCGTGGGTTCGAGCCCCATGAGCTGTCAGCACAGAACCTGGAGCCTGCTTCAGATTCTGTGTCTCCCTCTCTCTCTGCCCATCCCCTGCTCCCACTCTCTCTCCCTCTCTCTCTCAAAAATAAATAAGCATTAAAAAAAACAATTTTAAATACCATTTTGAATTAAAATATTTCTAAACTGCATTATACAGTTCTTTATTTTATTTTAAAAAAAATTTTTTAACGTTTATTCATTTTTTTTGAGACAGAGAGAGACAGAGCATGAATGGGGGAAGGTCAGAGAGAGAGGGAGACACAGAATCTGAAACAGGCTCCAGGCTCTGAGTCATCAGCACAGAGCCTGACGCGGGGCTCAAACTCACAGACCGTGAGATCATGACCTGAGCAGAAGTCAGATGCCCAACCGACTGAGCCACCCAA
Organism: Prionailurus viverrinus; assembly: GCF_022837055.1. Lineage (NCBI taxonomy): Eukaryota > Metazoa > Chordata > Mammalia > Carnivora > Felidae > Prionailurus > Prionailurus viverrinus. Next base: position 85,626,390 of record NC_062569.1, on the reverse strand, counting down.
GCGCCCCTACAGTTCTTTATTTTAAAATTAAATTAGGGTATTGTAAATGTAACATGCTAATAAACCAAATCAACAATCCCACCAGTACAGTGTAGTATAAACTATAAAGTAAAAGTTCCCCTATCTGCCCACCCTCTGGGCCAGTATGCAGACGTGGCTGGCTGGTAAAGACGTTTCTGACAGGAGACAGTGGGACCTCTATCAGACCTCTGGCTGGGGCTCAGAATTCACTTCGGCCCTTCCCAGGACACACGGCGATCACAAGCAGAGCTGTCCTTCTCCCTGGTGTCTGGGCTTACTTGTGGGAGGAGCTGAGCCCTCGGTGGGAGAGAAGAACACAGACATCTCCCCGCAAGTGGCCAAAAGCAAGCGGAGCAGGACCCTTCTGGCAGGGCTTCTGATCTGCCCCCCTCACACTGGGGAAGACTGAGCTCTGTGCAGCCTGACAGGGCGGTGTTGCCGGGAGAGAAATCATAGAACCTTTCAAGAACCAGAGCTGCCCCTCCACCTGGGCTGTCTCTGGAGAAAGAAAGGTCTGCTCCCAAAGACAGCAGGAATTTGCAGATTCCCGAGGGAGGAGGCAGCCCACCTCAGACGTTTCATTTAGTCTTGTGCGAATGTTTGCAGCATCTGTTTCTAAAAAGTTACTTGAATTCTGGGTCCTGAGCTACGCAAAGTGGCCCTTAGGACCAGGTGCCAACTGAATGATGCATGCCTTCACTAACCCTTATAAATAACGATACCCCCTTAATCCTCCCCAAGGTCTTAGCTCAAATAAACCTGGGCCTATGGTCATAAGATGAAGAATCTGTTGCAGAGACTGTATACACGTCTTGCCCAAGCCCATTTCCCTCTGAGCACACCGCTAGACTGCATTGTCCAGCTGCTTTTGCAGTTACATGGAGCCGTGAGCTGAGCGGTGGCCAATGGAACGTGGTCAGAAGTTGTGTGTGTCACTTCTGGGCCCGCCCGTTAAAATCTCCAAAAGATCATGCACGCTCTTTCTCCATCCATTGGAGGATATTGTCTAGTAGAAGCAGAAGACCCAGAGAGAATTCTGAGGTACTGGGGTAGGGTCAGCAAACGTTTTCTGTAATGGGCCAGAGAGCAAATATTTTAGGCTTGTGGGCTATGTGGTCTTTGTTGCAACTATTCAACTGTGTTGTAATACAAACACGCCATAAACAATATGTAAATGAATGAGCGAGATTGTGTTCCAATGAAACTTCATACACAAAAACAGTCAGCAGGCCCAATTTGGGCCACAACTCCTGCTCTAGAAAATGGTGGAGCCACAATGCAGACAGAGTCTAGGCCCCTGAAAGACTGTTTAACAACCAAGGCTATTCATTCAGAACATTGCATGTGATAAACTCTTATGATGTGAAGCCAGCGAGAGTATGGGATTTGTTAAAGCAGCTAGCATTCTTTACCTTATTCAGTTATACCCACCATATTCTATTACTTCTGGTTGCCAAGTTCATGGATCAGGAAATGGACAAATGAGAAAGAAAACCCAAATATTCTTCTGAATTGGCCTTTGAAGTACAGGGCTAGGGGTGCCTGGGTGGCTCAGGCAGTTGAGTGTCCGTCTCTTGATTTCAGCTCAATCAAGTTATGATCCCAGGGTCATGGGATCGAGCCCCATGTCAGGCTCTATGCTGAGCATGGTGCCTGCTTAAAATTCTCTCTCTCCCTCTGACCCTTTCCCCTCTTCCTGTGCATGCTCTCTCTGTCTCTCTGTCTCGCTCTCCCTTTCTCTCTCTAAAATAAAAATTAAAAAAAAAAACAGAAGTACAGGGTTGGAGAGAGGTTGCAAGTAGGAGATTTTCAAACATATCCTCCAACCACCTCCCCCCTCCAAAAAAATATTCTAATAAACAATGCTTCTTCTAGAACCTAGATCAGGCAAGGTTTTATGATTCAGTCAGGGCTTTTGAGGAGACCACTTTGATGGTTGAAGAGGATGATCATCTCTTTTGTGAGGCCCTCTATGACTACCTCCCTCCCTTGGATGGATTGAGATGGGTTGGCTACCCCTTCTCTGTGTTTATTATACACATAAACTGTGTACATTTTTATGATGGATAGATACCACATGTTTTGGTCTTTTCCACTGGGTTCCAAGCTCCATGAGGGCAAGGACTGCTCTAGTTTCAGTCCTTACTTCCTTCTTGTTTCCCTCCCCCACCCCCACATCATACTCCCCCACCACACCCCCACACCCCCACAACCAGCACAGTGCTTGGCACACAGTAGGTGCATTATAAATGCACACGGTAGATACATTATAAATGTTTCTTCAGTGAGGGTGAGAACAGGAATGAATTAATGAAGACATGTGAAGGTTAAGGCCAAAATTACCTAGGTATTAGGTTGGGAAACTATATCATTTATCATCCAAACTAGGACACCTTGAAAGTGAAAGGTGGCTCTGCTATAATTATGTGATGACCTCAGCCATAACTGGGACCATCCTGAGCAAACCAGAATCGACGGCCATCCCGGCAGTAGGCTTCTTTGGATCACGGTCTCCAGCAATATAGAGTATTCTCAAAGGAAATTGGTGATTTCTGCCAGGTTAAGGACCTTTTAAGATTAAAAACAAACAAAAAGCAAAACTCAGAGTACAATGGAAAGGAAAGGGTGATGTGATTTGAAGTTTTTCTTGGCAGAAATCTGGGAGGATCAGCATAGCTCTCTCATTGCGCTATGAGTTTTCACTGATCATTTCATACTAATGCCAACCACAACAACTCGAGTTTACAGTACAGCTCATATTCACCCTTGAGCACAGTCCCAGGCATACCCACAGGAACGAACACACACACACACACACACACACATACACACACACGCACACACGCACACACACACACCACAGTTCTATTAGGACAAGAGGATCCTAAGTATTCCCGTGTGTACTCTAGCTATATAGAGTGCGTTCAGTAAAAACCTAGAATCTCTACATTTCTACAAAACAGTCTAAAGAATTACTTTAAGAGGACTGTGTCCATTTCAGAAACATCTGTCTGAGAGGTGAATTAAATTACGATTGCAAATATTTGTGGGAAGGTTTTGGGAAAGGGTGTGTGTGTGTGAGTACATGCATGTGCCTGAATATAAAACACTAATCACAGTAGAAATAGTGATCTGGGCTGATAATCACGTGCTGACAAAATGAACCCCATTACAAAGAACAAATACAAATCCCGCCAGAGAACACAAGAGGCTGCCATGCTCTCCTGCCACACCTGATGCAAGAGATTGGGTTGGAGACAGAGCCACATAGTACATGGGGATATCTAGAGTTTCAGACGGAAAGTTAGCCCATAATCTTTCCACATAAAGCATGCCATTTAGCTACCCACCTACTGTTTCCTATTCTTAATAGATTACTTCTCGTTTTTGCCCGTTTTCCCTCCTTGGGTCCTGGAATATGCCTCATGGAAAATGTTCCTGCCCATGACACATTCACACTATGGGGGAGCCCCACTGAGCCTCATTCATCCCAACTGTGTTATTTCAATCTGAATATTCCAGCAGCAACCACTCCTTTCCTGCACTACCCTTGACAAAGCACTCGCTCATCCAATTTTTAGATTTTCAGCCTCAAAAGAGTCGGAGAGAAAGTTTAAATATTACTGTCTCCATTTCACAGAAAGAACTGGCCCCAAAGGAGATTTGCACAAGGTCATAGAGCTACCGTGCAGGAAAACCGGCGCTGGAACTGGATCTCAAGCCCAGTTCTCTCTGAGCCACACCTTACAGCCTCACCCACAGGAATACTGCCTGCCATCCACCCTAGGCACCCAATCCCACATCCATCAGTTAATACTGGACATTTGCTAAGACCTGGGTCAAAGGAATGGAATGGTGAAAATAACAGCGTAAGACTAAAACCTCTTTTGACTTCGGCAGTGTGAACATGTCCAAACACGTCTGACCAGCCACGGACTCTGCGAGCTTTCCTCATTGGCAACGACTGCAGGAGATATGAGGGGAAGGGCCTCTACACCTTGGCGTGTCTACGCATCTCTTTTGGACAAGCAATGTCGTTTGGTCTAAGCACAAACAGGAGCACCTAATGTTGTGGTGCTCTTTTAAAGAGATGTGCTCCTCTACTGGAAACCAGGTGGTGAACAGTTTTCCCTGGGATTCGGGGGCACTGGGGGCAGATGGGCAGGCAAAGGCTAAGATAAGTTTCTCTGCAGGGGCGCCTGGGTGGCTCAGGATGTTAAGTGGCCGACTCTTGATCTCGGCTCAGGTCACAATCTTACAGTTCATGAGTTGGAGCCCTGCATCAAGTTCCGCGCTGACAATGCAGAGTCTGCTTAGGATTCTCTCTCTGTCCCTCTCTCTCCGCTCCTCCCCCCACCCCCCTGCTTGTACACTCTCTCTCTCTCTCTCTCTCTCTCAAAAATAAATAAACATTTTTTTAAAAAGACAAGTTTCTCTACAGAGGATGCCGAGGGGAGGACAGACAACAGTCATAAATAAGGAACCAATGATGGTCTTGTAGATCTGTAAATGGTACCTGGGAATCATTTGCAAGCCTTGAACTGGAACACAGAACTGAGAGTGTGCTGATGCGGGACCCTGTGACCCTATGCACCCTCCCTCCTTGAACTCACATGACCTTGGAAATACCACTTTCTCTTTCTCTGTGTAAGAGTTCAGCTGCAAGAGTGGAAACTTCAGGAATATGGCTTATGTCAGGAGGACATCTGTAACGTGAGGAGAGGTACTCCCAGCACCACAATATTTCTTCCTGCCTCCTCCCATCATGGTGCCCCAAATACCCTTATTATTTGACGTTTTACTGCTCAAAGTCTTTTAGTGTTCAAGAGTCCCATATCAAAATGTCAATTCCCTCAGAAGACCATTTAGGTAAGAGACATCCACTGTAGGCTGAGGAACAATAGCTTGAGGACGAAATTGCAAACCTTACCACTTGCAGAAGAGAAGGGAACGCTGCACTTCACAGACACACAACTGGCCCATGGTTCCAAGGAAGGGGACTCCCCGTATGACTGTTGAGAGTTTCTGAAAGAGGGCAGTGTGGTGTCTTGGAAGGAGACTGGGGGAAAGTAGGAGCCTGAGTTCTAATCCTGGCTCTACTATCAGCTCCCTGTGACACGTGGACAAGTCCCTTCCCTTTCCTGGGCCCCAGTCTCCTCATCTGCAAAAGGAAGGGACTGAGCTGGAGGAGGAGTAGTGTTCTGTCTGGCTCTCAGACTCTCAGGGCTAAGGAGGGGAGGAGATCTTGGAGTGGGCCGGTGACCCCTTGAGTTGATTGTTGGCCAGTCCTGGAACAGAGGGGAGGGAGAATCCCCGAAAGGCAGCTAAGAAGAAATTGTCCTAGGAGAAGGATCTGGAATTGGGGTGGGTCCTGGAGCAGGAAGTAGCCTACCACAAGGGGGAGGTGGGGAAGCACGCCCAGGTTATCAACTCTCTCTTATTCCCAGACTTGCTGCAAGTGGGTCCTATTCTCCATTGTTAGGAGAGCAAACACTGATGCCAGGTGCCCTTATGGCTTTTGATCAGATGCCTGGGCTCTGCCAGGTTTCTCTTGACAGTGGCCGGGTTGCTTCCAAATGAACTTATCTCAACCCGAAAGACACAAGGAAAAGAGTAGAGGACTTGGATTCAGGAGACCTGAATTCTGACCCCATCTTGCCGAGTGATCGATTTCAGGCAAGTCCTTTTATGATCCGTCACCTGGCCCTACTGGCCTTTAGATTCAATGTCAGTCCCCATTTTAGGACCCACTGTTGCCTCTAAGTTTTGGGGTAGTGAAAGGGCTGCCTCACAAGCAATCCCTGCTCTGCTTTAGCCAAGAAGACCTCCAAGTTAAACTCCAGGGGAGGGTCCAAGCCACAATGTGTCCTAAAGATGAGTCCTGTTTCCCAGAGCTCCAGATCAGGGGTCTCTTCTATTCTGTCTCACTAGGGAATGGAGGAAGGCAGAAACACACTTGATCTTAACCTTTGCTCCTTCTTCAATTCAAGACATTAATGCTGAAAGTCTTGCTATCATATAATCGAACCTATCCACTTTACTCATGAGGATCCTGAGGCTAGTGGGGGGAAGTGACTTGAGTAGGTCAATGAGAAGGGATTCCAAGTCACTTCGAGGCCTGGATCTGAGGCTCATCCTGAAGGCTTTCTGCTGTACCACACTATTTGGGCCTTCATTTGACTCAGATTAGAGGGATTGGGACCATAACCTTGGGGCTGAGATGAGCAGGAATGGGACTCCAATTCCATCCAGAGCCAATTCCAAATAAACCATCCTTCTCCAAACCAGAACCACCCCTCCCTGGGAAGATCAGGGAAGTTCTAAGGAAAATCTTGGGTCAGTTGAACCCCAAAATTCCCTTTTTATAAACATATGTCCTTCAAAGCTTGACTCCTCTATCCAGGTAATAGCGTTGAGCTTTATCAGACCTATTCTCCTAGCCTGAAGTAGAATCACTCCTTTCCTCCTTAGCATTTCCTGAGTACTAACTAGGCACAAGGCTCTGTGCTGAGTTTGGTGAATCAGAGATGCCTAAAAACACATGCCTGTCCTTGGAGTATTCACCCAACCAGGAAGGATACAGATGATTCATAATCATGATGCAATGGGAAGAGCTCCCCCCCCCCGCCCCCACCAAACTAGACCTGCTCTTCTAGGGTGAGATCTTGCCAGACCCGATCTCAGTGTAGAAGCAAGAGGAGACCAGGTTCCTCTGGGGGCCACCACCCCACCCACCAGGAGCATTGTTGCCAGGAAGACATCACCCGCCCTCTCTACCTCCAGCATCATGCAGCTAGTAGATATTCATTCACACTTGGTGGCAGAAGGAGGCATGTTGATGAGTGGCATGGCAAATACTTATCCTCAAGCCTCTACCATGGATGGAATGTAGAGGTACAAAAGAAAGGGGGAATCAAAGAAAAATTCAAAAGCCAGTTTCTGCCACCCCAAAGCCAAGACTCTGGTTATAAGCCATAAACACCAGAGGAGCATGAAAAGAGCACGGGTTTCAGAGTCTGGACCCCTGGTTCTTCATCCCTCCTGTGTAACCTTGGGCATGACTTCACCCCTCTATGGCTCAGTCTGTTCATCTGTAAGTGGGGGACAGGGCCGGAGCACGCCCAAGGACTGCAGGATTGGTGCTGACCGATGACTGTGTGTTTGATTTGTCTGTCCCTTAAAGTTTGGGCTTTCTTCCCTTTTAGCTTTGATTTAAGGTCTGAGCTTGGCTTGCGGGCAGGGGGAGAAATGAAGACAGGATCAGGTGGGGAGCTGGGCAGTAGAAGAAGCCAGAGAGAAGTGATGCATTACAGGAGGAAATGACGCATTACAGGAGAGATGAAGAGGGGAAGCATCAGAGGATGCGTCAGAAGGGCCACCCTCCATGCAGGTCAAAAACACGGACCATTGCTGGTGCCACTGCACAGACCTAGAGAAGGGAAGGAATGGGTGCCAAGCTCCGGGGCCACCCAGTCATTCAAGCCACCAAAACAGTGGTTAGTCAGGGCTGCTCAAATTGGGTCACCTCAGAGCAGATGGGGGAGTGGGGGGGGGGCGTTGGGGAGGGTGGCCTGGCTGGCCTCAGGCACACTGTGGCCTGTGAACACTGATGAGCCAGCAGGAGCAGCAAAAGCCCCAGCAGACAATAAAGCCAGATCCAGATGTGGCCACGCGTGGAAAAACCTGGTGTCCAGAGTACAGAGTGCCCTGGCCCACGTGGCCTCCTGGCCCTCCTGGAGCCCTGAGTAGTCTCCCGCGTGTCAGATGTGGCTCCCAGGTGCCCGGTCCACACACACTCCCAGCTCTGTCATGCATCGCTCGCCAGCAGATGCGAGGACCACTGATGCATACCACATGGAGGAAAGAGTTCTGCTTATTAGATTACTAAATCCTCCTAGAAACGAGGGCAACTTGCTCCTAATAGAATTTTTTACATTTCTCGCGATCCTTGGTGACTCCCGTGAGGTTTTTCCATCTCCAGAGTGGTGCCAGGGGTGGATTCTACCAGCCAGTCCTCTCTCCTTTCAGGAGCAGGGCCCTTGAAAGCAACTCTGTCCCTGGGAGGGAACCGTGCTTTCTTAGTATAACAGGCCCTTCTAATTTGTTTAAAATCTGTCCTGCTGACTGTGGGGGCAGTGGGGGGGAGGTCTGCTTTCGGGGGGGGGGGGGGAGGACGCATGTGTGCGTGTGGGTGTTCTCTGAAACTCTAATCGTTGAGAGGGTAGGTAATACTATTGTTTATTTTGCTGGGTCCTACCTCTCCCTCGCTCCCCATCAACACACAAAAGAAACCGTACAGATGAACAGGGGATGATGTTTTTGCAGTTGAATGTCTCCTCTGCGGACGATGCCATCCTGCAACGGAGGCTCTTGCCACCTGGAAGTCACTTTGTTTTTCTCCAGGTCAATGGTGCATTGTTGGACACCGAGGATTACTTAGGCTGGGGAAGAATGTGCCAAGTGTCTTACTGCATTTAAAGTGCCGTCAGGTGACGCAAAGGAGAAAGGCGAGCCTCGCCTTGCCAGGAGGAAAGAGGCTAAATGTGGCGAGTCAACCACACCTCAGGTGCTCCCTGGGACATGCGTTTCATCTAAGTACTTGGTTTTGCTTTGGTCACAACCCTCTTTTCTCTCCGAGTGTCAGGAGCAAATTAGTGCTCAGTTTTTGTTTTCCGCATTCAAACTTCTCTTCTTACACTAGTGATATCATCCCTGGGAGACCGAGATGTAAGAAGAGGTGAATCATGTATCACCTTCGCATCTCTTCTAGAATTACATCAGCCAGAGTGCTGTGGGGTGCAGTGGGGATAAAAGCCAAAAAGTAGAGGGGAGGAAGGAGGGAAGGGGAGGGCACCCAGAGGGAGGGAGGGAGGGAGCCAGTTCTTTTGCAGTTTTCTTATTTTCTCCTTCCTCCTTCCTCAGCCCCTAACCCCCCCTTCCCTATTTATAAATCAGACAAGTGGAAAAATTAGACTTTAAGGAGACAGTTGCCTTATATGTGTTGATGGTGTTGGTTTAAAGGTCATTTCTCTGAACTTTCCTACCAGTCGCCATAGCCCCATCAATCGCAGGCAAAAGCCAGCCCTGGCATTGTCACTAGACACATAAATTGGTTAAGAATGAAAACACACAGACCCTGCCCCACCACCAAGTATCAGCCATATGGTCTTCACCCTGTTTAATGTTGCATCTGGTTCAAAGAGCAGAGGGACTTGGCAATGTGTGAAAATAATTTGAAATGTGAAATCTAGTCATGCAGGATAGTGATGGGCCACACAAGCTGCCTGCCAGTCAGGTGAGAGCTGTATGGAAGGCACACTGTGAGCATCTGGGGAGGGTGGGATCTGACTTTCCTGACCTCTCTCCACCTGGGGGTTTTAAATGTCATGCAGTGATGTGCATCTGAGGTTTGTGGGGAGAGGGGTAGGGACTCAAGCGAACAAAAATATAACAGATTCAAAGGCCTGGACCTTATCCTGATGCCCTTAAGAAGTGATTCTGAGTGTCTTTTAGTTATTTCCCATCCACCCACCCCTTTCTTTTCATTTCTAAAGCTAATCTTATGCCTGAACCACTCCTGTTAATTAATAAGAAAGTCTTTCACCCTCCCTTCCTCTATGCTTTCAACAAATTCCACCCTCCTCAGGATCTCTGGGTCTAGCTGCTCAAGACAGAATTATGATTTGGGGCACCTGGGTGGCTCAGTCGGTTAAGCGTCCGACTTCGGTTCAGGTCATGATCTCGTGGTTCATGAGTTCAAGCCCCATGTCGGGCTCTGCGCTGACAGCATGGAGCCTGGAGCCTGCTTCGGATTCTGGGTCTCCCTCTCTCTCTGCCCCTCCCCCGCTCGTACTCTGTCTCAAAAATGAATAAAACGTTAAAAAAAAAAGAGACATAATTATGACGAAAACAAAGCAGCGGCCTCAGGACAGCAGGGAAGGCCAAGAGTGGGATCCATTTCTGCAACACAGGAAACAGAGCCCAAAGGGGCGAAGGGAAAACATAATTTGAGGAAGGCACAGTTTAGGCAGCTTCTTATTACAACTTCCAGCTGATCGGGTGTAGCCAAGCCAGAGACATCTGTTTGGAGTTTACAACAGAAACAAGCACACAGAAAGCCTGAAAAGCCGGAGACAAACACACACACAGCTCTGACAGTTCTTGTCTGCCTTGACCTCCACACCATTCCCCCTCTGGGTCACGCTGGGTTGTAGAAGGGAAGGAAATAGGTTCTTCCGCCGGCCTCCCCACCAGCCCCACCTGTGCCATGACTCATTCACGCCATGATCGGAACTTACCAACCTCCCTCCCTCTGTCCTTGATTTTCCTCCCAGGAAAAACAGTGACGGTCCCACTCCTCACAGAGCCCCATGGACACTTTCTTCAGGTCTCCAGTCGACCTTTAAAGTCCCTTGAGCTGTTTGTAAAGGAATAGGTGACCCACAGAAGAAGGTGGTAAAACCTCAGAAGACCCCGAAAGTCACTCCTCCCCTAAATAACCTCACAAGTCTGGGAGCGAGGTCCAGAACTCACCCTGCATCTCCAAGAATTAACTCAGAGAGACCAGGAAAGGCCCACGCCCCCACAACTCACTGAGTGAAGAATACGGGAGGATACACTCAAGGAGAAGGCCAGGGCTGTCACCAGCCATGGCACCCCCCATAGTGGAGGGCCACAAAGACCCCAGACTATCAAACAGTGGGTTCCCCTTCTCCGGTCACCTCCAAGCACTGCAAAGGCCAAACCCTGTCCTACCACACCATCCCAGCGATGGACAGACCCTCTATCAGCCCAAGGGCCCAGGCATTTTCAGCAGACGCTCACCTGTTCTGTTAACATTGTCCCCTTTATTCTCTCCCCGCTGGACGTGCAAACAGAACCAGAGTAGGGCTACTCTTAAAAAATAACAAAATGTTTTATACACATTTCTGTATGTACAACTGAACAACATTTTACATGTCCCTTTTGCACAGCAAAAGATATAAACATTTAGCTCTGAGAACACAGTTATGTACAAAAAAAAATGTCAAAAATACTTCACAACAGTGCAAAATATTTTACACAGTATCATGGAGGGAGATCTTTTGAGCAGGAGTGAAGTGTGTGTTTTGAAAGGAAAACTCCTTTTTCAGGTATTAGATGTCTTTAACTGTAAACAAAATGCAACTTTCTTTCATCCCCACCCCCCCCCACCCCTAAACAGTTATTTGAGGAATTTGGCAGAATTTCAAGGGTCTGAGTCTGAGGTAAACAACCCAAGCTCTCGCACCAAAAAGACTGGGGCAAGGAGGTGGCATTAGAGCCTCAAACATTGTGAGAGCAGATTTTTTTTTTTTTTAATGACATGTCAAGGACAGCGCTAGGCGGCTCCCAGTTACTGTTATTCCGGCGGGTCGGTGGGGTGGAGAGGAAATTAACCCCTCCTCCTCAGGCCCCAGCTGCCCCACAAACAGGAAACTGGCCGGCAGGCACCTCTTGCCTGTGGGACTGCTAACCAGCGGGCCCTTCCCTCACCCCTGCCTCTCTCTCCTTCCGTGCAGGGTTTGCCCCCTCGCATGTCTCCACCCGCAACCTCAGCCCTCTTCACCTCTTCAAACAGAGCCAAATGTGCCGAAGGAGAGGGGCAGGGTAACTCTGGGCCTCAAGTGTCCCATTTCCCCGCTTCTGGGGAGGGGGTCGGTGGGATGGGGGAGGGGGGAGGAGAACTGCGGGTAAGGAGGTTGTCGAAAGACCCGTGGGGAGTCACGGTGGGGCGCTAGGGGCACGCGCAGGAGGCTGCTGGGATCTCAGCCCTAGTGGGGCTCCTCTGGGCCCGCGCTGTCGTCAGGGCCCGACCGGTCCCCGGCGGTGGCCGAGGAGGCGTCCAGGCCCCCACCTTCGATGGAGCTCTCGCTGCCCGTGCTCTCGCCGGACAGCAGGCGCGTCACCCGCAAGTCGGCCTGCAGGCTGCGCACGTCGTTGCCGAAGCTGAGCTCGCCAAGGTCGTTAATAAGCTGCGACAGCTCGGCCTTCACGTCAGAGGCGCTGCCCAGCAGCAGAGGCGGCGGCCCAGCCCCGGGGCCCACCGAGTCCCCGCCACCCCCTAGCGCCTCCTCGCGGCCACTCTCCAGCGTGTCCAGCAAGTCCCCGCATTCCAAGTGCATGGCCACCACCAGCGCCCGCTGCGCCTCGGCCTCTTCCGCTGCCGGGTCCTCCTCCCCAACGCGGTCCTCCTCCTCCTCCTCCTCCTCCTCCTCCAGGCAGCCCTCGGTGTGCTCCTCTTCCTCTTCTTCCTGCAGCTCCTGCTCCTGCTGTTCGCCGAGCAAGTCCTCGGTGATGGAGCCCAGCTTGGGCGCGCTGCGGCTGCGTTCCACCGGCGGCTTGTAGCAGCAGGGTCCGTGCAGGAGCAGCTTGCGCAGCGGCACTAGCGGGATGGTGTGCGCGCCCACCAGCTCCTGCTGCTGGTGACGCGCATCGTCCCGCCGCTTGAGCCTTTTAAATTCCGCGAGTGCGTTGGCCGACGTCTGGTAGAGCAGCAGGGCCATGGCCTGCGCTTTCTCGGGCTTGGACACCAGCACCGCGTGGCAGCGCAGCATTACCGCCTTGTGCTTGAGCTCGTGCCGGTATACCCAGGCGAAGACCTTGGGCAGCCGAGCGTCCGCCACGCAATAAGTAACGCGGTGCAGCAGGTAGAGGTGGCCCGGGCGGCGCAGTGCGCGCTCCTCGGCGTGCACCATGCGGATGCCCTGCGCACTCACAGTCAGCTTCATCTTGGTGCCCTGACGGCCCGCCTCGCTCTTGCTCCAGATCTTGCCCACCGCTAAGTCAGTGCAGCCGTCGCCGCGCGCCTGGATGGTGGTGGCATTGCCCAGGTAGAGCACGGTGTAAGTGGGGTCCTCGCTGGTGATGTGCAGTTTCTTGCGCTTGGAGCGGAACATGCTGCCCACCCGGCTGAGCGCGCCTTCGGGGCACGCCCGCGCCAGCGAGCTGAGCGCGGAGTAGTGCAGGCTCACCGCGTAGCCCTTGGGCTTGGACGCCTGCCGTGGCGGCGCCTCGGCCAGCAGCTCGAACTTGTGCTTCTTCCACGGCAGCATCTCCGGAGGGCGCCCCCGCGCAGCTGGGCGGCGGCGGCGGAGCGCCGGGTGCGAGCCCAGCTGAGCCACCCGCCCCGGCCGGGCTCGGCCCGGGCAAGACAGAAAAATAAAACTCTGCTGAGAGTGGCCCAGTGGTAGAGAAGTGGGTAGAGAGTAGAATGCTCGGGGACCCCACCGAAGAAGGTATGGGTAAAAATTTTTAATGGAAAGAAAATATTCAGCTGCGAGGGGCGGCGGGGGGGTGGGGGGGGAGCGCGCACAGATTTACCCCAGCCCGGGCAAGGACCAGGACTAAGAGTCTTAGGCAAGCAAAAGGAAAGACGGAATGAGAGTAGAACGGAAAAAAGATGCGCGAGTGCAAAGAGAGGGGACCCCGGCCAAAGCAGCCGGGACGGGGCGAGAATATGCAGGAACTCCTGGGCGAACGTGGAACTCCCCCGCTCTCTCTCTCTCTCTCTCTCTCACACACACACACACAATCCCCTGGGCTGAGACTAGAAGCTGCGGAAACTGGATGGCGAGTGTGCCCAGGGGCCAGTGCTCCCCCACCCCAAGGGGTGCGGAAGACCGAGAGTCCCTCGACTGGGCTGGTCCCAGAATCAGCTGCTTGCCCCAAGTGCAGTCAGACGCTGCTCCCGCTGGCCGCGGTGGGCCCGGCGCAGCACTCCGGCTGTGGCTCACTGCATCTTCGCTCCGGCCGGACGCGGGGTACTCGGGCTCGGCCGGCTCACTGTCCCGGCTGGCTCGACCGGGGCAGCACGGGGCGCCGAGGGCGGCGCGCGCGCATGGTCGGCTCTGGGGACGGTCGCTACCTCATTTCTTCCCTCCGGGGGTGTCCGACTCCGCTCCCGAGGTCCCCTCGGACTGCTGTCCGCCCGTGCGGCGTGCCTGTCCCGTGCTGCGAGCGGTGTCCGGCTGGCCAGCCTCACATCCTTGCGGTCCGGGAGGAAGATCTCGGGTAAATATAGGCCGGCGCGAACCATTCGGCGCGCGGGGACAGGGGAGGAGCTGAGAAGAGGATGCGTTTCGGGCTCGGACGCCCGGCGGGTTCCTGGTCTCTTAAAGGGACCTGGCTGCAGCCATTTGCCGAGGGAAAGGGGAAACCGGTCCAATCCCGCAATTACATCTCAAATTTTCCAACATCTCATTTATCTGCAGATATCGCCAAGACCTGGGGTTACCCCTCGGGAAAAGCAACTTGTATTCTGGCACTCCACCCCCAGGCTGAATTGCAACTCACTAAATAAACCTATGTCTACATCGAAACTTCTGGGGGAAGTGGTGGAAGGTGGAATTTAGAGTAATTTACTATGCAAAAAAGTTGGGGAAATAGTGGTTCTTTCCTTGTGTGGTAGCTCTCTGAGAATGACTGGGTGCTGTTTAATATTATATTTTTTTCACAATTTTATTTCGTTAAAGGAAATAGAGGCAAAGAAAACACTGAGACTTTTACTATTTGGAGCTCTTTCTGCACAGGCAAGCAGATAGTGAAAAATAAGATTGAACATAATGGGGTGGCTGGAGTGAACAATATGGTATATAGTGCATAAATAAAGTGCTTCCTGACCCCAATCCCTTGCAGTGGCCCCTCTTGCTCTCAGGCCTCAGAGGAGAGCAGCTTTCTGAGCTCTATACAATTTCTAAGTATGCTTATGTGTGTGGTTAGAACTCACTTTACTTTGGTAGGCCGGTCATTCAGTTTTATTACATCATTGACACAATTTGGATGAGAATTCCTAGTAAAAATTCAAATGACATTTTCTATTTCAGCATCTGATAACCAGGCACCCTCCACAAAGAATGACATTCACATTATTATGCTTTTCTCTTGTGCCACCCAAACAGTGTAGCGTTAATCATCTGACCAGCTTGACCCTTGGCTTGTAACTCATTTCTGGGCCCTCAAGAAAACCTGCTTGCCTCCATGGTCTGCTCAGTCAAAGCCAAAAAAAACCTTTAGGCTGGAATGTGTGATAAATGTCCAGACTGGTCCTGCATCTAACTCCCAAGTTGGTCCTGGAAGAGGACAGTGGACCCTCTTACCCCACAGGCCCAATCCACTGGGGATCTCGGATGTCTCTGGCTTCCATGTCAACACTGCTGATTTCAGAGCCACTGTAGCCCCTCCTGGAAATAGTCTGGAGCTACCTTTGTTAACTTTTAACTTTTCTTTGAATTCTAACCCAATTTTCTCAGAGTCATTGGTGCTGAGTTTCAATGCAACTTTTCCGAGTACTTTTTGCTGCCAAGCCCTTAGCTGGGAGCAGACCCAGGTCCTGTCTCCAAGAAGCTCCCAGTCCAATAAAGAATGTAAAAATTCCACCCAGCTCTGGGCTTCCACTGAAACTGTGAGAGCACCCTGTATCCCCCAGTGCCTAGTACAAATAGGCACTACTTGATCGTTGACCTAATGAATGAGACATACATGTGAGCCAGAAGGCAGAGCGGGCTAAATGCCCTGAGAAAGACTCAAAGTACTAAGAGAAGCCGGAAGAAGAGAAGGTTTGTTATGAGTAGAAAAATCAGAAAAGGCTCCACAGAAGGTGGTGTTTGAAGAATGAACAGGATTGCTCCAAGCAGGGAAAAGTTGAAGGGCTTTCTGGATATAAAGGACAGTGAAATTACAGAACATGAAAATGCATGCACATGTGCAGATTGGGATGGAGTTTAATGATTATTAACAGTGAGTAAAGAAAGTTTCCTGATCCTGCTTTTGGGGCCCTCCTAGTCTCTGAGGGACGGAATGGTTTTTTCATGGCTGACTTGCCCCAGGGTGTCATTAGACCAGAGCTATGATGCCTTACTCCTCAGCTACACTAATGGGCTAAGGGAGGGATACCAGGCCTGGTGCTGGAATGAACTAGTTAGGACTATAATAAGCCATTTAAGCCAAGGTTAATTCCTCTTCTGCTCAAAGTTCTGGAATATCTTGCAGTGGCAATGAAGTACACTGTATGTGCTCCAAACCAAAAATTCCGGTAAAAACACACCAAATTAACCTGGGTTAAGTGACCTTTAGCTGGTCCATAATCTCGAAGCCTAAACTCTGAAATAGTAGATGTCATGTTCAAGCAGATAATGCTTCCAGGTTGCTCGGAGGTCCAAGGGTCAGATGGGTTTAGGGAGGACAAGGAAGGACCAGCGGTGGGGTCTAAGGCTTGTCTCAGCTCCTGCAAGGGGCCCACTGGGAGTCACATGTTAGCAGGGAGACCAGTGGGGCCCAATGAGGGGAAGGATCCCACTGGCAGGCCAGGCTTTTCAGAGGCAGCTAGAGCATCGGTTCCGGGCAGAGCTGCTCCTGCAGACTGGTCTCTGCCACATCTGGGCCTCCTTCTTAATAAGTTTGTTTTCAGCCTGGAGAGGACAGAAAGGTTCTAGGCAAACGTGAACACTCTGAGGTGTGAGTCACACTCGGTGCTGGTGCTCACAGACCCAGGAGGAGAAGGACCAGGCTGTCTCTTGCCGGTCCGGGCGTGGGCCAGCCTCTGGGGCCCGCCTCACCTTGTGAAGAAGCTGGCTACCCCCTCAGAAAGCACAGGTCACAACGGAGGCTGGGGGCTGGGTTTCTTCAGCGGGGAAAGCTGGTGGCACCATTTATGAGCCCACACCACAATTCTGAGACACAGGGCAGTTCCAGAAGCAAACATTAGCAGAGTCGGTTGGGAAACAGGTCAGAAACTACATCAGACCACAGACTGTACTGTTTTTGTGTGATGCTGCCCCATCTACTGGTGCCAGGCAGAAGTGCCATTCGGTGGGATGGTTTCTCATAGAACCGGATAAGGCAGTGGTTGAATCAACACACGGCCAAGTCAGAGCTGGAAAGAAACCTGGCCTCTAATTTGACATCTGACAGTCAGACTTTGAGCTCATAGACAGCTTTCAGGCTGGTTTTCTCCCACCTTAATTCTTACGTAATGATCCGCCCTCTCGGTTCTCCTCCCCTAACATCCCCCTAAATGAATGCTGGCTTCAGAGACAGCAAATGACTCATCTGGGAGCCTCCAAGTCATTCAACAAACATTTGTTGACAGTCTATGGTAGATGTGATGTATTTGCTAGGGATATTGCATTAAAGAAGATAAACAAGTCCTTGCCCTTATGGGATTTATATCCTACAGGGAGGCAGATAATAAGCAAACAAATAATAAAATATCAAACAGTGATAAGTCTCAGTGCAAAAAAAAAAAAAAAAAAAAAAAACCAAACAAAAAAAAAAACCAAGAAACCAGCAGTGTTAGGAGCAGACAGTGATTGGTTTCAGACAGCATGGCCAGGGAAGGTGTCTCTGGGCAGAGATCTCAACGAGATGGAGTCAGCTATACAGGAACATTCTAGCCTGTGTTGACCAATAAGGCAGTCCCAAGCCACATGTGGCTACTGAGCACTTGAAATGTAGTCGGTCCAAATTGAAATGTGATGCAGGTATGAAATACACACTGGGTTTTGAAGACTTAGGAAAAAAATAATATAAAATATCTCAATAATTATATAGTAATTATATATTGAATGTTAATATTTTGGCTTGGTTGAGTTAAATACAATATATAATTAAAATTAATTTTGGGGGCACCTGCGTGGCTCCGTCGGTTAAGCGTCTGACTTCAGCTCAGGTCACGATCTCGTGGTTTGTGAGTTTGGGCCCTGCGCCGGGCTCTGTGCTGACAGCTCAGAGCCTGGAGCCTGCTTCAGATTTGTGTCTCCCTCTCTCTCTCTCTGCCCCTCTCCCGCTCGTACTTCGTCTCTCTCTCTCTCTCTCTTTCTCTCTCTCTCTCTCAAAAATAAATAAAACATCAAAAAATTTTTTAAGAAAATGAAATTAATTTTGCCTGTTTCCTTTTACCTCTTTAATGTGGGTACTAGAACACTTACAACTATATATCTGGATGGCATTGTGCTAAGCTGATGTGCAGGCCTGAAGGCGGGGATGAGCTCAGCAGGTTGAAGGATCCTCCAGTTTCAAAAATCCTACTGTGTGATTACAGCCTCTGACTCTTAAGCCCTCCTCATTTCTGACTCTTATGATATCAATTCTTTAACCTCCTCGAGACCTCCAGGATCTACAAGAGCATTCCTCACATAGTGGACTCACCCATTAGCTGCACCAGAATCCCCTGGGCCAATTTCTGGCTCCCTTAAATCAGAATCTCTGCTTAAACTCCTCTGTGATCGGATGCATACTAAAGTTTGGAGAACCCTGCCCTGGCCCACTTCATTTCTCCCACTATGAGCTCCTTCGTGGCTTCTTATCCTCCCTTTGTCCCCTTCTAAGGGTCCTTCAAAGTGAAAGCAGGGGCCTCAAAACCTTTATGCTAAGTGAAAGAAGCCAGACAGAAGAGGTGATATATTGAAGGAGTTCACTTATATGAACTATAGGGAATTAGGTGAATCCATAGTGACAGAACCCAGATTGGTGTTTGCCAGAGGCTGGGGAGAGAGAAGAATAGGGAACGACTGTTTAATGGATATGGGGCTTCCTTCTGGGGTGATGAAAATGTTTTGGAACTACATAGAGGTAGTGGTTGCACAACATTGTGAACGCCCTAAGTATCACTTAATTGTTGACCTTAAAATGGTTAATTTTATGGTATATGCATCTCATCTCCATTTTTCTTTTTTTTTTTTTTTACAGCAGAGAGAGGATCAGAGTGATGTGTTGTGATGTGAGAAGGACCCACCCCTCCCTTGCTGGCTTTGAAGATGGAGGGAGGGGCCACAAGCCAAAAAGTGCAGGCAGCCTCTAGAAACTGGAAAAGGCCAGGACAAATCCTGCCCTAGAGCTTCCACAAATGAGAGCCTATGACACCTCGGTTCCAGCCTGTTGAGACCTGCACTGGAGTTCTAGCTTGTAGAATTAGAAGTCCATGTTGATTTACACCAAGTTTATGGTTAATCTGTTACAGGGGCGATACACCTCCCAGCCAGCCATCTCCTCTCTTATCCTGATTCCGTTTCCTCCCCCGGTCTCCTCAGTGGGCACCCTCTGGCCTCACCACTCTTCCAAAGCTGCCCACTCCCCACCAGAGCCAAGCACAGCACACACAGCTTCCTCAAGAAAACCACGGCAGTCAGGGCGATGTTAACCACGCGCCAGTCCCTACTAACCCGCTCACTGAGCGCATCCACACCTTCTCCCACCCCTCTCCCCCAGGCTTGAAAGTCTCTCTTGAGACCTGTCCCCCTCAAACCCACCCTTCACCACTGACACCGAACCACACATCTGACCTGGTGACCCTTCTCATTATAACCATTCAGTGGTCCCACCAACCACACGTTGCGGCCTCAGCTTCGCAGCATAAGATGGGTATTTTCAGGTCTGGCACCTGCCCACCTCATTCGCCACTTCTCCTGGCCTCCTTATTTCTGCTCCAGCCATGGAGGAGGGCCTGTGCTTCTCACCATGCTCACGAAGACAAAACTGTTTCTTGTCTTTGTGTCATTGCTTAAGTGATTCTAACAGGAATGACCTCCTCCTGTCCCCTCCCCTGGCTGATGCCTACTCATTTCTAAAGAGCCAGCTCACCTACCATCTCATCCAGGAGAAGGGCCCGGCCTCCCTAACTCCTTCTTCACGCTCCTTATGTGTATCTCTACCTTTGCACTTGCCTTATCGTAATTTATTGTCTTTAACTCTGCCTCCTGTACTGGACCGTGAGCTCTGGGAAGGCAGCAACTATATTTGATTCATCCTCCTGTCCTCAGTTCCTAGCACAATGCCTGCCTCCAAGTCAGTATGTAGAATGAACAAACATTAACCGCGTCTTTATTTTCACAGCAATCGGACTATCATATGCACAGGCTGTCAGAGCTGGAAGGGCCCTTCAGGACGATCTAGTCAACCCCCTCCCTGGGTTTACAGATGAGGAAACTGAGGTCCTGAGAGTGCATATACATGGCTATGCTGTTATTTAGCGGTGAAGCCAAGATTAGGACCCATGTGGCCTGAATCTCAATTCAGGGCACTTTCCTTCGGCTAAACATAAAGCTGGAGACTTTAAATACACAAGTGTATAGAACACATGTCCTGCTACTCTCCCCTTCTCTGAAGGGCTACGTTTTGGGGGCTCATGGCTTCATTTGGTAGACTGGGCAGGTGCAGCTCTCACCAACCAAACACTTCTCCCTGTGACTTGACTAAGCTGCTGCTCACTGGACCCCTTAATGGAAAGTCCCCTTGTTACTGGGTGTTACTGCCACCAAAGAGGTTAAAGTCAAGCAAGACTGTCATGGGATCTACACAGTGAGACTTTGGTCTCTCTAGCGGTCAAGATCACGCCCAGGTCCAGGAGAGTCTGGTGGCCCATTGGGCTCCTCCGCTCTGCCCAGTGGCCCTTAATCTCTCTGGGATTTTCACTTGGAAAACAATGAGAATTGTGGCAGTTCTTATTTTACAGAGAACAGCATAAAGAAGTACCGATGAAATTAAACGTGTATGTAAATGCTTGGAGGTTTTCACATTGAGAAAGGTTATTATGCAACCTGTGTTTTCCTTTGTCTCTTGTTTTTGAACTTCTCTCTGGGCATGTGGGCCTGGCACATCTTTAGCTAGGCTATGCAAATCAGCGGGCAAAGTGACAGCTATTCAGTCACAAATGTTAATGCACCGGCCTCTCCCCACTAGGTGCTGTGGAAATGCATACGGTCTCACCTTTA
This sequence comes from Prionailurus viverrinus, assembly GCF_022837055.1. Taxonomy (NCBI): domain Eukaryota; kingdom Metazoa; phylum Chordata; class Mammalia; order Carnivora; family Felidae; genus Prionailurus; species Prionailurus viverrinus. The sequence continues at coordinate 85,605,643 of NC_062569.1, read as the reverse complement.
AGGAGCTTCTGAGTCCACTGATTCAGAAAGATACTTTTGGTATGCTGTAGGAGGTGAAACATAGGTGCAAATAAGTGTGATCTGAGCTTTGTCAACACAAAGTACTGGGGGCTCAGAGGAAAAGGTAACTTCTAGTGAAGGGGGAGGGGCGGAATGGGCTCCATGCTCCACTGAAAGACAGGCAGGTTGCTTTGGGCACAGACAGGAGACAGTCCAGAGGGAGAAAATGGCCCATGCAGAGGGTGGTTACTGCTGAGCTCTGAACGACTGGGCCCAAAGCAGGGAACTCAAGCATACTGAGCACCTACTATGTGTCAGACACTGTGCTAAATGCTTTGGATCCATCCAGATGTTTCATCCTCATAAGAGTGTTGTGAGGTCCATGATACGCTCTTCACTATACAGAGAAAAAGGACTGAGGCTGGGAGGAGTTAAGAAACTGGCCCAAGATCACCGAAGCCTGTGCTCTTGGTGTTCAACTTGGCTCAGGGCCGGACTCTGGAGGGCCTTGAATGGCACTGTCTCCCAAGCTGTGGTGAGTCACTGGGCAACTGAGCAGGGACTTGCTGTGATGAGAACCAGAGCTTAGACACCCACATCCCAGCCCTGAGTCACGGAGGGTCCCAGGTGCTGCCCCTGTCTGGGCCCTGGCCTCCCAGTAGGTAACCTAAGCAAATTCCCTTCCAGTCCTGAGATTGCAGGAGGCTATATTGGTTTCCTAGAGCCGCCATAACAAATCGCCATATACAGGGGGGTGAAAACAACAGAAACTTTTCCTCTCACAGTTTTGGAGGCCAGAAGAAAGAGCATCGTTCCTTGCCTCTTCTTAGCTTCAGGCAGCCGCGATCCGTGCATTCCTTCACTTACAGAATCTCTGCCTCCGTCTCATATGGCGCCCTCCCTCTGTGTTTTCTTTCTATGTGCCCGAATTTGTATCTTCTTATAAAAACACATGTTACTGCATTAGGATGCACCCTAATTCAGTATGACCTCATCTCCACTTAATTACATCCGTAAAGACCCTATTTCCAAATAAGGCCACATCCACAGGTATCTAGGGTTAGGACTATAACCTATCTTTTTTTTTTTTTAATTTTTTTTAACGTTTATTTTTGAGACAGAGAGAGACAGAGTGTGAACAGGGGAGGGGCAGAGAGAGAGGGAGACACAGAATCCGAAACAGGCTCCAGGCTCTGAGCAGTCAGCACAGAGCCCGATGCGGGGCTCGAACTCACGGACCGTGAGATCATGACCTGAGCTGAAGTCGGATGCTTAACCAACCGAGCCACCCAGGCGCCACTGTAATCTATCTTTTTGAGACACACCATTCAACTGAAAACAGAGGCCATGACAGGGCATTTCAGGAGTGAGAGCGAAACAGCAGACAAGTAGATTTCTCTGAACTCTGGAGGTCCCTGTGGCACATGCTTGCCATGAAGCCCCTCCTTTCATGGACTGAGTGCTTACGATGTTCGCCACCCAGACAAAACCCAGGCAGAAAAGCAAAGGCAAGAGAAAGAAGTCAAAAGAAGGGAAACCTTGAGCCTTTCTCACTGGTACCACCAGAGACAGGAACCAGATGGGTTTGTCCCCTCTGAAGGTGGAGGGAGGAGAAATCAGTAACCCCTGCATGGTTAGCTTAAAAACAGAAACCTAGGACCCTAACACTTTCCATTGTGATAATAGCATTTGTAACTGACGATGGCTGAATTTAGTTGATGGTTCACAGTACCCTCACACTCACGTGACAAGGAGGGCAGGACAGAGTCTTTTGTCAGAGCTACGTGGTGAAGGCACTGCCCTGCTACTGACAGTCTAGGCACCCTTTCTTTTTTTTTTTTAAGTTTATGTATTCATTTGTGTGTGCGTGTGTGTGTGTGAGAGAGAATGGGGATGGAGCAGAGAGAGAGGGGGAGAGAGAGAATCCCAAGCAGGTTCCATGCCTTTAGCACAGAGCCTGACACAGGGCTCAAACTCACAAACCATGACCTGAGCCGAAATCAAGAGTCAGATGCTTAATTGACTGAGCCACCCAGTCAATTTCTGAGACCATCGCTATTACTCTGTTATTTCAAATACCGGGGTGACATAGAGTAGTGTGAAGGGGAAGGGAAACTCTCAGGGTAAGAACTCTGTTAAGCACCTTAGTGGTCATCTATTCCAACCCCCGTTTTGAAGCATGAACCTGCTTTAGAACATCCTGACACTTGGTTATCCATCCTGTGCTCAAATACCCCTGGTAGCAGAGAGCTCACTGCCTTATAAAGCTGTCCACTCCATCTTTGAATCACCCCGATTGTCAGAAAGTTCAAACAAATTGAAACTAAAGTTGCAACTTTGTATTTTCTACCCATTTGTTCTAGTTCTGCTTGCCTTGTGTCTACTCAGAGCCATCTTCTCTCCCTTCCCGATGACAGTCCTTCCCATAAACAGAAATGGCCCCCACACAGTCTTGGGGGGCCCCTTTCCTGAGGCTAGTAACACTTCCTTCACCTTTTTCTCATTCCCTCACCGTCCGAGTCGACATGCCAGCACTTCTTAGTGTACTTATCAAGTGATTTAAGGGGAGCGGTCACATTTAGAAACAAAAGTAAAATCCCAGTGGTCAGAAGGCCATCCTGGTAGAGTAGGGTCTAACTGGTGGTGTGGTTCATGGCTCCACCATTGACCTGAGCAACTTAACTTTGGATGAATCCCTCTGCAGTCTGATAACCACCAAAATGTAAGCTCATGGGGGCAGGGTGTTTGTCCAGTGCTGACTCCCCAGAGCCTCACGATGAATGAATGAATGAATGAATGAATGAATGGGGAAAACGTGGCACTTTCTATCTGCAGATTTTAGAGTTGGCTATTATTTTTTTAATTTTTTTTTCAACGTTTATTTATTTTTGGGACAGAGAGAGACAGAGCATGAACGGAGGAGGGGCAGAGAGAGAGGGAGACACAGAATTGGAAGCAGGCTCCAGGCTCTGAGCCATCAGCCCAGAGCCTGACGCGGGGCTCGAACTCACGGACCGTGAGATCGTGACCTGGCTGAAGTCGGATGCTTAACCGACTGCGCCACCCAGGCGCCCCTAGAGTTGGCTATTATTAATTCTATTTCTACTCTCCTATGTTGAGGAGTGAATCACTTTGCTCTTTGCTTCACTTTATTGGGTCTTGATTTCTACAACTAAAAGTTCAGAAAAATAAAAGTTCCCTTTCTCACTTGACTGTTGTGAGGAGACAAAATAATTACAAAGTCACCTGTCAGTAAAAGACCTGGATATCCTGCATAAAACAGTTTGGTAGAAAATTCACAGGTTCAAATATAGTATATGTAGAATCTTGCAGTATTTATCACCAAAGCAAAAGGTCTTTTATACTTTTCATTCCGCGTGGAATGACTTGCACAAGCAGGCAATCAATGTTTGACTGAAGTGATTTAAGTTAATCACTAATAATGACCACAAATAAAAGGCTGCTAGATTATTGAAACTCACTCATGTGTAAGAATCCGCCCATTTTCAATGGAGATAAATCGAGAATGGCAGACAACCGGAGGGAATTTTCCTTATTGAGTCAGTGACTGTGGAGACCGCCAGACTTCTATTTTCACAACTCTCAGCCTCATGCAAACCGCCTTCATGCCCTTCTGGAATGAGGTGCTGTAGAGAATGGGTGAGAGGGAGAAGCAGGGCAGCAAGCTTGCCTTGGAACAGGGTTTCTGCCACTGACACGTTTTTGGCCAAGGGGTGAAAATTAAAACCAGAAACCCACCCACTCTCCCTTCTCCCTCCCTGGACAGACGTGACACCCAGAGGCACAGCAGTGCAGAGATGGAGAGTGGAGAGCCACTCCAAAATTTGTTCCTTGGGTGTGGGTTTCAGGGCTCGCGACTACATTGTTTACCCACAGTAAATCAAGTGTTATGCAACACCGTCAACGAGGAACGCTCTCTGTTGCTATTTGGAAGCTGGCTATGAATCAAAATCAATGCAACCTCCTCCAGAGGTCAGCTGTTCAGAGAATCTTGGCTTCAACGGAGGAGCTCAGCTATGCAGGGAATCAGGAGAATCTGACCAGTTTTCAGGCACAGGCCTGGTGGATGAGCATTTCCACTGTCGTGACAGAGTGATGCGAGGAGTTTGGCTGGGTCGTGTGGTTCCCTGGTGTGTGTGGGAGGAATGGCTTCTACAGTTGGCCGGCAGAGACCTGGGCTGATTCATCTTTGCAACACCCCTCCCTTGGTTTGCAGCCAGCGCCTTGCCCCACCCTCCACCACCACTATCATCACTCCCCACTTGATCTCGCTTTGTTCCTCCAAGTCTGGACCCCATACTCTTATCTCATCAGCACCCTCAATTCCCTTCCTCCTCCTTCTTCTCAATGAACTGGCCTCATCATCCCACAACATGGGTCAATTATACATGCGGACTATTACCTGCATCAACCAGTTGTTGGGGGGTGGGGGTGGTTATTACCTGCTCAGCTTTATTACCTATTACCTGCTCAGCTGTGAAAAGTGGTACCCCACAAACTACCAGGCAATGATCTTTCAGCAGTATCTCATTTGCTGCCTCTGCAGGACCGGAATTATTATTATCCCCATTAAACACATAAGAAAACTGAGGCTCGGGTCATTCTTTTTCAGTGGTAGATTTGAGAAATGTCTTGAGGGAAATATTAGAATTATTTATGCCTTACTTATTTGTCAGCCAAGAATAGCTGCTGCTATGATAACCTTACAATGCCAGTGCCTGACTCTCTACTAGTCTTGATTAAGTGATCACTTTACTTGGTTAAGGTATTTTGGAGAAGAACGTGAGAAGAATGACAACAGGAACCCAAAGTGTTTGCTTTCACTGAATCTCTGGAGATGACAAAATCTGGAAAAGGAGACGAGGGAGAAATCCCAAGTTCCTGATTGAGTTCTAGTAATGAGATGGCAGGCTTCTTCATATCATCTACTGTTGTTATTAGAATGTAAAATCCAGGGTGCCTGGGTGGCTCAGTTGGTTAAGTGTCTGACTTCAGCTCAGGTCATGATCTCGTGGTCCATGGATTTGAGCCCCGCGTCGGGCTCCATGCTGACAGCTTGGACCCTGGAGCCTGCTTCAGATTCTGTGTCTCCCTCTCTCTCTGCCCCTCCTCCACTCACCCTCTGTCTCTCTCTTAAAAATAAATAAACATTAAAAAATTAAAAAAAAAGAATGTAAAATCCATGTAATCCTGCTTTATGAGTTAGTTTTATCTTTCACCACTCAGCTTCAAGAGAATTCCAGGAACTGTCTGCTAATTCTCCTCCATGGATCTTTCCCATAACTTACTTCTAGAGATTATGTTCAAGTTCTTTAAAGATATACCGTTTCTACCCTAGGAAATGGGAGAAACCATGTTCTGATGCATTCATTCACTGATCTGTGGGCACTGACTTCCTGAAGTCAACTACTACATGGCTTTTCAGCGATCCTTTGGTTGTTTCCCAAAGTTCACTTCAATTCAGTATGGGTCAGCAGTGAGGTGTAGCACACGTGGGCTGGGAATCCAAAGATGGGTGGGCGGTATGGTCCCAGTTTGCATGCCCCTAACTTGCTGTGATTGACTTTTTAGACGGTTCAGCGCCTTCATGTGAACAGGAAGGGAGTGGACTTCTCTTGGTACTCAAAGTGTGGCCAATGGACCAGAACGTTAGCATCAGTGCCACCCCTAAGCTTGTTAGAAGTACAGAGCACTGGGCCCAGTCCCAGACCTTAGTAATTAGAACTGCTTGCTAACAAGATTCCTGGGAGGATCCACAGGTATGTTCAAGTTTGAGAAGCACTGGGTTCTGAAATGCCCTCTCACAACCCTCATTCTTCCCTCTCCCCAAGAACATATAAGGTAGTTGATGACATGTGGGTTTGACTCCTGACACCATATAAATTCCACCTATGACTTGAGCAAGCTGCTTCCTCTCTGAGCATGGTAACACTGAGGTGGTTCTCACAATTAATTAAATGCAGGTAAAACGCCCAGCGCCCACACAACTCAACCCAGCATTCTACATTCCCAGCTTTGGGAAATTAACGATGAAGTGAGGATCAAAAGCCCAGGCCGCAAAGAGTGGAGCCGGCACTGTTTTCACTTTAATTATAGGAAATTTTAATGCAATTCTAAGTGGAAACTTTTTTTTTTAACTCATTAAAGTCAGATCCTGTGGGCTCTCCATGCAACCTTGCCAAATTCTGGAAACAGTCATCCTTCCATTCCGAACTCCCATCGAGGCAAGGACTTTTCTCCCCAGTTCGCAGCTAGGAAAGACTAAGTAAACAAAAACTACTTAGATTCCGGACTTGAAGGTGTCAGTCAGACCATACCTCCAGACGCAGGCAGAAAACCAGCGCCAGGAAACAGCGCCTCTTCGCGCGGCTGTAAGTCTCCACCTCTTCAATGACAAAAAACAGCTGGGAGGCGGAGTTAGGACCCAGAATACGCGCGGCCATTTTTTCAGGTCTCCTAGTTCCTCGCCGGACGCTAAAGATCAACGCACGAATCTGGAAAGTACCATTCTTTTAATTCAAACATTTTATCCAAATTTGAGATATTCGTAGATATAGTCATAGAAATTCAATTATGAGGCCATTTTCACATTTATATTTTATAATAGTGGCAACTCGAGATGTACAAAGGGCAGTCTGGAGCAAGTTATTCCGTTTTCTCTTCAACTCGGGCCTCCACCACTTGGGCTCGCTTATACGTCACTTCCGGGGGTCGAGCTCTTGAATACCGGAAAACGCGCGTGCCGGGCGGAGAGGCCTGGCGCGAGTGCTGTGCCGCTATGGGTCGCAGAAGAGCGCCCGATGCCGGGACTCTCGGCCGGGCCCTTATCCGCCAGAAGACTCAGCGGAGCCGTAACCACCGTCACGCCGATTCCTGGGTAACACAGAGCTTTTCCTCTAAGCCTTTCTTGTCAGGAGATCCGCCTGGGGTCAAAGGTCACAGGAACATTTTCTAGGGAAAGTGACGCCGAAGTAGGGTTTTGAAAGATGAGTTGGTGCATCGCTTCTCGGCCTTTTGGCTAAGATCAAGTGTGAAAGATGAGTTGGTGGAAGTTACTGTCAGACCGATAAGTAGTCCTTCTAGCAAGGCGCAGAGGTAGAGGCTTGAAGGGAGGGCTACTGTGATGGTGAAGCTATTGTGAGAACTTGAAGGATCTCGAATGCCAGGGACGTTGAGAGTTTCTGAGTAGGAAAGACAGAAAAGCTACTAATTTTGGTGTTGTTCAAAGAATGCAACAACCCCAGGAGCGGCTGCTTGCCACCAGAAATAACAAAATAACGCAGATGCTTGCTGCATCCTTATTATTCCCTAAGGGTTTCGCTTTGGAAGATGAATCTCCAAAATGTGGCGAGCTGGCCTAACATTTCCCAGGGCCTGGGGATGAACATAATTTTAAGATCCTTGAAAAATGGATGAGGTAATTTGACTTGTTTGGTCTACTCATACTCCCAGGTATTTGAGATTCACTTGGTTTTCCGTAAGAACCTACGCTAAAATAAAAAATATCCCTAGTGCTAACTCCCTGCGAGCCACTCTCACGCCGTCTGATTCCCATCCGTTCCCTGGGCAGAGTAAACGCATACGGGGCTCTGCAACAGTCAGCAGGTCCAAGTTACTCCGTAGATTACTGATAACTTTTCATTGATTTTGAAGGAATTTGTTGTATATCCTTTAGGAAGTGGTAAGAAGATTGAATATGAATTCTAAACGGGATTCTAATCCTTACTCTGATTTTTTTTTTTTTTTTTTTTGCTGGCCTGTGGCCTTAGACTACCTAATCTTTTAACCTTCAACTTTGCAATTTATTTGTACCTGTGCTGAGCATGTGGCTAGAACAGTGTTTATCAAACCCTGTATTGCTCCTGGAAATTAGTTATGTAAGTCCCATCTACTGGTTTTTTTTTGTTTTTTTTTAATTTTTTTTTTCAACGTTTATTTATTTTTGGAACAGAGAGAGACAGAGCATGAACGGGGGAGGGGCAGAGAGAGAGGGAGACACAGAATCAGAAACAGGTTCCAGGCTCTGAGCCATCAGCCCAGAGCCTGACGCGGGGCTCGAACTCCCAGACCGCGAGATCGTGACCTGGCTGAAGTCGGACGCTCAACCGACTGCGCCACCCAGGCGCCCCCCATCTACTGGTTTTTTAACCCAACAGGATAGAATTCAAAATATCAGTGTATTACATGTGATGAGGTAACTCTGCTTCAGGATTCTGTCGTTTCTATTTTGCCCTACTGAATGGCACAGAATTGTATCACTCTCAGGATCACAGCATTTGGAGGACTTTGTAACATGTTAAAAAAAATTTTTTTTTAATGTTTGTGTATTTTTGAGAGAGAGAAAGAGAGACAGCATGTGCAGGGGAGGGGCAGAGAGAGAGGGAGACACAGAATCAGAAGCAGGCTCCAGGCTCTGAGCTGTCAGCACAGACAGAGCCCGACATGGAGCTCGAACTCACAAACTGCTAGATCATGACCTGAGCCAAAGTCGGACGCTTAACCAGCTGAGCCACCCAGGCGCCCCTAAACATGTATTTTTTACTGTGGGTCTCCATCAAAAATTTTCTACGACATCTGCCAGGATCAGACAGTCTGGATTCAAATCCTACCTCTACCACTTATTAGCAGCAACTCTGGGCAAGTTATTTTTATTTATTCAAGACTGTTTCCTCATCAGTAAAATAGAGTTAATAAAATTTAGTTCAAAAGGTTTTGAAAATTAAATGAAATAGTGAATGGAAAGTGCCTGTTAAGAGGTAAACAAGTGCTCTTTTAAGTGTTAACCAGTGTTAATATTGACTCTAAAGGGCCTGACACCACTCTCAAGACCACAGAATAGTTCCTTGGGAGTGTAAAGTTTCTTCAAGCGTCAGAGGCAGAAGAGAGCAGCTGTCTTATTTACCCTGTGTTTTATTCATAGTTGCACACAAGTGAGCTCAATGATGGCTACGATTGGGGTCGTCTTAATCTTCAGTCAGTAACTGAACAGAGTTCCCTCGATGACTTCCTTGCAACTGCAGAACTTGCAGGGACAGAGTTCGTAGCTGGTAAGTGGCTTATTTCTGAGTACATGGGACACTGGTCACCTTTCCATCTTTGCTGACTAGGTACAAATATGTCTGCTTGGAAGTGTTCTGTAGACTCTAGTAAACTCATAAACAGGGACGCCTGGGTGGCTCAGTCGGTTAAGTGTCCGACTTTAGCTCAGGCCATGATCTCATGGTTTGTGAGTTCAAGCCCTGCATCGGGCTCTGTGCTAATAGCTCTTCTGTCTCCATCTCTCTGCCCCTCCCCTACTGGTTCTCTCTCCCTGCCCCCCACCTCTCAAATAAATAAACCTTTAAAAATAAAATAAATTCATAAATGAGCTGTCTTTAAGCAGAGGCACATATCCCAGAAGAACGTGGGAATTTCTACTCAAGTAGAATCAAGCTGTGAGGTTCAGGATGTGCCACAGTTTTAAAATTAAGTCTAGGGGCGCCTGGGTGGCTCAGTCGGTTGAACGACCGACTTCGGCTCAGGTCATGATCTCGTGGTCCATGAGTTCAAGCCCCGCGTCGGGCTCTGTGCTGACAGCTCAGAGCCTGGAGCCTGTTTCAGATTCTGTGTCTCCCTCTCTCTGACCCTCCCCCGTTCATGCTCTGTCTCTCTCTGTCTCAAAAATAAATAAACGTTAAAAAATAAATAAATAAATAAATAAATAAATAAATAAATAAATAAATAATAAAAAATAAAATAAAATTAAGTCTAAAAACACCTTCAGATTATGTACCTCATTATATCAAAAAACTCAATCTCTTGTGGGATAAAGACCAGTCAACATTATGGTGGACAATACCAGCACTTTCCAGAAAATTTTTTTTTTTTTAAAGTTTGGTTATTTTTGGGGCGCCTGCGTGGCGCAGTCGGTTAAGCGTCCGACTTCAGCCAGGTCACGATCTCGCGGTCCGTGAGTTCGAGCCCCGCGTCGGGCTCTGGGCTGATGGCTCAGAGCCTGGAGCCTGTTTCCGATTCTGTGTCTAACCCTCTCTCTCTGCCCCTCCCCCGTTCATGCTCTGTCTCTGTCTCTCCCAAAAATAAATAAACGTTGAAAAATAAATAGCTTTAAAGTTTGGTTATTTTTGAGAGAGAGAGAGAGATGCAGAGTGCAAGCGGGGGAGAGTCAAAGAACGAGGGTTTTTTTAAATGTTTATTCGTTTTTGAGAGACTGAGTGTGAGTGGGGGAGGGCAGATCCCAGGCAGGCTCCAGGCTCTGAGCTGTCAGTACAAAGCCTGACTCGAACCCACAAACCACAAGATAATGACCTGAGCCCAAGTCAGATGCTTAACCGATAGCTACCCGGGCGCCCCCAGAAAATGTTTTCTGATACCATAGTTAGAAGCAAAATCCTGGGCCTGGTGCTGTTACTTAGGCAGTTTGAATTGTGTTTTGTTTTTTTTTTTAATTTTTTTTTTTTTAATGCTTATTTATTTTTGAGACAGAGACAGAGCATGAACGGGGGAGGGTTAGAGAGAGGGAGACACAGAATCCGAAACAGGCTCCGAGCTGTCAGCACAGGGCCCGATGCGGGGCTCGAACTCACGGACTGCGAGATCGTGACCTGAGCCGAAGTTGGCCGCTCAACCGACTGAGCCACCCAGGCGCCCCTGAATTGTGTTTTAAAGTACTTGTTGACACAGGGTTGTGAATTATCCATGCACGTAATCTGTTTTAGTCACTGCTGTCCTCTTTTTTTTTTTTTTTATGTGTCTTCTAAGCACAGAGGTAGCATTATAAACTATTTCTATTGCTCTTTCATTATGATAAGTGTTATTGTGTTGTTTAGCAAATTCATTGATTTGTTTAGATGCTTTTATTGGGCTTCAGCTACTATCAGGGATTGTCTTGGCTATTGAGAGTACAGTGTTGAATACAATGATTTTATTTCTGCAAACTTTTGTTTTAGGTGTTATGAAAGAAGTCTGTAGCAAACAATGGGATCACAAAAGATGTAGTTAGTATTCATTCTGTCTGAAAGAGGACCGGGGCCACTCAAGAAAAGCTCTATGCTTGGGCTGAGTCTCAAAGGGTGACACAGGTGAGATGACACAGGACAGTATACATGAGCAGGCAGAGGACTCCAGCTAAGATGTGAGCAGCAGCTTACTTTGTTCAGAAAATGGCTAGAAGTTGGCCTTGCAGGTGCTTGAAGTACACAGACACAGGATGTGATGAGCAAACACAAGGGAGGTGGGCAAGGTTTTTATCTTATTTTATTTTTTAATGTGTATTTATCTTGAGAGAGAGGAAGTGGGGGAAAAGGAGAGAAAATCCCAAGCGGGCTCTGCACTGTCAACAGAGAGCCCGATGCAGGGTTCAAACTCAACGAATTGGGAGATCATGACCTGAGCTGAAATCAGGAGTCAGACACTTAACTGACCCAGGCGCCCCAGCAAAGGCTTTAAATATTAAAAATATTGAAAAGTAGGGCTTTTAAAGGAGTCTTTATAGAGGCTTAAGCAGGTATGAAACATGATTTTAGATTTCATTGTTTTGAAAGGTCACTGATGGATTTTGAAGAGGAATGACTGTCCAGCAAGAAAAGCAGGCCAGACAGAAATAGTAGTAGAAGAATGGCACAAAAAACTGGAACAAGATTACTAGGGAGATGTGATAAACCAGACTTTGTGGAAGGGAGTGGAGTGAGTGAAGAAGAGTGAGGAGAGGTAGAGCCATCATTGGAGGAGAGAGAAAAAGGAGTAGAAAAAGAGGGAGGTGGGTGGGGCGCCTGGGTGGCTCAGTCAGTTGAGCATCCAGTTTTGGCTCAGGTCATGATCTCATGGCCTATGAGTTCGAGTCCCGCATCAGACTCTGTGCTGACAACCTGGAGCCTGCTTCGGTTTCTGTGTCTGTCTCCCTCTCTCTCTTCCCCTCCCCCACTCATGCTCTGTCTCTCTCACTCTCAAAAATAAAATAAAAACATTTTAAAAACTAAAAAAAAAAGGAAGGTAAAGAAATCGAGTTAATGAGCGTGTTGTATTCTTTTGAGATACTTGACTATGGCAGAGAGGTTGTGTGTGTGTGTGTGTAAAAGTTACCAAGGTTAATAAACCTATGCATAGGTTATAGGGTGAGAGTGAGCAGAGAGGGAGAGGTTGAATATACATTTGGTTTGACAGGATCAAAAATTTAAAGTACATATTTCATGACCTGGTGTTTCCACTTTTCAATACTTGTCCTAGAGCAGTGGTTCTCAAATTTTAGTGAGCATCACAGTTACCTAGGAAACAGATTCCTGGACCCCTCCTCTGGAGATTCAGTAGGTGTGAGTTGAGCCTGAGAATTTGCATTTCTGAAAAGTTCCCAGATGATGCTGTATTTTAGCAATGAACACTTGGAAACAACCTAAATGTTCAATAGGTGGGAAAATGGCTAAACTGTGGTATAAACACACTGAAATACTCTGTGGCAGTTAAAAAGAATGAGGTAAGTTTCTGGATACTAAAGTGAAGGATCTCCATGACCTGTTACACTAAAAGACCCAAGATGGGGCACCTGGGTGGCTCAGTCAGTTAAGTGTCCTGACTCTTGATTTTGACTCAGGTCATGATCTCGTAGTTCATGAGTTCGAGCCCATATAGTGTGGTACCATTTACATTAAGAAAATAGTATGACCAATCTATATATGTATGTGTGTATTAGGAAAAACCTTGGACGCCCACACATTTAATGGATAATCTCAAGGGAGGGAACCAAGTTTGTAGGGGTGGGCAGAAGGTTGGGAGTTGGTTATAGAGAATGTTTGCCTTACTTTATTGTTGAATGTTTTTACAAGGAAAGTTTATGTATTGTGTAATTAAAATTTTTAATTTTTTTTTTTTTTTTTTTACTGTTTTATTTTTGAGAGCAAGCAGGGGAGGGGCAGAGAGACAGACACAGAATCTGAAGCAGGCTGCAGGCTCTGAGCTGTCAGCACAGAGCCCGACATGGGGCTCACCTTTGGGGGAGGGGAGAGGGACTGGAGATGAAGCCAATCATAAAGGCCAGTGATTTAATCAAGTGTGCCTACATAGTGAGCTTCCATAAACCTTTCAAATTCCATTAAAATTTCTCATTAAAATTTATTTCGTACACTTTTCTCTCTGTCCCTCTGGCCCTCTCCCCTGCTTACACTCTCTCTCTCTCTACAATAAAAAAATAATTTATTTTATGCTTTTTCTTCCTTTCCCTTAATAATGAATGTGGAGGTGATAGAATTTTGTTTCAATTCTCTGTAGCCTGCAGACACTGCTGGACACACAGGGATAGGGATTCTTAACCAGGAAACTACATATTTCACCTGTGTGTGAACCCTGCAGATTGCATGCTAAATTTACGTGCGTGTGTGTGCACGCACGCGTATGTTTTTGGATTGGTTGATGATCAGTGATTTTTAAGTACATTTTCATGTGAGTTCCTGACCTAACAGAGGATTGCAGAATAATGACAAATGCTAAATGTTCTTTGGGAACTCTTTACTTTTAAAAGATGGCACAGGTAGTGCTCACTCCTTGTTTTCAGCAAATAAGGAGAAAATGTGATGTTGTGGTAACATATATTTTGTCTTCACCCCCTGATTCCTGATACAAGAGCTTCTAAAACCCTTGTTGGTAACTTCCTGAGTCAGGGGTGAGAGGAGTGTCTTTTGTTACTCATAATAATCCCCTTACAATTTATTAACTTCTGAGTTTATGCTAATGAGGAACTTGTGGGTCCCTAGGTAGCTTCTACGCAGGGCTGGTTGCAGTAGGAACCAACCCTGTGATTATGGGTTGCAATTTTCAGGACCTCAGAAGAGGTGCTAGAGATTAGGCTAAACACCAGTAACCAGTGATTTAATCAATTGTACCTGTGCAATAAAACCTCCATAAAAGCCCATTCAGAGACTTGGCATCTGAAGTGGAACAGTCTTGTGGGACTGAGCCTTTAAACCTGTAGAGTGTGACACTAACTCTTGATAGTGTCAGAATATGATGGAATTGTAGGACATCGAGTTGTTGTCAGAGTTGGAGAGCTGGTTGCTGGTGTGGAAAAATGCACCCATTTGGTGTCAGAAGTGTTGTAAGTAAAAACAGTTCAGAGACAAGTGGCTGTATTGTGTTACTTGCGGCAACCCTGAGAGCATTGCTACTGAAATCAGAAGGGATACTTGGCTTTTTTAAAGTTAGGAGGTTTGGTAGCGGGTGCAGTAGAGTAAGGAATTTTAATGTTGAGTTGGAGGGTGGTTGTACCATATGGTTTTAGCCAAATAAGGAAGGAAATGAAGCTTTGAGCTGGATGTGGGACTGGGAAAAGAGGAAAGAATCAAGAGGGTAGAGGCATGGACAGAGGTTAGACACAGCAAAGTGGGAACGTCAGGTGGGGGATCACCATTGGAAGGAGAAAGAATTACCAAATATGGGGCTAAAGGGGTGTGTGTTTTGACTTGGTTGAAGATGGCATGAATGACAGTAATGGTTGGGTGGACCGTACTCTATGTTACTGGAGTGTGCAGACCAAGGTCATAGATGGTGTTGTTAGTCTGATGGGTAGCAGGTAGCACTCTGCTTGAAGGTCAAGAGGAACACTCCTAAAGGTGTTCTGTTGTGTTTGAATAGGACCTTCCCTTAGCAATTAGGTAAGAAGTTTAACTGGCTTCTCTCAATGGAATCCTCTGCCCATGGAGACTAGGTGGCTATGTGTGGTGAAATAGAGAGGCCGAGAGCAGCTTGGGGGGATAGGGCCCTAGAGCAGGGCTCTCCGTAGTTTATACATGAACTTGACATTTATTTATTCCTTTCAGTTGTTATACAGCATTAATTGTGGGCATTCATCATAAATATCTTACATAAATTGTAGCTGTGTAGTAGTTGACCGGTGTTAACTGGAGTGAGTCTTTTTGCTGAATCTTTGCTTCCCCACCCACTCTTATTGTCTTTAATTATTCTCTATGTGTAAAATGAGATTGGTTGTGCTGAATCTTTGTAGTCTCTTCCCACTCTTACGGTTTGTTTCCTTGAAACGCATTCAGTATATGGAGTTTTATAAAATTAATACTTGAAAAGATGGTTGACCTTTTGAAAGCTTTAGTAAAGGTTTTTTTGTTTTTTGTTTTATTTATTTATTTATTTATTTATTTATTTTGAGAGAGAGAGAGATCAAGCAAGCAAGCACACACACAAAGGAGGCTGGCAGAGGGAGAGGGGAAGGATCTTAAGCAGGCTCCATGCCTAATACCATGCCCAACATGGGGCTCAATCTCAAGACCGTGAGATTGACCTGAGTCGGATGCTTAACTGACTGAGCCACCCAGGTGCCCCAAGATTTTTTTCTTTCATTCCTTTTTTGGAAATTATTTATCCAAGGCTGGAGGTATCTAAATCAAGAAAGCTTAAAGGGGCACCTGGGTGGTTCAGTCGGTTAAGTGTCCGACTTCAGCTTAGGTCATGATCTCACGGTTTGTAGGTTCGAGCCCTGAGTCAGGCTCTGTGCTGGCAGCTCAGAGCCTGGAGCCTGCCTCAGATTCTGTGTCTCCGCCCCCTCCCCTGCGTATGCTCTCTCTCTCTCTGTCTCTCTCTCTCTCAAAAATAAACATTTTTTTTTTTTTTAATCAAGCTTAAATTCTGTTTTAGGTACTGTATTTTTAGTTTTGCAGGTAGTGATCAGTATTCACTATCTATGTTGTCACTTCAGTAACAGTACTTTCTTTTCTCTAAACAGAGAAGCTGAATATTAAGTTTGTGCATCCAGAGGCTAGAACTGGACTGCTGTCTTTTGAGGAGAACCAGAGAATTAAGAAACTCCATGAAAAAAACAAACAATTCCTGAGTGTACCACGGAGGTGAGTTGAACAAGAATGTGGGACATTATAAGGCATAACAAGACCCCTGAGTATAAAATTTTTAATTTGGTGTTCTCTTTTTGCCTGTTTCCTTTTCTCAGCTGTCATTATTAAATCCAAACCCCATTTTATTTTGGTAACTCGTGGATTGTTTTTTCCCTCTGTAATTGTTTCAGACCAAAGTGGGACAAAAACACTAGTCCTGAAGAACTCAAACAGGCAGAGAAAGATAACTTTCTAGAATGGAGACGTCAGCTTGTCCGGTGAGTATTAGAAGATAGGAAGATTTGTCTTGAAATTCTGAGTCTGACATTTTGGTGTGTTTGCACTATTTGCATTTTGAAGGCTTGATTCTTTTAGAAGGGAAATGGTAGATTTCTTCTTATAAGTGCGGTTTCTTTGTGCAACTAGCATTGCTGGGTACTCATGCATCTTTGCCCAGAGATGGTAAATTGATTACTCTGCTCCATTCCTGGCCTTCTCTCTTTTTCATACCCTTCTGTAGCCATTAGTCATCCTGGAGTTGATCACCGCTCTCTTGAGCATTCCTCCAGAAAGAGGTGCGTGGGAGAAATGTCATTTTGTGTGCTAAACTTCCAGGGGTTAAATAGATTAAGTATACAGTTTCAAATTTGATTTTCATATTGACTCAGTAGAAAGTATATAAAAACAATTTGATAGTATTTGTGTGCGTGTGTGGGGGTGTGTGTGTGAGCTTATTTTTTAATGCAGTTAATTTGAGTGTTTATACTACTGGAAACCATCAGTTATAATCTGGCAAAGATATAAACTTTTCATTCTAAAGCCAGGCTAGAAGAGGAACAAAAGTTACTATTGACTCCATTTGAAAGAAATTTGGACTTTTGGCGCCAGCTGTGGAGGGTGATTGAGAGAAGGTAAGTTACCATTTTCTTTTTGTGTAACCAAGACATTAGTAGTATTACATTAATCATATCTGGATGTTGATGAATGCTCATAGGCTCACGGGGCGGGGTGCTCAGGGCTTAAAATATGCAAAAAGCTATTGATAATTATTATAAAAACTGAAAATAAGATGCTGTATTTCTTTTAAAATACTGATTTTTTTTTTTTTTTTTTTAGTGAACACTTTGATAGCATGTAGGAATGGTAAATGTTTTCTGTAAGATGAGTTCTAAAGTACCTACAGTTATTTCAGCAAATGTCTGTTGACTTCTATTGGAAATATGGAAAATATGGGTGTGAACAGGAGTAGGTGTCTGACCACAAAGAGAAAATATGTTGGGCAGTGGGCATCAGGGGCACACAAAGGAATGAAATGCAGTCTTGTCAGATGATTCAATACCCAGTAAATCCAAAGTGCTTATGATTCTTGCTGTGTTACAGATAGAAAGGCAGTGGGCTGTGTTCTTACAGAGGAAGGAGCAGCTGATAAGGATTGGGCGGAATCAAGGAGTGGTTTATTTTAATTGGAATTAGAAGGGTTAATTTTGAAAGGGTTAATTTTACCTCAATTATAGGTAAAAGGTGGATTATACCTCAAATTTTTTTTTTTTTTAAGTCATTTACATGCCTTCCCCATCCTGCTCCCTCAGGGGCAGAGACAGGGCTATTGGGCTGGAATATGGGGAAGTCTCAGTAACAAGGCAAATCTCTAAGTCTGAAAAAAAGTAGAAGCTTGCTGCTGGTTCCCAGGGTCTGTGCAGGCCCCTTTGATTCAGTTAGGCTTCAGTGAGGTTTGGGAAGACCCACTATGATTCTTCTGGGAACTTCTTGGGAGCAGAGTGGATCTCTCCTTCAGTGCCTCATTAGCAGTTGAAGATGTGGACTGCTGAAATGCCTGTTTTCTTATTTCCAAAGAGAAATAATAAGCTTTAAAGTAATGAAACCTCACCTTGGAATACTCCCATCTGCACATTTACAGTATTGTTTTTTCTGTTTGTTTTTTTTTATTTTAGATTTTCTATTATATTGTCTGTCTTTCCTCTCTGTTCCTTTTTTTTTCCATTTATTCTGGTTTCTGACTTTTATGTAAGAGGCCTTTCTCACATGTCAAGCGATGTTTATTGTCTGTTTGTATCTAAGAATGAAGCATTACAAAGGGGATTGACAAGACCACCTGTTTGGATGGAATTTGCCAACTGGTGACTTCACTGTATAGGACTGAACAGGGATCAGTTTTATTTTGTTGAAATACCCCAAAATGTTAGGCTCTATGGGTGTTTTCCCTAGATCCAGTCAGTTTCTTAAAGATAAAAATTCTCTCCTACTGAGAACGTCGCTAAAGGTGGGAGTATAATACAAGGTGTGTGGGCATGTTCACCATTGGGTATGTAGGCTTGTTTAATCCACCCTTTTTCAGTATAGCGTCTCTTTCCCGTCTTCTCCTGTTGCTTGAGGTTCCAATTCTGGAGACTCTTGGGTTCATTTTCTCTATAAGAAACCCTAGCCATCTGCTATTGGAATAGAAGAATCAGGCGGCATAACTGCCAAACTGAACGGAACAGAAGAGAGCTCCTCACCAGATTGATGTCAGTCCCATTCTTCACCCTTGCCTCAAGGCCTTCATCTGACGCCTCTAGTCCCGAGCTCCCTCAGGGCTCTGAGGCGTGAACAGGCTTCTTGATTGCGCTACCATGTCTCAGTTGCTGCTGTTCTTTCATTCTCTTTATCCTAACGAGCATCAGAGTTTGCTTTTGTTTTTGTAGGTTTTAAGAGGGAACAGAGGTAACCATATGTGTTCCTTCTTCCACATTTGAGAGACTTTTTATGTCCCTAAATAAGCTACTGGTTTCCCCAGAGTGAGCCTGTAGCTTCAATAGATTTACAATATTACTTGTTCTGTTAGTTTCATTATGTTGTATTTTTCTGTTTATAAGAGAGAGCGTATTTCTAGCTCAGTATAGTTTAGATCACATGGAAGTGGATCTGAATTACATAGAAATTTTTTTTTTTTTTTAACGTGTATTTATTTTTGAGACAGGGAGAGACAGAGCATGAACAGGGGAGGGCCAGAGAGAGGGAGACACAGAATATGAAGCAGGCTCCAGGCTCTGAGCTGTCAGCACAGAGCCCGACGCGGGGCTAGAACTCAACAGACTGCAAGATCATGACCTGAGCCGAAGTCGGCTGCCTAACCGACTGAGCCACCCAGGCGCCCCACATAGAAATATTATTAATAAAGGGACTACTGCCACATTTTTTAACAGGAAATATTGATGTGTTTTGCATAGCAGATGTCTCCTGTTTGGTAATAGGCTAGCTAAGCCATCTGGCTCTTTAATTTCGAGAGTCGTTATTGGAAAAGATTCGATGTATACCCTGTCATTGAAATGCAGGAAGCTGCTGGGGCACTGAGGGCAGAACACTGTATTCCAGTAAGATAAGGCATTATTGTGCTGCATGAGCCTTTTCTGGTATACAGCACTTTGCATGTGCTAATTCAGCACATGAAGCAACTGCCTTTTTTTTTTTTTGATGTTTAGTTTATTTTTGAGAGCAAGTGTGAGTGGGGGAGGGGCAGAGAGAGAGGGAGACACAGAATCTGAAACAGGCTCCAGGCTCTGAGGTGTCAGCACAGAGCCCGACGCGGGGCTTAAGCCCATGAACCATGAGATCCACCGGAGCCAAAGTTGGACACTTAACCAACTGAGTCACCCAAGATCCCCAAAGCAAGTGGTCTCAAGTTTGTCTTTTCTTCCTAGCGTTTCTGAGCTCATTATTGTTTCTCCATGTTTGCTGGGTAGACCTAATGTTTGTGGACCTTGCAATTTTAGTTTATTAGGTTTTGTCCATGTTTTGCAGTCATTGTTCCATTTACTGTTAAATCCTCCCTTTGAAAGTGGTAGCTATTACCTTAAGAAATACTGGGACCCACTTAATACAGAACTTAACAATGTGTCTTAAATTAGCAAGTCTGTGAATTCCTTTGAATCACATTATGAAGCTGGAAATTGAACTAGTCTGAAAGAAAATGAACTGTGAGGGGCACCTGGGTGGCTCAGTCCTTTAAGCATCTGATTCCTGATTTCGACTCAGGTCATGATTTCTCACTGTTCGTGAGTTCGAGCCCTGCATTGGGCTATGAGTGCAGAGCCTGTTTGGGATTCTCTCTCTCTCTCTCTCTCTCTCTCTCTCTCTCTCTCTCTCTCTCAAATAAACTTGGAAGGAAGGAGGGAGGGAGGGAGGGAGGAAGGAAGGAAGACACACTTTGATTGTCAAAGCCCTGCCTTATATGATAAGCTTGACTTAATACATTTCCTCAATGTCCAGCCTAGTTGCATAAGCATTACCTCAGAACAGGCCAACCAGGCATGGATTTTTAGGAGACTGCCATAAGTATGTCTGCAGCTTATTTCCTTCCTTCCTTTCTTCCTTCCTTCCTTCCTTTAAATCCAAGTTAACATATAGTGTAATAATGGTTTCAGGAGTAGAATTTAGTGATTCATCACTTACTTATAACACCCAGTGTTCATCCCAAACAGTGCCCCCTTCAGTGCCCATCACCCATTTAGGCCATCCCCCTGCCCAACACCCCTCCAGCAACCTTCCGTTTGTTTTCTGTATTTTAAGAGTCCCATATGGTTTGCCTCCCTGTTATTTTTCCTTCCCTTCCCCTATGTTCATCTGTTTTGTTTCATAAATTCCACATCTGAGTGAAATCATATGATAGCTATCTTTCCTGTGACTTAGTTCGCTTAGCATAATACATTCTAGTTCTGTCCACGTTGTTGCAAATAGCAAGATTTCGTTCTTTTTGATCACTGAGTAATATTCCAGTGTGTGTCACACACATAGGTATACCGCATCTTTTTTCATTCATCAGTCATGGACATTTGGGCTCTTTCCATAATTTGGCTATGGTTGATAGCAGTGTTATAAACATTGGAAGGGGGGTGCATGTGCCCCTTCAAATATGCATTTTTATATCCTTTGGATAAATACCTAGTAGTGCAATAGGGGAGCTCTGTTTTTAATTTTTTGAGGAACCTCTCCCTACGGTTCTCCAGAGTGGTTGCACCAGTTTGCATTCCCACCATCAGTGCAAAAGTGTTTCCCTTCTCCGCAGCCTCACCAACATCTGTTGTTTCCTGAGTTGTTCATTTTAGCCATTCTGACAGGTGTGAGGTGGTATCTCAGTGTGGTTTTGATTTGTATTTCCCTGATAATGAGTGATGTTGAGCATTTGTTTCATGTGTCTGTTAGCCATCCAGATGTCTTTGGAAAATTGTTTGTGTCTTTGGTCCATTTCTTCCCTAGGTTATTTGCTTTTTGGGTGTTGAGTTTGATAAGTTCTTTATAGATTTTAGATACTAACCCTTTATCTGATATGTCATTTGCACCTATCTTCTCCCTTTCTGTCAGTTGCCTTTTAGTTTTGTTGATTGTTTCCTTTGCTGTGCAGAAGCTTTTTATCTTAATGAGGTCCCAGTAGTTCGTTTTCATTTTTGCTTTTGTTTCCCTTGCCTCTGGAGACCTGTCTAGTAAGAAGTTGCTGTGGTCGAGATTAAAGAGGCTTTTGCCTGCTTTCTCCTCTACGATTTTGATGGCTTCCTGTCATATGTTTTGGTCTTTCGTCCATTTTGAGTTTGTTTTTGTGTATGGTGTAAGAAAGTGGTCCAGGTTCATTTTTCTGCATGTCGCTGTCCAGTTTTCCCAGCCCCATTTGCTGAAGAGACTGTCTTTATTCTGTTGGATATTCTTTCCTGCTTGGTAGAAGATTAGTTGGCCATACATTTGTGGGTCCATTTCTGGGTTCTCTATTCTGTTCCATTGATTTGTGTCTGTTTTGTGACAGCACCATAGTGTCTTTGATGATTGCAGTTTTGGTACACAACCTAACCTTACACCTAAGAGGTGGAAAAAGAACAGCAAATAACGCCCAAAAACAGCACAAGAAGGGAAATAATAAAGATTAAAGCAGAAATTAATGATAATGAAATTAAAAGAAAAAATAAACAGATCAACGAAACTAGGAGCTGGGTCTTTGAAAGAATTAACAAAATTGATAAACCTCTAGCCAGATTGATCAAAAAGAAAAAGGAAAGGAGCCAAATAAATAAAATCACGATTGAAAGAGGAGAGATCACAACCAACACCGCAGAAATACAAACAATAATAAGAGAATATTATGAGCAATTATATGCCAACAAGTTGGGCAATCTGGAAGAAATGGATAAATTCCTAGAAACATATAAACTACCAGAACTGGAACAGGAAGAAATAGAAAATTGGAACAGACCCATAACCAGTAAAGAAATTGAATCAGTAATAAAAAATCTCCCACAAACAAGAGTCCAGGGCCAGATGGCTTTCCAGGGGAATTCTACCAAACATGTAAAGGATAGTTACTACCTATTCTTTTGAAGCTGTTCCAAACAATAGAAGTGGAAGGAAAACTTCCAAATTCATTCTGTGAGACCATCATTACCTTGATTCCAAAACCAGACAAAGACCCCACTAAAAAGGAGAACTATGGACCCAATTTCCCTGATGAACATGGATGCAAAAATTCTCAACAAGATACTAGCAAATCAAATCCAACAATACACTAAAAAAAAAAAATTACCATGATCAAGTGGGATTTATTTCTGGGCTATAGGGGTGGTTCAGTATTCCCAAATCAATCAGTGTGATACATCACATTAATAAAAGAAAGGATAAGAACCACATGATCCTCTCAGTAGATGCAGAAAAAGAATTTGACGAAATACAGCATCCTTTCTTGATAAAAAATTTCAAGAAAGTAGGTATAGAAGGAACATACGTCAACATCATAAAGGCCGTATATGAAAGACCACAGCTGATATCATCCTTAATGGGAAAAAACTGAGAGCTTTCCCCCCAAGGTCAGGAACATGACCGGGATATCCAGTCTCACCACTGCTGTTCAACACAGGACTGAAAATTCTGGCCTCAGCAATCAGACAACAAAAAGAAAAGGCATTCATATTGACAAAAAAGAAGTTAAACTTTAACTCTTTGCAAACAACATGATACTCCACTTTTGGAAAACCCAAAAGACTCCACAAAAAAACTGCTAGAACTGATTGATAAATTCTGCAAAGTCACAGGATGTAAGCTCAATGTACACAAATTGGTTGCATGTCTTCTATACTCTAATAATGAAGCAGCAGAAAGTGAAATCAAGGAATCAGTCCATTTACAGTTGCACCAAAAAGACCTAGGAATGAAATACGTAGGAATAAACCTAACCAAAGAGGTAAAAGATCTGTACGCTGAAAACAAAGAAAGCTTATGAAAGAAATTGAAGAGGACACAAAGAAATGGAAAAACATTTCATATGCTCATGGATTAGAGGAACAAATGTTGTTAAAATGTCTATACTAACCAAAGCAATCGACACATTCAGTGCAATCCCTATCAAAATACCACCAGCATTCTTCACAGAGCTAGAACAAACAATTCTAAAATTTGTATGGAACCATCTATCTCTTCCTCCCCCGCTTGCACTCTGTCTCTCTCTCAAAAAAAATTGAAGATTAAAAATAAATGGGGCGCCTGGGTGGCTGAGTCAGTTGAGCATCTAACTTCGGCTCAGGTCATGATCTCACAGTTTGTGGGCTCAAGCCCTGTGTCAGGCTCTGTGCTGACAGCTTGGAGCCTGGAGCCTACTTCAGATTCTGTGTCTCCCTCTCTCTCTGTTCGTCCCCCACTTGCACTCTGTCTCTCTGTCTCTCTCTCTCTCTCTCTCTCAAAAATAAATAAAGTTTAAAAAAAAAAATGTAAATTTGTATGGAACCAGAAGAGATCCCGAATAGCCAAAGTAATGTTGAAAAAGAAAACCAAAGCTGGAAGGATCACAATTCCAGACTTATTTCCTTCCAGTGGCAGTTGCGGCTGCCCCTTAGAGCATCTTTCCTAGCCACAGAGGCAGGATGGGAAGGGTGATCCTCCCAGGGAAGTGAGATACTTGCTCTTGCAGTGCTAGGGTGCTGTAGTCCCCACTACATTTGTGAGGGCTTTAAGGAGCTTGTATCAGCTACAGAAGGTTCTCTTACTCCTGCATCTTCTATGTGACAGAAGTTGGACTCATCATTCCTGCTTCAGTGTGGCATCTTAAGTTGATATTTTCCTGTTTTGTATTTGTGCCATTTAAACACATTGTTGGAACTGATGGATGATGATTTGCTGGATGTATGCTTTCTCTTGTCAGCCCTGGGTTTAAAAAACGTACAGGCTTTGATAGTGGCTGCTGTCAGCAAGTGATTTATTAGTTTTCTTTTGAGGGCTTAACCCCAGTGTGGATTAGGTACTGAGTATGCAGTAGACCTCATCTTGGATTAAAGTATTTGGAATACTCTTTTGCCTCACCAGGAGAGTTTACTAGAAGATCCAGTTGAAGTTTTAGCAATGAAACATCATCAGGGTCCTCTCGGACATAAAACAGCAAGAGAATGTTATGATTACAGGCATGTCCTCTGGTCCAGACAGAGCTCCCTTCGAGCTCCATCAGGAGTAGCTGGTGACCTTAGACAAGTTACTTAACTGTCCTAAGCTTCAGTTTCCTCATACATAAACTGGGGATAATTATACCTTAAAACGATTCATGTGCCAAGTGCTAATATATGGACAGTGTTTGCTATTATTATTATGTGGTCAGTGTTTCACTTCACAATGATTGGAGTATCTCATATTTCTTTTTCAGTGATATCGTGGTCCAAATAGTGGATGCTCGAAACCCACTCCTGTTTAGATGTGAGGACTTGGTAAGTAAAGTGTAACAAAATTCAAATGTGCAGTCCTCGGAGCTGCGGTGGGAGGACGGCCTCACTGACAGCAGTAACTGTAGGCAAGCGTTCTGTTCCCTCCTCTAGCTTCAAGTAGGCCCCCTTTCCTCCCAGGGTCGGGCGCTTACACACTGCTGCTGTTTAGACAGGTGTTTTCCTTCTAAAACAATCATTTTCATCTGCAGGAAGGGACAAACACATGAACTCTCTAGCTTCTAGTTTAGAAGCGAATTTGTTAATAGATATTTGCCAGTGTTTCTCATTTTTTAAGAGACATCGGTTTAAATAACATTGTACTTTTTAGTCCCGTCTTACCCATCCTGTCATGTTCTCTCTCCTCACACCTTACTTACTACCTGCTGTGATATTTTACAGTGAACTGTTTGTAAAACACCACAGGTAGTAATAATTAAGGAGTGAAGATTACATGAAAGAATGTAATACAGGCTTTGAATTAGTACAACACTGTACACATGTGGAGTATTCCTATTTGTGTTTGAGGACCATGATAGTACGATATTTTTAAATCCATTGGTGAGAGACAAAAATCTCATTTGTGAAACTCTTGTGAAGTCACACTCTGGTGTGTTCCCTAATGAAGAGCTGTGTTTGGGAATTAATATCAATTAATCGAGTCTTGTTTTTCTTTTAGTCCCTGCTGGCTGACAAATCTAGCTCTGCATTTCTTTAACTGTGTAAAAGAAACACTTCGGCAGTATCAGAGAGAGGAACAACAGTATTTAAAGTGGAAAGATCTATTACCCTTCAGCAGGACAGGAGAGCATTTCATTTTACCCTTCCCAATTTTTTATGTTGAGGGTACTTCTAAATGTATGTGACCTACCTTTCTCAGAGCTTACTGGAAGGATCATTAGAATGTAGCAGGATGAAAACTCTTTAAATTAGGGTTGACTTAAAACTAGGGGCAGTAAAAATTTTTAGTCATACTTGGGGATCTTCAGTATAATTTGCCCAATATTTACTTGTTTGAAGAGGCCTTTCTAAATACCTTTGTCTTGCCCAGGAATGTTACGTGAAAGAAATAGATGATAGTAAGGAAAATGTCATTCTGATAAATAAGGCAGACTTGCTGACTGCTGAGCAGCGGAGTGCCTGGGCCACATACTTTGAAAAAGAAAATGTGAAGATTATCTTCTGGTCGGCTTTGGCTGAAGCCATTCAACTGATTGGGGACTCTGAGGTAACCTGAGGGCTTTTTCAGGTTGGGTTTCTGGGAGGAAGATTTCAGTTTCTGATTAGTAAGCTTTGGGTTGGTTGGTTGGTTGGTTGGTTGGTTGGTTGGTTTGAAGTTTTGTGGGAATTCAGGGATTTTTGTTGGTTCCCTAAATGCTCTGATAGTAGGATGATCTATACTATAGAAAAATGAGTCACAAGGTTGCTTTCTCTGGTTGTCAAATAGTCTGACATCTCTGGGGCTCTGTGTTACACACTGACACTAGCTAAAATTTTTAATTCTTTTAGATTTTCGGCAGGAAGTTGAATAGGAAGTTTCATAATGACTTTAATAATAGTTTTTAATAGGAGGCAACGACAACCAAAGCCTGTACCTCTACTTCTCAGGACTTGAGTAGAATCTCTTTTGACATTGTTTTCAAAACGAAATGAAGTAATCCTAAAGCTATACCATGTTCTCTTTTAACCCAAATTTTACAGAAACAATTTGGGGGTGGGGTGGGGTGGTGGCGTGAATGTGTGTGTGTTTTAAGTTTATTTATTTTGAGAGAGAGAGCAAGCGTGCACAAGCAGGGTAGAGGCAGAGAGAGAGGATCCCAAGCACAGAGCCCGATGTGAGACTCGAACCCACAAACTGCGAGGTTATAACCTGAGCTGAAGGCAGATGCTTAACTCACTGAGCTTCAGGCGCCCTGTGTGCTTGTTTTAAGTAATCTCTACACCCAGTCTCCACCCATCGTAGGGCTTGAACTCACAGATCGAGTCACATGCTCCACCAACTGAGCCAGCCAGGTGCCCCTGGGGTTTGTTTTTTAGTAAAAAATATAACTAATAACTAATAATAACTATGAAATGAAATTAGTAGTAGAATCTTAGATCTGGAAAAGACCTAAAGTAATACTTTTTTTCCTAGCCTTCTCCTTTTATCTCTGTCAACCATGTATTGACTTGTGTGTTGAGCTGGGTATCAGTGAATATAATACCCTCTCCTGATGAGTTTATAGGTTAGCTCACCTCCATGGCAAACAGTCAGATAATCTCTCTGTGACTACATTAAATGACAGAGACCTGGTAGCTCACTGTTCCTGTCTTCATTTAGAAAGTTCTTCAGGGGTGTCAGCGTGGCTCAGTTGGTCCAGCTCTTGATTTCAGCTCAGGTCATGATCCCAGGGTCATGGGTCTAGCCCCCTGTTGAGCTCCATGCTGAGAGTGGAGCCTGCTTAAGATTCTGTCTCTCCTGCCTCTCTCCCCTCCCCCACTCCCCTATCCACCCCCACACCCCGCTTGCTCGCGCATGCACACACACAATCTCTCTCAATAAAAAAAAAAAAAAAATGTTAGAGAAAGAAAGTTTTTCAGTTTAGTGAAGCTAAGTTGGCCTCCCTAACCCTTGATCTAAGGACTCTTCCTTTGTCCCCTTAGTTCTCTCTTCTGCAAACTGTATGTATTTTCTGCCTTTCTATTCATATTCATTCAATATCTGGGGCACTCTTCATCTCAAGTGCCTGTTTGCCTGTGTCAGGATAACATTAAAATTGGTGGCACCTAATTGAATATGTTATTCTAGATATGGTTTGCCCAGGATGTATACAGAGAGACTATTAACTTCTTGTAATCAGGATACTCCTAGTAATTCAGAGTTTTTGTTAATTCACCCCATTTCAAAGGAGCTATATTATGGTCTTGGCTAATTTAACCTGTGAACAACCAAATCCCTCAAATATCTTTTAAAAATGAGAAGACTTAATGCAAATCTCGCCCCATATTTACATATGGAAAAAGTTTTTGTGTTTGTGGTTGGTTTTTGTTTGTTTTTGAGAGAGAGAGCGCGCACGAGCGCACGCACAAGAGAGCGCAAGTGAGGGAGGGGCAGAGAGAGGGGGTGGACAGAGGATCCAAATTGGGCCCTACACTGACAGCAGCAAGCCCAGTGCGGGGCTCGAACTCACAAACCATGAGATCATGACCTGAGCTTAATTCAGATGTTCAACCAAGTGAGCCACTCAGGCTCAACTTAGGACAGTATTGTTCCTCTGAAATATTGTTAGTGTTTGGGGCTAAGGTAGAGAATTCATTTTGGTTGTGCAATTTGCTTTTCTCTCCTTCTAGCTTTGAATCTGCAGATGTTGTGTGTTTGTGCTTCTGTATATTCTTTCCAGTCATTGATGTTAAATAGGTCAGAACCAAGGGGAGAGCTCTGTAACCTTTTGTGAACTTACTAAGGTACTAATAAGCATTCTGATGTGATGAGTACAGATGTGTTTGCAAGGATAGAACAGTAAGGATCATTCTGTTGTTACTATTGTTAATAAAAACTAACCCATAAAAAGTTTATTCTGTGCCAGGCACCACTATCCTAAGCACTTTGTATATTTTATTCATTTAATCTTCTCAACAGTAAATGTAAGTGCTTATTATCCTCAGGTAGTCTGGCTTCCTAGTTTGTCCTCTTAACCATTATTTCTGTTTCACCTCTTTCCTGGAAGCCAGCATCTTACTGAAGGTTTTTGTTGTTGTATTTTTAAATTATCAAAAATGAAAAAAGGATTAGTTTCTACATCTGTAGTCTTCCCTGAACTGTTACCAAGTAGTACGTTCCACTTTTTTACATAATCTGTTCTCAGGAAACCCTTGTTGCCTCCTGTTGACGACTATCTTTTTAGGGCTCACCAGCTGCCTTGTGGACTTACTCCCATATCCAACTCCGAGTTAACAGTGTGTGGTTATGGAAGATATTCTTTCTTCCTTCTTAGCCATCATTTACTCCTCCCAAGTCTTCTGAAGTCTCTGATGTTTTTTATGATTTCTCAAGACCAATAACTAACTACTGTTGTGATGTATCAGTAATCACATCTGTCATTTGAGTATCAAACATGAACTTACGGGGCGCCTGGTGGCTCAGTCGGTTGAGCGTCCGACTTCAGCTCAGGTCACGATCTCGCGGTCTGTGAGTTCGAGCCCCGCGTCGGGCTCTGGGCTGATGGCTCAGAGCCTGGAGCCTGCTTCCATTCTGTGTCTCCCCCTCTCTCTGCCCCTCCCCCATTCATGCTCTGTCTCTCTCTGTCTCAAAAATAAATAAAACGTTAAAAAAAAAAATTTAAAAAAAAAAACATGAACTTACTAGAAATAGTTTGATAATCACTGTACTCGCCTATCTGAAGCTTGGTTCTTCCTTTACAGTTGTTTAACCCCTTCTTATTTGAAAGAGCATGACAGTTTTCAAGCCGAGTACCTTAGTTTTTTCTTGGCCATCTGTTAAATTGCACTGTTTTCCTAAGAAATTGGCTTTCCCCTTATTTTTATTTTACTATAACTGCCACAAAGTCCTTCTGTTGTCCTTCTCATTTTTCCTGAACCTAAACTGCTTCTAGTTTTAGGTGGGGTCTTTTTTAAAAGTCTTTATTTATTTATTTTGAGAGAGAGAGAGTGCACGTGCATTGGGCGGGGCAGAGAGAGAAATTCCCAAGCAGGCTCTGCACTGTCATCGCAGAGCCCCATATACAAACCCACAAACCAACTGAGCCTTCGAGGTGCCCCTGGTTCACATTATTGTTACCTGTTTCTTTCATATTTTGAAATGATCCAGAAGAGTTCACGGTGAAGACACACCATCTTCTTTGCACTCATTGTTCATTTCTCATAGAAATTGCTCCTAGTTCTGTAGTTCTGTTATAAGCCATACTGTTTTGTTGTGGGTTGTTTTCTTTTTTAAGGTTTTTTTTTGGTTTTTTTTGTTTTTTTTTGTTTTTTTTTTTTTTTTGAGAGAGAGAGAACATGAGCAGGGGAGGGCCAAAGAGCGAGAGCGAGAGCGAGAGAGAGAGAGAGAGAGAGAGAGAGAATCCCAAGCAGACCCTGCACTGTCAGCACAGAACCCAACGTGGGGCTCAAACCCACGAATCATGAGATCGTAGAGTTGAATGCTTAACCAACTGAGCCACATAGGCACCCTCATGCTGTTTCTTTTTGACTCACCAGGCTTGACTGTGAAATCGTGCCTATTTTCTGTGATGGTTTATGTCACTACTTTCCTAAAATTTAGGATACCTGTTTAACTCCCTGTGTCCTCTTCTGTGACGATTACTCATTCTAACATTAGGTAATTTAGAAATGATACCAGGTTTGCATCACTTCTAAATCCAGACCAATTCACTCCTGTTGATACAAATCAATATAGTAATACTATAAATTGTCTTAGTTTTGCTTTAATATCAGTAGGAATTCAGAAGAATTTACACATCCCTAAAGAGTAAATGATTTTTATCTTTTTTTTCTTTTTTGCATATGTGAATAATTTTCGCATGTGGAGTTGAGTTTTGTTTATTTCATCCTGAGGGAGCTGTGCTGCACAGCACTTTGATTGATTAAAGGCAATTATAAAGGAATAGCAGTTTCCTTAAATATGCAAACCAGAGTCTTTAAAAATGCAAATGTAAAAAACTCAAATTATAAATTCTGCCCTTCTTGCTTTGTGCAGAGAAGAGAATGTTAAATGTTTTATTGTTAACGAGAAATGCTTTGTTCTATAGGCCGTTGTAAAATGGCATACTGACAAAGAATTCAGCTTGACATGGGCTTTTCTAAGCTCTTGCTTTCTTTAAAGATGTATCTATTACAGAAGTAACGCATGTTGTTTGTACAGACTTCAAATAATACAGGAATGCATAAAGTGACAGTCCACTGTTCCTCCCGTCCCCAGAGGGCACCACTGTTGATAGTTTGGTTGTGTTCTTGCACTGAAAGACTTACATTGTCTCCCTGTTTTCACCTTTTCTGGTCTCCTTCATGGCTTTTCTTGTCCTCTGTTCTTCAATAACCAGATCTGAATACTTTCATTAGAATGAAAGATGCCATTGTTCTACACTTCTGAACTTTTGTGGTTTCTGTTATTTCATCAGGAACATGTGAACGAGGGTGCTGGAGAAGCCAATACAACCGAGTCCGAAAACTCCAGTTGTGATGAGGCTGAAAATCCTCACAGTGAGACCGAACAGCTCCTGGACGGGGGATCCCCGCCACTTGATGAAGTTGCCAGTAGCGATGAAGACAACAGTGAGTACGAGGACTGTCAGGAGGAGGAGGAGGAAGTTTGGCAGACGTGTTCGGAAGAGGACAGCAACCCTGACGAAGAGCCCTGTGGCTGGGACAGGAAGGAAAGCTGTACTGTGGATTCTGAGGCTCAGGGCAGGAACACCCTGGAGAAGAGGCACACACGCAATTTCAGCCACCTGGTATCAAGGCAGGAGTTATTGGAGATCTTTAAGCAGCTACACACCGGGAAGAAAGTGAAAGACGGACAGCTTACCGTTGGACTGGTAAGGTGAAATAGGTCCTGAGATTGTTACCACATGGGTATCTTTATATCCAATCCATTGGTAGCTACACTGGAATCCAAGGGACTACTAACCAGGCTTCTGGCATCATTGGGAACGTGATTGCCCTCTTGTTGCCCACTGGCATTGTGGGAGTAGGCAGTGTGACAGGAAAAGTCAAAAGTGTACTCTTTCAAGGCTTACATTGGCTATACCTCTTTTCATAGTAATTATCTTCTCCCACCTTCCAGTTCAGCGCTACCAGCCATGTGACTTCGCAAGAAGTACTTGGAAGAGAGCACTTTTAAGACCATTTTCACTCTTCCAGGTCAATATTCTTACCTTCTGGAGGCTTATGGTGTCATGTGATCCTTGCGAATTTGTACTGTAAATGTTCCAGATGCATTCTAGGGAGAATCCCAACATCTTCGGGCCAGGTACAACAAGATTGGTGCTTTGGTTGCATAAGAATAGGGGAAAGGAGGGGCGACTGGGTGGCTCAGTTGGTTGATCCTCCGACTTCGGCTCAAGTCATGATCTCACAGTTCGTGAGTTCCAGCCCCATACCTGGCTCATGGCTTACAGTGTGGAGCCTGCTTCGGATCCTCTGTCCCCCTCTCTCTGCCCCTTTCCCGCTCGTGCACATGTGTGCGCACTCTCTCAAAAATAAACAAAAAACGGGAAAGGAGATCACGTCCCTAGCTACATATACACTAATTCTAGAGGTGGCTGTGAGAAGTACCCAAACCTCAGGGGTGTACAGCAGAGCTCCAGACGGCCCCATCTTTAGCTAAGGAAGTGTAAGATGTTAGAGAAGGTATCTTATAGATCTTCCATCCAAGCAAGAAAACAAAACAGTGAATGAAAGTAGATCATGGCAGCCTTAAAATCTTCTAGCATTTAAGTTACGTGCTGAGTAGAGCAATCCTAATTGCTTTGAAGCACTGTCCCCCTCCCAAAGCGTACTTAAAATGATTATAGCAGATTGACATTTTATTTTAGAACACTAGTTAAAGGAATTGTCCCTGGAGCCAGGCAGACCTAGTGTAATTCCCAGTTCTACAGTGGAACAGATTTACTTGCTATAAACTTTGGGAAATGTAGCTAATTTCTCTTAGCTTTACAACTCCACTTCTGTATATTATTGCTAAAAATTCATTTTCTATATGCCACCAGAAAGCCCAGCTTCCCTAAAAGCTAGTTTATTTCTCACATTTACGGACATGCTAAGCAGCCTCGCCACTTTCTGAATGTCTTCCTCTAGAAATCTTGAAAATAGGTTAATTTACTCATTCCGTGAACATTTATTGATCACTGGCCACATGCCAGGTGTCCTGCTGGGCCATGACAGTCAGTGTATCTCCACCCTCCCAGAACTTCTAATTCCGAGTGTAGGGAGTGGTAGAGAGGACATCCAGCGCCCTATAGGAGTTGTATAATGAGGAACCTGGTCTGCAGGAGGTGGGGGAGATGACAGCAACAGAAGTCCCCTGCCCCCAACAAAGGACATGTAAACAAATGGTAACATTTATGTAATCAAGATATAAATAAACACAAAACATGAGAATATTGAAATTAATGAGCAGTTGTCTGACATATTTATGTAAGAGGTTGCACCTTAAAGTACAATGTGACAATGGAAGGAAGAAGGGCCTTCAGACAAACAAGGTAAAGGTTTAAACCAAGCCCCAGGAATGGAAGTATGTCCATGGACCAGTAGGTGGCAGTATGGCTAAGCATGGAGAGGGGCAAGAGCAAAGCTGAGCAATGGAAGTGATGTGTTACGAGGCCTGTACTGGGGGTGGAAGGTTTGGGGTTTTATGTTCCATGGGGTCAGTATTTGTAATCTTCCAGTCATGCTGACGGAGGATTGTTTGAACCAGGTAAGAAGGAATTGGATTTAGAGGTACAGGGAAAAAAACCTAAGAAAAAGCCTGGAGCAAGACTGGCATGATTTGAGCATTTATTTGAGAATCTTTATATGATTCTGCTAAGACTCACTGAAGAGTTTTAATAGCTTGTTAACCCACAGCAAGTCCATGTGCCATTTACCATTGTTAACCAATAAGATAGAAGCTTGCTGGTAAGTTACTAAAAATTAAAAGTGATTGTATGTTGTGATGATTAAAATACCTATCTGATGCTTGACTTCACCCACAGTGTGGAAAATACAACAGAAACTGAAATGCCTGTAAGATGGGACATCGTGGGTAGAGCTGAGAACAAGGGGCTGAGGTTTACTGTAATATCTGCTGTTACAGCAAGACCTCTACAAATAAAATGTACTTAGCTTGACTGTGCATCACTGGAGACCTGTCTGAATAAATACATCCACACTGCAGGGGAACAAATTGTCCACAAACAGCACCTATTTCAAATAATCTTTTGAAGCAACCAGACACGCTGGAGTTGCACTATTTATGTATTATCTTTGGGTTTGATACACGTACTGTCAGACGCTAGTAACTTAGGTGTCTCTTGCAGGTGGGCTACCCGAATGTTGGCAAGAGTTCCACAATCAACACCATCATGGGCAACAAGAAAGTGTCTGTGTCTGCCACACCTGGTCACACCAAGCATTTTCAGGTATTTCTGCAGCATCAGCCTGTTTCCTCCTTAGCCAGTTCCGCCGGCTGGGTTTTCTGAGTTCTTCACCACTCACATGGTGGTCTTTTCCCTTCCTCTGCTGTGTGCCCAGCGTAAACCTCTCACTTGTCTTTCAGACTCTCTATGTGGAACCTGGCCTCTGCTTATGTGACTGCCCGGGCCTGGTGATGCCATCCTTCGTCTCTACCAAGGCAGAAATGACTTGCAATGGAATCCTCCCTATTGACCAAATGAGAGACCACGTTCCCCCTGTGTCACTAATATCCTTTCTGTTTTACAAAGACTGGTTGTTACGTGTACAC
Organism: Prionailurus viverrinus; assembly: GCF_022837055.1. NCBI lineage: Eukaryota > Metazoa > Chordata > Mammalia > Carnivora > Felidae > Prionailurus > Prionailurus viverrinus. Next base: position 85,571,642 of record NC_062569.1, on the reverse strand, counting down.
TAGGGCTTCAAGTTTGTTTTGGACTTGGCTTTGCATTGGATGTATTGAAAAACCTGAAACACTTAACAGTAACTTGCCCAAGTTTATATGTGAGGTAGCATCAGGATTGCAGAACCTCACGTCCTGAGTGCAGCAGTGTCGCCTGGAATCAGTGGAAGAGCCCAGTCTTGGATCTCAGCCCCGAGTTGCAAACCTGAATCCTGACACTGCCATTTGACTATTTGTGTGATAAGCTTGCTTCACCTTCCAGAAACTCTCTTTTCTGAAAAGTGCCAGTAATAACAGCTCCTTCACAGTTGATAAGACCTGAATGAAGAGATATACGTGTTTATGGTTTGAAAGACTTCATACTCTTAAAATGTCAATTTTTCTCAAATTGATACATCAGTGCAATGCAATGCAATCCCAATCAAAATCCCAGCATGCTTTTAAAGTATGCAAATAGGCCTACCAAAAAAAAAAGGAACTCTGCTGCTTCCCAGCATAATGAGTCAACTTATGTGAAGCACCTAGGATAATGTGTGACATGAAAAAAATATTGTTAAGAACCACAGTGTCTTAAGATCTTACCCTACTTACAAGCCAACAGGTTAGTCTGTTACTGTTCCGTGGATGCTGGAGGAAGATAGGAAGGAGACTCCGTGAAACTGACATGCCAATTTGTTACTTTATAAGTAGCATGAAGTTTCTGGCCCTGTACAGTTCTTGACAAGATTCTTCATGACTGCCCTGAAGGCCACCACATTTTATTTACCCCAATTTGATTTCTCTTCCTGTAAGAAACAACGAGAAAGAATTCATCTGCCAGGATTGATAAAATACAGTGTATCGATAAAATAGAATAGTATATAGTTGTTAAAAATACTGCACTAAGTCTGCCTGTGGTAACCTAGGTAGATCTCAAAAGATCACATATACGGTGTGACACCCATTTCTGTAAAAATTGTCACCTCAGGGGCGCCTGGGTGGCGCAGTCGGTTAAGCGTCCGACTTCAGCCAGGTCACGATCTCGCGGTCCGGGAGTTCGAGCCCCGCGTCGGGCTCTGGGCTGATGGCTCAGAGCCTGGAGCCTGTTTCCGATTCTGTGTCTCCCTCTCTCTCTGCCCCTCCCCCGTTCATGCTCTGTCTCTCTCTGTCCCAAAAATAAATAAAAAAAAAAACGTTGAAAAAAAAAAATTTAAAAAAAAAAAAAAAAAAAAAAATTGTCACCTCACAGAACAGTACTTTGCATTAATAGATACATGTGAGTGTAAAAGTGGGAGAAGCAGACCAGCGGAGGTTTGCATTTGTAATACAATTTTAAAAAAAAATTTTTTTTTAACATTTATTTATTTTTGAGACAGAGACAAAGCATGAATGGGGGAGGGTCAGAGAGAGAGGGAGACACAGAATCTGAAACAGGCTCCAGGTTCTGAGCTGTTAGCACAGAGCCCAACGTGGGGCTCGAACTCACAGACTGAGATCATGACCTGAGCCAAAGTCGACGCTTAACTGACTGAGCCACCCAGGGGTCCCTGTAATACAATTTTTAATAGACGAAATTGTTACCACTTCTTGATAGTTGGGAACACAGTTGTTACATTATTTATGCTTTTCTGTATATTTTCCGTTTCTGTTTGAATTAATAATCGGATGTGTATTGAGCATTCATTACAAGCCAGATAAGGTTGGGTTCTGTGGAAGCTATGAGCATGAATCAGCCATGGATCCTGCCCTTTCTGGATTCGGCCTCGGGGGCATATGGGGCATGTGCATGAATAGCCGGTACAAGGTAGAATGGTATTTAAAGAGAAAGCATTTGAAAATTCCTGAATAACTGTACTTCTTTTTTGGAGACATAAAAAGGCTTCGGTCATAGGAGTGCTAAAGTACCATGGTCTCAGAATTAGAGGCATGTGTCAGAAGCCGTGGTGGGGAGGGGTCAGTTCAAGGTAATGGATTCCTTGACAAGCTTATGTTTGCCAGAATATTCCAAGATATGTTTTAGAAGCTACCTATGGCATTAATATCATAAAGCCTAGAGAGGATGAAGATCCCCATCGACCTCCGACATCAGAAGAACTGTTGACAGCTTACGGATGTGAGTTGTGATTTATTTTAAAACATGAACAATTAAATGAACAAAAAGTAACAACATAGTTAATGAGAGCAACTACTCCTGCAGAGATAGAAATTTACATTTTTCCTTAGTATTTGTCATGTCATCTTCCAAGGTTTGTGCCTTCGTTGTCTCTGTTGGCCTTGCCTCCAGCTACCTGGTCTCCAGGTAGCTGCCTTGGTGGTGGGTTCAGAGAGCAGCAGTAAGGGAGGGGAGCTGACTGCTCCGTGAGTAGCATTTTACTTCAGTGTGGTAAGTGCTTTCTGGAGTTAGAGGAGGAGATGCTTTGAATCCCTTGCCTCTCCTCAGGTCTGCCCTTTGCTTTCACTATAGCAGTCAGGCCCCTCCCTGTTGAGTGCCTAGATGCAGACTGTTGAAAGCTCCCACAGAGAGCACCAGCAAGAGCCAGCAGTTGTCACATGCCTCTAAGAAAAGGCCTTGAGGGCATTCACTGTTTAGAAGATAACCAGGTGTAGATACGATTCAGATTGAGGCTGTGCTGGCTTTTTCTGGAGTCTTCTCCCAAACAGGAAAGAAAAGGGATGTTGGGAAGAAAATGAATATGCTGTCAGAGCAGGTAGGAGAGTTGTGAGGGCAGCATTGGAAGGGAAAGCCCTCAGATTGGGACGTTGCTGAATGTGGTCAGGGTAGGGACACAAAACAGCCTCCCTCCCCTTCCATCAGTCCCTTGGAAACCTTGTTTGACATTAACTTGAACTTAGCTTAGTTGAGAGACTTTAAAGAGGATAAATATTAAGCCATTTGTGATGAGACCGGTGTAGTCACAAAACCACGTAAGAGACCTTAAAGATCACTCCACCTCTCACCTCTTTTTTTTTTAAGACGAGTAATCTGAAATCAGAGCATGAAATGACTTGCCTACAGTGGTGTCTGATCAGTGGCGCATAGCCTGAGTTTCATATTCCAGACCTCTTTCCAGTAGTGGGCTTCCACCAGACTTTCCATTTGATTGGACTTCCAGATAAAACTAAAAGTAATCGTTGTTTAAGATTTTTCACCTAATGCTGATAAAATCAGAGTAAGGAAAATGCCAGTTTGTAAAGATGGATGACCACATACGTATAGTTTCTAAGATCATTTTGCAGGTCTGTAAAGAATAGTCTCTGACAGGGGCACCTGGGTGGCTCAGTCGGTTGAACGTCCAACTTCGGCTCAGGTCATGATCTCACAGCTCGTGAGTTCGAGCCCCACGTCAGGCTCTGTGCTGACAGCTTGGAGCCTGGAGCCTGCTTTCGGTTCTGTGTCTCCGCCTCCCTCTGCCCCTAACCCACTCACTTTCTGTCTCTGTCTCTCTCAAAAGTAAATAAACATTAAAAAAAAAAAATTTTTTTTAAGAATAGTCTCTGATGGTTCATAAGACATTGCTAAATAACTTTAATTTGCGTATCTTTACTAATGAAAGGGAACATCTGTGCATATGCTGGCCATTTCTGTTTCTTCTGGGAATCACCTTTTTCTATGCATCTTTTGTTCTTTTAAGGATTTGTAGGACTTCTTTGTGGTGTCTTTAGCCCTATATATGTTAACAATTTTAACAGACTTTTTCCTTTTTTGCTTGATGGTGTTTGGTGTTTTACTTGGAAGGGCCTTCCCTATCTTAAAAGGATAAAACTATTTTCCTGTAATGTCTTTTTTTTATGTACCTTTAGATTTTTAATCTGCCTACGTGTTTTTTTATGTATTGTGCGATCTAAGGTTCTAACTATTTTCTTCTGAACTGAAAGAGCCAGTACACAGCTACTAAGTGAAGGAGCTATTTTTAACCCAACCCATCTGCCAAAGGCCATATTCTTAACCACTAGGCTCTGCTACCCCCTCTAGTTGAGTTACTATTAGAGGGATCTTTGTTGTATGTTTGGGAAATTGGGGAAAAAGCATAGATACATTATTAAACAAGAAGACTTACTGTATTGCTTTTGGTTTTGCTAATTGTAGTGACGGCATAGCATTCTACAGGTGGCCTCCGTATGTAAATGTTTAAAATCAAGAGATGAAAGAAATAACTGGAGTGGAGAGAGATTGAATGTGTGTGTCAGCCCTTGGTGCTAGGCTATCAGAACAGTGTGGTCTGTTCACCCAGATTGTCGGAGGTCTTTATAATGCTACCAGAATGTCTTCTACCATGACAGTTGCTTTTTAAAGCTAGAGAGTAAGGATGCGTAGTTGGTGTGGTAATGGACTAAACTTCCTTCACCTCAGTTGTCTTCGTTGTGATTTGCCGTCTTCTAACTTCAGTTTTGCACAACCCATCTCTCCTCACAGATATGCGAGGATTCATGACTGCGCACGGGCAGCCAGACCAGCCTCGGTCTGCTCGCTATATCCTGAAGGACTACGTCAGTGTAAGTGAGCCCAGCTCCTCGATGCTCTTGAGTGAGCAGGCCTCCTCTCTCACGGCGCCTAGACGCCAGCAACCTGTTGCGTCACAAAGGAGGGATTTTCTCCTTGAGGGTGTATTGTAATTGGCAAGATCCAGTGTTGGCAAGGTTGGCGCGGGTCTTCTGCGGGAGGAGATCCGCAGCCTCGGCATGGCTTTCTTGATCCGGGGTAGTTGGTGTCATGTGAGCCAGAGATGGAACCAACAGCACGATTAACGAGAGAGAAAGCTCTCTGCACGTTGTCAGCGAAAGTGATAAATGCGTGCCTCTGGCTTTGCCATCGCCTGCAGCTCCTTTTGCAGCTGTGTCACAGTCCTCCTGGGAGCGGAGCGTCCGTATGCCGTTCTCCCTGCGCTCGCCCGGTAACGGTACTCACAGCCCTGCCGAGAATAGTGCTGTTTTCGGTGCGTCGTCTCATTAAAGATACATAACGAGTCTGTCCACATCACAGATGAGGACGTGCTAAGTTTTGGGTTTTCCTCATCAGTAAAATAGGAACGAATAGTAGCTGTCTCACGAGATTATTACAGGAAGTAAATGAGAATAATGTGTGTGTGGAGACACACACACCACTAAGCTCAGTGCCTGGCGCATAATTAGCCCCCAGTACTTGTTATGTATTAAGCTTAATTCTTTCTGCAAACAAGCATCTTGGGTCTCCTGTAATAACTGGTTGTGAGGATTCCCTCTTCTGAATGCCACATCAGCAGAGCTCTTGGAAGCATAGGAGTAAAATTGAACATCCATACTCTCTTGCTTTCAGTTCAGGAAGAAAGTAGTTAATCAGTAGAGTATTTGTATGGATAAATTATTTATTCATTTGCCATTTATAAAACTATAGATGAGTTACAAACCACAGTTTATAGAGTGTTTATGGTGGGAAGCAGGAAATTTGCATCCAGTGAGCGACCGCCCAACATCTGCATTAGTATAATCCTGTGCAGTTGTGTCCTGATTTTCATTTTGGAAAACGCTTAGCCTAAGTATAGTCACATAAGTACACCGAAGAACACGAGTAGAAATCCAAACAAGGTAAAAAAGGAGCACAGAGGAGAAAGATTTCCTCCTGGTCTGCGGGCTGTGGGCAGGCTAGGCCTTCAGAACACTTTAAAGGTAAGTCATTGTATTCATTAGGACTCTCCATTTGCAGGTGACCAGAAGTCAGCTTGGTTAATCGAAAAGCAGGAAGGGGCGCCTGGGTGGCTCTGTTGGTTAAGCGTCCGACTTCGGCTTAGGTTGTGATCTCACGGTTCGTGGTTTGAGCCCCGCGTCAGGCTCTGCTGACAGCTCAGAGCCTGCTTTGGATTCTGTGTCTCTCTGTGTCCCTCCTCTGTTCACACTCTTACTCTCTCTAAATAAAAAAAAATTTTTTTTTTAATTGAAAAAAGGAAGCTGGTCAGAGGGTGCTTGGCGGAGATGTCTTCTTTGAGGATTTTTCTTTCTCCTGGGAGAACACAGACAACACATGATGTGCTGTTAACGCTTCTTGTCTTCGTAGGGTAAACTTCTGTACTGTCATCCTCCTCCTGGAAGAGACCCTGTGACCTTTCAGCATCAACACCAGCGACTCCTAGAGAACAAAACGAATGGTGGTGAACTAAAAATACATCCAGGCGGAAATAAAAAAGCAAAACAGATTGAAAATGTAGTTGACAAAAGTTTTTTCCATCAAGTAAGTTTTAAAGTTTTTCTTTAACTTCTGATCAGCATATATTATATAGCAGTTCTATTGAAATAACCATTCACATAGTGTAAAATCAACCCTTTGCAAGTATAGTTCAGTAGTTTATAGTATATTCAGAGTTGTGTAGCCATCACCATAATTTCAGAACGTTTTCATCGCTCCAGAAAGAAACGTTGTACCCATTATCAGTCACTCACCGTTCCCCACTCTCCCCAGCCTTTTCCAACTACTGATCAGCTTTCTCCTATATAGATTTGCCTATTCTGAACATTTCATATAGATGAAATCACCCACTATGTAGTCTTTTCTGACTGGCTTCTTTAACTTGGCATAATGACTTCAAGGTTCATCCATTTATCAGTACTTTATTCCTTTTTACTGCCAAATAATATTTCATTGAGTGGATATGTCACATTTTGTTTATTTCTCAGAGATGGAATTTGGGTTGTTTCCCCTTTCTATTATAAGATAAATGATTTTTTTTTTTTTAGTTTTTTTTTTTTAATGTGTATTCATTTTTGAGAGAGAGACAGAGACAGAGTGTGAGCCAGGGAGAGGCAGAGAGAGGGGGAGACCTAGAATCTGAAGCAGGTCCCAGGCTCTGAGCTCTCGGCACAGAGCCCGACGTAGGGCTCTAACTCATGAACCATGAGATCGTGACCTGAAGTCAGATGCTTGACCGACTGAGCCACCCGAGCATCCCCCCTTTTCTATTATAAATAATGCTATGAACATTCATGCACAAGCTTTTGTGTGAACATAGATTTTCAGTTCTCTTGGGCATATAATTAGGGGTGGGATTGCCGGGTCATGTGTTAACCACATGTTTAACATTTGAGGTACTGCCAGACTTTCCAAAGTGTCTGTGCCATTTTACATTCCCACCGTCAGGGTATGAGGGCTCTAATTTCCTTATATCCTTACTGGTATTTATTTTCCTTTTTTTTTTACTTTAGTCATCCTACTATATGAAGTGGTGTCTCATGATTTTGATTTTGATTTCCCTAAGGATGTTGGTAATCTTGTGTGCTCATTGGCACATGTAGATCTTCTTTGGAGAATTACCTATTGTTGAGTTATAAGAGTTCTTTATAAATTCTGATAAAAACCTTTATCATATTTATAATTTGCAAATATTTTCTACTGTTTAGTGGTCTTTCTGAGCCAGTACATTTTAGTAACTTTCATTGTTTACATCACAGCTACAGTTTATATGCTGCACTTTAAACAACAAATTTAGGAGCACCTGGGTGGCTCGGTCATTTAATTGTCCACCTTCAGCTCAGGTCATGATCTCACGGTTCATGAGTTCAAGCCCTACATCGAGCTCTCTGCTGTCGGCGAGCAGCCTGCTTCAGATCCTCTGTCTCCCTCACTGTCTGCCCCTCCCCCACTCACATGCACTCTCTATCTCTCCTCCCAAAAATAAACATTTAAAAAAGATTTTTTAACATAAGAAAATAAAGAAAACTTCTATGCAGAACAGTTAAATCCTATAACTGTACTTAATATATTTTTTAAATCCTTTTGTGACTACTACAGCCATAAAAGGGTGGTAGGGGGAGGGGGTGTCATCTGTATCCAGAGTGATTTCTTTCTGTATTTATATGATGCTTTATTTGTGTGCCTCACACAGGCTAAGCAGATAGTGCTGTCCACCACTGGGGCCATTGATTGAGGCTTAAGGATGCAAAGTGACTTATTCAAGGATACTTGTCTTAAATGGCAAGGCTGGGGTAGAACTTGATTATTGTGGCTCCTGGTTTGAATTATTTCCAAGTCTGCCAATATTTAGGAGGAAATTTACTGATAGGCAGAAAGATCATAGGTTCTTCCTTGGACCTACTTCTATTAAGACAATCATGAAATATGCTTTGCACTTGCAGAATCATATGGGATTAATTTTATTTTTACTAAGTAAACTTAATTGTTCAGTTTTTTGTTTCATTTTGCTCTACTTAAATAAAATCACAAGTTTACAGAAACTTTTTTGAGCACTATTACATGTGGATACTACACTAGGACCTAGGATATCAAAAGGAAGAAAACATAATTACTGTTTTCAGGGAGATCACATTCTAGCTAAGGGGAGATGGCCAAGTTAACAAGTAACGTGACACGTTAGGTCTAGGGCAGAAGTATAAGTCAGGTACTTTGTGAACCCAGATTGGGGAGCAGTTCCCCCTTGGGGCCGGGAGGAGAGTAGGTGAGTGAACGCCACAGAGAGGAGGTGATATCTAAGCTGGACTCTAAGGGCAAATATAAACGTACTGGTTGGAAGGAGTGGTGAGGGCGATTCTCCAGGCAGAGGGAGTAGCGTGAACAAAGGCATAAAAAGATGGGAGTGTGGATTCTGTCAATAAGGAGCCCATGTTGTAAGTGGTCTTGTGTACCCGCTGAGGGAATACGAACTTGGTTCCCCAGGCTACATGGAGCCATCAGAGGTTTGTGAGGAAAGAGAGATACGTGATTGTTAAACTCTAGAAGTGGGGAGTGTGGCAGTGTTCCAGTGAAAGCTAATGAATACCAGGGCTAGAACAGGGTGGTGGAGAACAGTGGATAGGTACACCAAATGCTAGAGCCTGGAGCCCACAGAACTTGCTGGCTGTATGAGGTAGATGAGGAAGGCAAAGGGAGTGCTTGCTCAGTGGCTAGTTACAGATGGTATTTGAAGCAAAGTGAAGGACAAAGAGAATGCACTCAAGACAGAATGTGGAGAAACTTACTTAAGAATGGGGAGAGAGAGGAGCAGTGAAGGGGGCGGAAGTCCTCTGTCTTGGAGTTCTCCATAAATAATACTGTGCTTACATCTCCCATACTGCTGTCTTCACTTCCTAGGAAAACGTGAGAGCTTTGACCAAAGGAGTCCAGGCTGTGATGGGCTACAAGCCAGGGAGTGGCCTGGCGACTACAGCCGCTGTGAGCTCTGAGAGCAGGGCTGGGAAGGCCTGGAAAAAACATGGCAACAGAAATAAAAAAGAGAAAACTCGTAGACTCTATAAGCACCTGGATACGTGAACTTGGGCTGCAGTGGAAATGGCATCTGCGTTGTGCACCTGGAGAAGAAACAGAAGCTGCTCTTGGCCGTGATGCTGTGAAATGGACCCTGCTTCTTGTGGCACGCAGCCACACCAGACAGCCAGTATCAAGACGCAGGGGCTCCGTGGAGCACCGAGTCTAACACAGTCATCTTGGAGCCCCAGAAACTGTCCTGTAGAAGGCTGAATTTGAGATGAGGGAATAAATGATTCAATGTTTGTGTAAACAAATACACATGCATACTAATTTGTAAGTTGGGTTTTTAAAAAAATAAATAAAATTAAATGGTCACTAACAGACGTTTTATTGGTTTATGTAGATACACTGCCATTTGGACATTTCGCATTCTTTAAACAGTTGCAATTTGCCAAAGCATGACTGGGATTTTAGATGGATTCTTTTGAGAACATTATATAGGTTACTGATTCTCAACCTCACATGCATACCCAGCAGTCCCCTGGTATTGCAGAAGGCACATCAGGTCTTGGAATGAGGGGGCTAGCAGATGTAGTTTTTAAAAGCCTCAGAGAGCCCACCCTTCTATTGAAGATCCCTGTCAACATGAGCCACTACTATAGAAGGTAGTGTGTGTTTTTCTACAGCTCACCACAGGCATGAGGAAATGGGCAGATGATCAGCTAGTTTTTGTTTTAGGTATAGATGCCTGATCTCCTTAGTACTTAGGACCATCAAGAGTGAGACAAGGACAGTTTACCTTTTATAGTACCATTCCTGTTTTAGCCTCTCACTTTACTTTTGTCTCCCTTTTTCTATGAGCCTCATTATTCCCTTAACTCAGATCCTTTCCTTGTGTTGTGTGATAGATGTTTTTGGAAATCTAACGGACATTATGGATGCCTTCTCCAGAAAAATGCACATGCCCGTGAACAGTCTTGTGAAATGTATCAGAAGATGACAGACCCGCGGTTCGTCCACAGTTTTGCAGTTAAGCCTTGCCCGATGTAGCCAGAGTATCTTTAAGATATATTTGAAAATGTGTTCCACCTGGGGAATAAAAAATATATACTTGTTTATTCAACAGATAGCACCTTCTGTGTGGCAGGAAAGGCACTGGAAACCGGGGACAGCAGGAGTAGGCCCCTGATGCAGGAAGTTAGCAAGAGCCATCACACGGCCTTAGAGCCTGTGAGGGGATTCTGGAGGTTTGCTCAAAAGCGGTGGATAAGCCAAGGAAGACTTTATAAACAGGTAAGGAGTTAGTGTTCTAGTTCTTCATTTGAATATCGGGTGAAAGGTTATTCCAGATCAAGCCTGAGGCAGAGCTAGAGAGTTCCGCAGTTGTGTTCATCCATCTGCAACAATATACTTCTAGTTCTTCCCTTTGATCTGAGGAAAGGGACAGTCTGAAAAGCCCATGGAAGAAGAGGAACATGCATCAGCATGTTAAAGCCTACTTTGTTCCATTCACTGAAGAACAGGCACGGTTGTCTGGGAGAAACTTCCATGCTGAATGGACAGAGCATGTACTGATTTTGAATAAGTTTTGCTTTAATGATAGTATAATAGCTAAAACATGAGACTTCTTAGAAAAAGTAATTACATACGCTTCACGTTCCTGATTATTTTTGTAACAGTTTTATTGAGATATTCACATACCATGCAAGTTCACCAGTTTTAAAGGATACAATTCAGCGGTTCTTAGTATATTCAGAGTTATATAACCATCACCACAACCAGTTCTACATTACTGCCACAAAAAACCCAGGACCCTTTAGCCAGTGGCCCCCAATCCTCCCAATCCACCCCCCCCCCAGCCGTAAGCAAACCCTCATCTACTTTATATATGGATTTGCCCATTCTATATGTTCATAATAAAGGAATCATAAGCTATGTGACCTTTCGTGACTGGCTTTCACTTAGCCTGATGCCTTCAAGGTTCATCCATGCTCTAACATCTCTCAGTATTTCATTGCTTTTTGTTGGCAAATAATACATTCCACTGAATGGGTATACCACATTTTGTTTATTCATTCATCAGTTAAAAGGCATTTGGTTTCCACTTGCTGTCTATCATGAATACAGTGCTGCTGTGAACGTTTGTGTACAGGTTTTTGTGTGGTTTTTAATTCTTAAGTATATATCTAGGAGTGGAATTGCAATATATTTAACCTTTGAGTAGCTACCATACTGATTTTCAGAATGGGTGTACCATTTAACATTTTCCATCAACGGTGTATAAAGGTTCTAGTTTCTCCATAGTTCTGTCAACACACGTTACTGTCTTACTGTCTTTTTATGTTTTGGCCATCCTAGTGGATATAAAGCGATATGTCATGGTTTTGATTTACATTCCCTTGATGCCAAATGACGTTGAGCATCTTCTCATGTGCTTATTGCCCACTTGTAGATCTTTGGGAAAATGTCTATTCAGATCTTTTGTCCATTCTTTTTTTTTTTTTTTTATGAGGATTTCTTTTATTTTTTAATTTTTTTAATGTTTATTTATTTTTGAGAGCGAGACAGAGCACAAGCAGGGGAGAGGCAGAGAGAGGGAGACACAGAATCCAAAGCAGGGTCCAGGCTCTGAGCTGTCAGTGCACAGCCCAACGCGGGGCTCGAACTCATGGACCATGAGATCATGACCTGAGCCAAAGTTGGACGCTTAACCGACTGAGCCACCCAGGCGTCCCCTCTGTCCATTCTTTAATGGAGTTATTTATCTTGTTACTGAGTTATAAAAGTTGTTTGTACATTCTAGGCACAGGTCCCTTAGCAGATGTGTAATTTGCAAATGTTTTCTGCCATTCAGTGGGTTGTCTTTTCATTTTCTGACAGTGCCTTTGAAGCACAGTTTTAATTCTGGTGAAGTCCATATGGATCCATTTTTTCTTTGGTTGCTTGTGCTTTTGGTGTTAAATTTAAGAAACTATTGGAAGATCCAAGGTTATTAAGATTTACCCCCGTGTTTCCTTCCAAGAGTTTCAGAGTTTTAGCTCTTACGTTTAGGTCTCTGGGCTATTTTAAGTTTTCATATCTGGTGTGAGGTAGAAGATGGACCAACTTCATTCTTTTGCATGTGGCATCCGGTAGCCCCAGAGCAGTTTGTTGAAAAGACTAGTGTTTACCCACTGAATTGTTTCAGCACCTTTGTCGAGAATTGAACATAAATGTGAGGGCTTATTTCTGGATGTATGCCTTTGGTATTTAACCTTCATGAATGTGCAACAGTTGTGAAGAGCATCCGACTCCATCTTCTAGCAAATATTCCTGGTAAGAGACGTCTCTCTGTGTAGATGCTCCACACCCCTCCATCCCTTAGCCACTTTGAGTTCACCTGCAGCCCCAGGGGACGGTTCCTTTGCGAGCCCTTCCTCTGCAAACCCTGTATTTCCTGTGTTCCTTTCTCCTGCACCACAGAAGCCTGCTCGCCGTGCACACAGGGCAATCTAGACGGGCTGGGGATTTAACAACCCCCGGAGCAACCCCCAACTGGTCAAGAATGGGGGCTGGGTGCTAAGTGCCCCAGCTTCCCTGTCACTTGGTGCATACACTGTACATTTTCCACACTAGATCCTCCATGGAAATCATCTCACTAACTCGCCCGCTGCCCTCCTCCCTTCCCTCACTGTCCACTCCCTCACTTCTGCTTCAGGGGGTTGCCTCCCAGATTAACTAAACCTAAGTCCTCTGCTTAGAGTCTGAAGAACCCAAACTAGGACACATCGGAAGGTGTCTGTTTTTAAGTATCCTCACCCTTGTAGTGAGGAGTACGGTAGACTTACAAGTTCCAGCCATTATTACCATGATCACTTTATTGTTTTGAAATTTTTTCCCCAGCATTTTATTACAAGAAATATACTGCCCTTTTAAAGTAGAACCTGCTATACATCTGTCCTCCATTTCCTTTTCAGGAAGTTAGGAGGAAGTGGAGGTTTCTGTCAAGACATCAATAGCAATATAGGTTTTCTTGGCAGGCAAACTGGGAAATGTGGCCACAAGCCAGAAATCGACCTAATGCCACCCCTCTAAAGTCCTTGTGGAGCAGTGAGGAAAATCATTCAGAATGTCCACGCCTAACAGTTTGTTGTCTGTTCTGTTCAACACACCATAGACCAACTGAGGGTGAAGAGAGGGCCACACAGGAAAGAACTTGCTATCAAAGGCTCCAATATGAAGGGAAAACAACAATTCTGAGCAATCCAAAAGTGAAGGGCATTATGTAAGTGAAGAGTGCCCAGTGCACAGAACACTGAATACATAAGTGTTCTGTTGAAGTGTGACACGTATACAGAAAGAACACAACTGTGAGAGTATAGATAGCTGACTTTCACCAACATACTGATGCAACCGGCACCTTGACTGAGAACACGGTTAGCACTTCGTACCTCCTTTCAGCAAAGACTGACCACCCCAAGGGCTACCGCTGTTCTCACCTTTTCACCATGTTTTGTATGATACGTAAGCAGAATCTACCGGGGTACCTGGCTGGCTCGGTCGGTGGGGGGTACAACTCTTGATCTCGGGGTTTGAGTTCAAGCCCCACGTTGAGTGCCGCGATTACTAAAAAAAAAAAAAAAAAAAAAAAAAAAAAAATCTTAAAAAAAATTGTTTAAAAAAATCTACAGCGTGTACTCATGTATCTGGCTTCTTTAATCCAACGTGGTGAGGTCCGTCCACAGTCTTGCATTTGATAAATAAATCATTGTCACTGCTGTAGGGTATTCTGTGGTGTGAATATGTCACCATTTATCTGTTCTATTATTGATGGACATGTAGACGTTTTGCAAGTTTGTGGTTTCTTAAATGTTTAACAAACCATATTTTGTAGAACAGTTTTAAGTTCGCAGCAAAATTGAGCAGAAAGCATAGAGAGTTCCCATATTCCCCAGTCCCCACGTATGCACAGCCTCCCCTACCCCCAGCATCCCCCACACAGCGGTGCATTTGTTAACATGAACCTACACCGGGGCGTCTGGGTGGCTCAGTGGGTCAAGCGTCCGACTTCGGCTCAGGTCACGATCTCACAGTTTGTGAGTTCGAGCCCCACACTGGGCTCAGTGCTGACAGCTCAGAGCCTGGAGCCTGCTTCGGATTCTGTGTCTCCCTCTCTCTCTCTGCCCTTCCCCCCCCTCCCCAAAATGAATAGACTTCAAAAAAAATGTAAAAACAAAACAATGAACCTACACTGACAACATTACTCTCCAAAGGGTTTTGATTTTTAAAAATAGCGCTGCCATGGATACCATAATAGTGTTGTCAAATAGAACTTACTACTACAATGCAAATAAATCTATAATCTGTGCTATCCTGTAGTTAACTACAGCCAAGCACTTAAAATGTGGCTAGTGACAACTTCAGAAGTTCACTGCTAACATCATGACTTTTAACTCCTGCCTGACCCAATAATCAAAGGTCAGAATGGTGGGAGTTTTTCAGGAGAGTGGGGGAAGAAGGGTAGATTTCATATTTGTAACTTCTACATCTTGGCTACTTCTAAAGCAGGTTACTAAAAGTATTAAAACACCATCTTTCGTGTGAATTGTAAGGCACTGAGTTTTTTTTTTTTTAAGGATTCTTGAATCCATAGTACTCTAAATAAGGAGAGGCAGGGCAACTTTTAAACAAAAGCACCTCAATGAAACAACGTAGAAGGGATGATGGAATCACCATTTTGGAACCATCAACAAAATCATGGATTCCAGCAAAGTGCTGAGACCACTGACGGAAAGGTCCCTGGGGTGGGGGGGGGGGGGATAGTGGCCCCCTTTTAAAGTATCACCTACCGCTTTATTCAATGCCAAGGGAAAGTGCCTTTTACAATGGAGCGATCCAACAGACACTACCTTAAACAAGTCACCAAACTCTGTCACCAGTGCTATGCCCGTACGTTCTGCACCTCCTGATGTGGTGCAACAGGAAGTCCACAGGATAACCCTGTGCTGCTTTTGCAGAAACGTTTCGGCTCAATCTAATCATAAGAAACCAATTAGACAATTTCAGATTTGGAACATTCCAGAACACAAGGGACCGGGACTAAAGAGACACAACCAAATGAATGAATCCTGAACCAGAAACACACATTCACACTCTGTATATTTGACATTCTTGGAGCGGCTGAGTAAATTTTACCATGGATTACACAGGCAATAGCATTGTATCAGTGTAACAGAAGTGTGGCGAGGTCGCGAACACTGCTGGAGATACATGCTGAGGCACTGGGGGTAAGGTGTCACAGCTGCCACCTCCAATGGTTCCACCGGAGCAAGGGACAAAACAAATGTGGCAAAATGTCTGCAGCTGGTGTTAGGTGGGTAGGTAGGTAGGTCCTAGGTGGTTTTCACCTTTTTGTAGTTTTGAAAATTTTCAAAATAAACAGTGGGGAGTGGGGAGGGGTCATAGAAGTAGACAGTTAAATTCCAGAAGGGCTCAGGAGCCATTCAGGAGAACAGACAGAACTGTACTGGGAGATTAGAATCAAATAGGGACCACAAGCTCCTGTCTTTACTCTGTCTTGGCTGGCTTTGGGGAAGCAGGTTAATCCAGCTCCCTTACTGGCCCGCATGAAACTTGGCAGGATGCCGATTTCCTTGTGAATTGTAAACTGCGGTGAGAACACACATTTCTTTTAACTAATTATTTCAATGCAAGTATTCAAGTACTGAATTCTATTTAATTGGCTTTTTAAAAGGTGGGTAGCCTGGTCCGCCTGGCTGGCTCAGTCAGGAGAGCATGCAACTATGTGTCCCAAGTTCCAGCCCCACGTTGGGGGTAAAGATCATGTGGGAAAAAAAAAAAATAGGGCTTTCCTTGATGTAACATTTCAACATCTGTGCGTTCCATTAGCCCTCGCCCAACTTCTAGCATCGTGAAGTAAGTTGCTTTCAGCAATAGGATGTTATTAATGAAACATTCGAGGGTGAAAAAGGTAAAGAAACTCTCACAAGATCAAACAGTAAGCTTGATGATAGAGTTTTAAATAGAACCCAGGACCTCTGTGCTTACAGCAGGGAGCCTGCTTGGGATTCTCTCTGCCCCTCGTGTGTGTGCTCGCTCTGGCTTTCTCTCTCTCTCTAAATAAACTTAGATGATGGATGGGTGGGTGGATGGATGGATAGATAGATGATTAACTAGGTGGGTAGATAGATAGATAGGTAGATAGAAGATAGATAGAACGAACCCAGGACCCCACCAGTCCTACCACCTGCTTCTCTCATGATAATCCAACATGTCCACAATGGGATTGACTCAGATTTAGAAATGCCATTATTTCAAAATGCATTCTCAAAGAATTGATTTCTCTATACTTACAGCAGGTAAATCAAACTGGCATAGAGCCTTTTTTAATGTTACCAGTTGAGTAGTAGCCACAAACCCTTCCTCTAAATAACACATTTTATAAGAACATTGGCAGGAGGTAGCATGTCCTCAGAAGCAAAGGCTGTTGAGTTGCTGGTCTGTGCCCCCAGGTGACTGGGACCTAGGGCCATGATTGGCCGGCAGGCTCCCACAAGGACAGGCCAGGCTGATCAGCCCTTCCTTCTTCAGGACAATGCCTGTGGGCTCAGTGCCTCTGCCAACAGGAAATGCCTACGAGCTGTGGCCCTCCTGTTAGCTTTTCTTCTTGGCAAACTCTGAACCATGGCCAAAGAAACTTTAGCTTTAGCTTTGGGGTGGGGCAGCCACCAAGCCTCAGAGGAGCCTGCTAAAGGAACTGATTCACTTCCCGAGGGCCGACCACGGAAAAAGCCCTTTGGAAGGTCCTGGCAGAATTTGGGAGGGGTCCTAACTCCAGGAGGGAGGGGAGTAGATTAGCACATACAATCCTGAGTGTTCCCCACCGGATGAAGAGCTGGTGGGTGCCGGCAGCCTGCCTCTCTCGCCCCACATCCTCCCTCACTGCAGGACCTCTGCCATTTGCAGGCATCCGCCAGCCAGCGTCTTCCTGCCACCAGGACAGCTTTCCAAGATTGCTGCCACACTAATTGCCAAAAGCAAACTTGTTCTCCAAAGCCCAGCTCGTGGGTTTCTTGAAAGCCCTCCCAACACTCCCCCTACAGACACACACAATAGTAGGGGCCACCAAAGCTTTGTAAACATACTCTCACTACAGAAGGGCACTGTACCTTTTTACAGCCTATCTAAAAATCAATTCATTCGGTAACTATGTTCCTTATTACGTGCCAGGCAGTGAGTCAGGTGCTGGGGTACAGATCTGAGCTCAGCAGCCCCGGCTGAAGACTCTCACAGCGGGTTGAAAGACAACACCTGCCACACTGTAAGGGGTGCCCTGGTCGAGGAGGAGCACAGGCCCAGGGGCTTGTGCCTGTCCCTTATAGGACCAGGACACAGAGGCAGCCTGGGCAGGGAGGACAGCAGGTGGAGGCGCCTCGGGAGGGAAAATCACGAGTCTGGTTGTAGACGTGTTCAATCGGACAAGCGAGTGGAGATGTCAAATAGGCAGCTGCGTATATGAATCTGAAGTCTGGGAAGGAGGTCTGATCTGGAGACAGATATTCAGGAGGCACAGGCACAGGGGCGGTATTTAAAGCTAGAAGTTCAGATGTTTCAGGCGTCCGGTAAAGAGAAGAGAACCAAGACCCGAGCTCTGTGTCTCCACGCCATTAGCTATTCATATTTTCTTTGAACCATTATTATTATTATTATTATTTTTTAGTGGATCAGAGGTTCTTCCCAGGAAAGACAACAGCAATAATAACTTCCAGATGCTTCACCGCCAGGGTTTCTACTAATCCCAGTTGCCCTGACGGAGGCACTATCATCCCCACTTGACAGGTAAGAATACACAGTTGCAGAGGACCCATGCTTTGCCCCAAGTCACAGCTGCGAGGAGGCAGAGTGAGCACTGCAGTCCGACTTGCGGGCTCCGAAGCGCCCATTCTTCCCATTGCATTTTTCTCTGAGCCAATGTGTCCAGTGACTGGCAACGGCTCCCCACACTTGTCCAAGCCCCCGAGGGCCATCTCCACAAGCCCATGTTCCTCGTATGAATCTCACAGGAAGCTTGCGGGAAGGTAGTTTAGTAGGCTGAATGATGGCCCCCCAAAATACAAGGTCTTAATCCCTGGAACCTATAAATGTCACCTTCTGTGACATCTGAACTCTTCACAGACGTGATTAAGGATCTTGAGATGGGGTGCGTAACATAAATTACCCGAGCAGGTCACAAGGGCCATCTTTATAGGAAAGAGACAGAGGGAGATTTCACACACACAAGACAAGAGGGAAATGTGACCACGAGAGGAAGAGATTAAGTGATGCGGCTGCCAGGCAGGTAGTGCTGGAAGCCACCAGACGCTGGATAAAGAGAGACAATGAAGAGATTCCCCTTCTAGGGTCCCCGGAAGGGAGGCAGCCCTGCGGCCTTGACCGTGGTCCAGCGAACCTGATTTCAGAATAGGGAGAGAATACATTTCTGTTATTTTAAGCTGCTAAGTTTGTGGTAATTTGTTAGAGCAGCCACAAGAAATGAATCCATGCAGATTCCAAGGACACACGCCCAGAGAGTTGGAGTTCGCCGGGCTGGTTTTTGACAGGCAGTCAGAGTGATCCTGAAACCACACCCCTTCCAACTGCTTTGGGAGGGGGCTCAGGATTTAAATGCTTAAACTAGGGGGTTTAGTCTGGGGTCTAGCCCTCCACGAAATCCACAGTTGAATTTCAGAGACTATAAATTCCTTAAGATTGTATGAACACTGTGTGGAGGTGCATAGATGTTCATATTTTTCAGGGACGAGAGGTCTTCTTCAAATTCTCTGAGTTCACTGCAAAGGCTGAGAACTAACCACTCTGAGAAAAAGCTGTCGAGGTGCATAAACCTGGTCCAGGGTGTGGTGGGAGGAATGATGCAATTTTTCATTTATTTTGTTTTTTGATGTTTATTTTTGAGGGAAAGAGACAGCATGAGAGGCAGAGAGAGAGGGACCGAGGATTCGAAGTGGGCTCCACACTGACAGCACAGAGCCTGACGTGGGGCCCGAACTCACGAGCCACGAGATCATGACCTGAGCCAAAGTTGGACGCTTGACCGACTGAGCCACCCAGGCGCCCCAGAATGAAGCCATTTTTAAATTGGGTCCAACCTCCAAGGGCTTATACTGAGCCTGAGGAAGAGGAAAGTCATCATAAGTGAATCAAATTAAATGGCGGTATCTTTAAGTCTCAACAAAACAGAGCATAAGGTAGCCCTGCCTAGGGCCTGGGGAGAGGGTGACATGAGACGGGGAAGGTGTGTCCTCATTTCAGCGAGATAGTTAGTGCGATGGATTATCTTTCCAGAACAGTAAGTAGGCAACGTCACTAGAGAAACCGGGGAGCTGGGCAGTCACAGGTCAGTATCCACAGGTCGGCTAGAAGAACCCACAAAGAATCAGCAGGCAGGGACTTCAGGGTACTTGGTTATCATCTATGAGACACTTGGCTACTGTATTTTTCCCCTTTTTTTTAAAAAAAAAAAATTTTTTTTTTTAACTTTTATTTATTTTTGGGACAGAGAGAGACAGAGCATGAAAGGGGGAGGGGCAGAGAGAGAGAGGGACACAGAATCGGAAGCAGGCTCCAGGGTCTGAGCCATCAGCCCAGAGCCCAATGCGGAGCTCGAACCCATGGACCGTGAGATCGTGACCTGAGCCGAAGTCGGACGCTCAACCGACTGAGCCACCCAGGCGCCCCTGTATTTTTCCGCTTTTATTTTAACCTTTCAATCTTGTCTTCGCTGGTATTCATTTTGTATTACTTTATCTTATCATCATTTTTATATTTTAATTTTGGCCCCTTTTGTCGAATAACCTATTTTAATTTTACCTTTAGTCGCTCTTTTGCTTGTTTAGTGTCACTCTCTCTCCTACTGGACTGTTAGCTCAATGAAGGCAGGGAGTTGTCTGTTTTTCTCAAAAACGTGTCCCCAGCTCCTCGTCTGACAATGTCTGACAAATTATGTTTCATGACCAAAAGCGGTCATAACTTTAAAAATAAATGAAACAGTAAAATAATGTAGCCCCTTTAGAAGAACAGTCTGGGGGCACCTGGGTGGCTCAGTCGGTTAAGCAGCCGACTTCAGCCAGGTCACGATCTCGCGGTCCGTGAGTTCGAGCCCTGCGTGGGGCTCTGGGCTGATGGCTCAGAGCCTGGAGCCTGCTTCCGATCCTGTGTCTCCCCCTCTCTCTGCCCCTCCCCCATTCATGCTCTGTCTCTCTCTGTCTCAAAAATAAATAAAAACATTAAAAAAAAAAACATTATGCTAGGTGAAAAAAGCTCGTCACAAAAAGTTCACCTATTGGATGGGATTGCATTAGTAAGGAATTTTCCACAACAGGCAAGTCCGTAGAATCCTAAGGTAGATTTGTGGTTGCCTAGGGCTGGGAGTGTGGAGAAGAAAGTTAACCGCTAATGAGTACTTGCTTTTTTAACAAGTGATGAAAATGTTGTAAAATTAGATAGCGGTGGTGGTAGCACAACTCTGGATACACTAAAACACTGTACACGTTAACAGGGTGAATTTTATGGTATATGAATGAGATCTCAAGAAAACTGCTGTTTTTAACAACGAAAATAACGAAATGACGGGGTCACCTTCTTTAAGCAAACTTACTAAAATCACCAAGGACATTTTAAAATTATAATAGCTTGTTTTCAAGAACAGCTCTGCCTGCCAGGACTGTGTGGCAACGTGGCTGGATGGGACAGTATGACGGCCAAGACCACCGGCCTCCTGGGGCATCTTCTAGGGTGACTTCAGGAAGTCCGGCTTGGGCGACTAGAGTGGGGGTGGAGGGTGCCGTCGACGCCTTCAGACCAGAGAGTGGGAGAAGATGCGTTGGGGGGAGGAGGGAGCTGTATCCTTCTGCCGCCCCCCCCCCCTCCCGGCCCCCTTTCTTTTGTACCTTTTGAAGGATCAGACCAGCCGCTCACGCCCGGGATCCCCAGCACCCAAGAGCTGCGTCAGGCGCGAAGCATGTGTACTGTTCGGCTCAGAAAATGGGGAGCACTAATGGGCGGACAAAGCGCCTTACCGTGGCCGGGCAGGTCACGGTATTCGGCCCTGGCCGCCGGGAGACCGCAAGGGGTCTGCGAGCGGCGCCGCCACCGCTGTCGGGGAGCGGGGGCTGGGGCCGCAGCCTTTGTGCCGAGGCCGCTCCCAGCTCCCGCCGCTGGGGGGCGGCCTCCGGCCCGCCGACCCCCGACAATAGCGCGCCGGGTGGGGAGCCGCGCGGTCCCGGAAACTTTTCCCTCGCGCCTCCGCCGCTGCCGCCAGCGCCCGTCTCCCGGCCGCGGCCGTGCGCTGGGCCGGGGCCGCCGCCGCCGCCGCCGCGGGGGCACCGGGCCGGGGAAAGGGGGCGTGCGGAGGCTGCGCCCCGGCGGGGCCACGCGGGAGGCTGGGGCCCGGGCCGGGCGGAGCCAGCGAGCCATGGGGGAGGCGGCCAGCCCCGCGCCCGCGCTCTGGGACTGGGACTACCTGGACCGCTGCTTCGCCCGCCACCGCGTCTGCATCTCCTTCGGCCTGTGGATCTGCGCCTCCTCCTGCTGGATCGCCGCCCACGCGCTGTAATGGGGACCGGGACCGGGCGGCGCGGGGGAGGGGGCCGGGTCTGCGGCGGGGGACGCGGGGCGACGCCTCCCGCCAACTCCCTCCTGGAAACCTGGAGGGAAGGGGGCATAAAGCGGGGAGGCAGGAGGCGGCGCGGTGCCAGGATCGAAACGACCCTTCCGCTGTGGACTGAAGTCGGATAGGACTTCTTTCCGGATTCCGTGCACAGGGAGGGGGAGGCCGGGCTGTGGGCCAGTAGGAAGAGGCCGGGTCGCGCGGTGCGTGGAGCCCTCGAAGGCAGCCGCGAGTCCTGGGTTCTATTGTCACCCTTTCCCCATCGACCGGAGGTGTGAGCTGGGCAAGCTGTAAAGCCTCAGAGCCTCATTTTCCTCACCTAAACGGGGTTAATAACTGATGGGACGGATGGCAGGATTAAATGAGTTAGTTTCCGTAAAGCTCTTAGTATGTGCTCATTAAACATCCTTATTATTGCTCCTGTCCTGCCACCAACCTTTGGCAGAGGGCAAGGACCTTGGACAAGGCTCTTGGCATTTCTGGTCTCCCTTTACCCCAGGCCCTCTGATCTGGGGAGGGGGACTGGCTGTGATCTGACTCTGGCCAGTACCTGGAGCCATCTGGCCAGGTGGTCACCATAACCTGGGTTCTATGAAGTCTGGCTAAAGAGGGCCTCCAGATCTTCGGGCACCCTGTCCCAAGCTGGTGCAACCCAAGTATTCCCTGGCAGAGGAGAAAGGATCAGCACCCCGGGGGAGGTTGGCACCTGCTCATCTTAGGCACTCTTAAGATGATATTTGATATTGTTGCAGAGATCTGGCAACCCCCCTACCCAGTCATTGGAATGCAAATGAAAAGACACTTGGAACATTTAACGTGGGCCTAGTGTTGCATTTATTAGCTCATGTCTTCCCTGCCACAACCCCACGAGGGAGGGACCGTTATTACTCCCATTTACCCCCCGAGGAAGCTGGAGGTTCTGACAGCTTTACTAACTTGCCCTAGCAAATGGAAAGAACTGGACCGCCAGACCCTTTTAGGAAGGGGCACACTTGTGAGGATTAAATTGTCCAGATCAGAGGTGGACACCAACGAGCCACTCTCTGTGCGTTATCTCATTTGGTCCTCACAGCCGCCCTGAAGTCAGCAGTATTAGACATTTCCTGAGCTGGAAACTAAAGGTGGGAGAGGTTAGGTAACTCCGTTGAGAATGCCCAGCCAGTCAGTCTGATGAGAGCCGAATCTGCTTTTTCAGCCTGCCTCAGTCTGGACACACCCATCTGTTGTCAGGACTTTGCCATCCCTGAGCCTCCTCTTGTCCTTGGGGAATGTGTATGGGGAATGTGTATCCTCCGAGCTGTGTGTGGCCTGGGGTAGGGTCAGCCCGGATCCCTGACCCGAGGGCTGGGGAAATGGCTAAAGAACAGCAGGGTACAGAGAAAGCCTCCACAT
The DNA here is from genome assembly GCF_022837055.1 of Prionailurus viverrinus. Lineage (NCBI taxonomy): Eukaryota > Metazoa > Chordata > Mammalia > Carnivora > Felidae > Prionailurus > Prionailurus viverrinus. Next base: position 85,548,450 of record NC_062569.1, on the reverse strand, counting down.
GTGAAGCCAGAGGGTCGGCCATTAACTCAGCTGGTCACCATCGGCCTCACTTTTCTCCACTCTCTAATGGGAGGGTTGAAATAAACTATTTCTTTTCTTTTTCTTTCTTTCTTTCTTTTCTTTTTTTTTTTTTTTTTGAGCCTTTGTTTTTTTGAGAGACAGAGACAGAGCATGAGCAGGGGAGGGGCAGAGAGAAAGGGAGTCACAGAATCTGAAGCAGGCTCCAGGCTCTGAGCTGTCAGCACAGAGCCTGGCACGGGGCTCGAACTCATGAGCCGTGAGAGCATGACCTGAACTGAAGTCGAACACTTAACTGACAGAGCCACCTAGGCGCCCTGAAATAAACTATTTCTAATCTGAATCCAACTCAGAGAGTCTCTAGAGCCTTCACTCTTAGGCTTTGAATTGGTGCCAGGAGCCCAGGGCCTAGATGAAAGGTTGCTGTTCTCACTGTGAGCTCTGGGCTTCGTCTGGCAGATCAGGAAATGTTCTGGAACCCAGAAGCCTTCCATCCCCATCCCCTGCTCCCAAGGGCCGACCCTCAGAACCAGGCAAACAGTCTAACCGTGAGGAGTGAGTACCACCCTGTGGTTGATGGAAATAAAACAAGAAGTGCAGTTATCCCGGCCCAGATATTTAACATGGAAACATCTAGAACAAAGTGTTTCTGAGATCCAATCAGGTGTTTCTGAGCGACCTCTGACTCCTTCCATCCTGTTATGCCTTTCTGTGCTTGTTCTAGGGGAGTGGGGTGGGGCAGGAAGAGGGGAATAAGGGAGAGAGACCAGCAGTGGGCGACTCTAGGGAGAGGTCAGCCCAAAGTGCCATGGCATCTTCGAGGGGTTTTGCTCTCCGTGTATGTTAAGAACATGCTCAGGGCACCTGGGTGGCTCAGTCGGTTAAGCGGCCGACTTCGGCTCAGGTCATGATCTCGCGGTCCGTGAGTTCAAGCCCCGCGTCAGGCTCTGTGCTGACAGCTCAGAGCCTGGAGCCTGTTTCAGATTCTGTGTCTCCCTCTCTCTGACCCTCCCCCGTTCATGCTTTGTCTCTCTCTGTCTCAAAAGTAAATAAACGTTAAAAAAAATTAAAAAAAAAAAAAAAAAAAAAGAACATGCTCAACTTGACAAGGGCCAGCAAAAGCCCAGCCGCCCCACTGCACACATGAACTCCTTAGCAGGATTTCACTTGAATTGAAAAGAAACAAGTTGCCTTTTTAATTTAGGCAATTAACTGTACTCTGCAGTTAACCACAGTGATTGGGTTACTTTTATAACCCACATGCTTCCTTTAAAAAAATAAAACCCCATAGCTAGTTTGTTAGCACTGAGTGGTGGGTCATGAACTTGAGTTGGCCAGATTTGTAGGAGGAAAGAAATGCCTCTTCGTTAGAGAGGCAGGTCTGGCTCCTGCCACAGGCTGGTTCTGGAGTCTTTGATCCTTTATTTTCCCATCTGTAAACTAAGTTCAGAAATACCTGCTGAATATCTGGGGGAGAGAGTGCCTCACGAGGACACAAAATCACAGTTGCCCTTTGCAGACACCTGCATTGGGAACCCACTCGTGGCTCCCGCGTTCCGTCCATACCCATCCACACCCCTGTCTGTCACCACAGGCTTCTCTATCTGAGGTGTACAAAGAAATCTGGACGGGACCAGTCAGCGCTGTGCGCGGCATGCTGCCTCCTGACCAGCCTGTGTGACACCATCGGAGCGATTCTGGCCAGACAGCTCACGATCCAGGTGCGTACGGCCCACAGGGTGACAGTAGCTTCTGTCTAGTTCCCTCACCATTGAGGTACGGTCTCACCTCATGCCCGCGCCCCTGTTGGTCTGTCTGCCCCTGCCCAGTGCCCCTGCCCTGATAGCCACAGGGCTCACTGCTCACCTCCTTCAAGTCTTTGCTCAAAAGTCACCTTCTCGATGAGGCCTAACCAGAGCACTCGTGTAGACTTGTGCCCTCCCTCTATCGCAGGTGCTCCGGACTCCTTCGTCCTGCTCCGTTTTTTCCCAAAGCGGACCACCCCCCCCCCCCCCAATACACCATCTTTTTTACTGAGTGTGTCTGTTGCTCATTGAACTACTAGTGTGCCAGTTCTCCGGGGGCAAAACTTTATATTCACTACCGTATCCCCATCCCTTAAAACAGCAGCTGGCACATCGTAGATGCTCCACAAGTAGCGATTGTTGTGGTCATTGTTTTTAGAGCCTGGAGCCCAGCCTCAGTTCAAACAGGGGTGGCTGAGTGCTTTCCCAAGTGGTAATGCAGGCCTTGGGGCAAGTGAGAAACAGTTTCAAGCTCTTCTGAAGTCTAGGCCCTCAAACCTATGTAGATGGGGCCTGTCCCAAAACACATATCCCAAAGGAATATGCCCTGGAGAGGCACCTCATGGGGCTGGCACCCACCCAGGTAGACATGGAGGAAGGCGGCCTCATGGCCGGGACACACACCTGGGAGTTCTAGACCCTGCTTCAAACAGTATTGTCTCACAAACAAACCACCTTTCATTCTGGGTGCCCATTCTCATTGGCTGCTGGAACCCAATGATGCTCAGCCCGAGTCCAAGAATAGTAGCTGATGTTTATTAAATCCTTCGCTGCGGGGGCGCCTGGGTGGCGCAGTGGGTTGAGCGTCTGACTTCGGCTCAGGTCATGATCTCACAGTTCGTGAGTTCGAGCCCCACGTCGGGCTCTGTGCTGACAGCTCAGAACCTGGAGCTTGCTTCGGATTCTGTGTCTCCTCCCTAACTTGTGCTCTGTCTCTGTTGCTCTCAAAAATAAATACATGTAAAGAGAAAAAAAAAAATCCTTCGCTATGTGCTTGGCAATGAGGGCTTGTCACGCATTCACTCATTTAATCCTCGAATTATCTTAGGACGTAAGCTCTCTCCTTATCCCTGTTTTACACATGTGGACACTCAGACTTAGCGGCTGAACAACTTTGGGAAGGATCCAGTAAGCAGCAGTGGCAAGATCCAGACTCCAGAGTTTGCTCCTCACCACTGTTACACTGGCATAGTAGCTGGTGCGTTTGTGGGTAGGAGCCTTGTGCTTTCCTGCTTGCCGGTGCTGGTCTAAGCACTTTCCCTGTGGTGCTTCATGTAATCTGCTTAGCACTGAGAGAGGCACCATGACTACCCCTGTTTTACAGACGATGAAACAGAGGCCCAGAGAAGTCCAGCGGTTGGGCCAGAGTCACACAGCAAAGAGTAACCGTGCACCGGAAAGAGCACGGCATGGGAAATGGAGGGCGGGTTCTGCCGACGGGCCTCCACGTAAGGGATTGCTTGTTTCAGCGCCCCGTTCTCCTCGTCAGGCAAATAGAGGTGATGACCAGCCTTTCCTGGGGTTGGCAGGCGGCTTCAGAGGAAGTACCTCATCAGGGGCAGAGGAGATCCAGGATGACAGGTGCTGTGATTGCTGGAGAATGTTTGGACGTCATGACTCTATTTCCTTTGCCCCCAGGTTTTCACGGGTGCCTACCTAGCAGCTGTTGACTTGGTGAACTTTGTGTTCATCCTCTTCCCGGTCTGCGGCTCCAAGTTGAAGTCTAATTTGGGTGAGTGTGTGGCCATCTGTTCCTGTCTTCATTCATCAGTGCGCCAAGCGCCTACCCCCTGTCAGGCTTCAGCTGGGCCCCTGCCAGGCACGGACACATGAATGAGCTCGGAGACCCCACCCAGGGCCGAGAGACGGGGCCCTAAACGGTCATTAACGCTGCTTGCGAGGAGGTGCATGCACACCGTGGGCAACCAGAGGGAAGGATGTGACGTTAGATCAGGGGCCGCAGGGAAGGGTATTCCAGGTGAAAAGAACAGCATGAGCGAAGGCCAGGAGGATGGGTGTGCATGACTGGGGGGATGAACAGTGATATCTCAGTTTGTGAACCCGGGTTGGCCAAACACAGCCCCGTAACTTCCAGAAATGGATGCCAGGAATGGGCGCAGGCCACCTCAGGCAGAGTGGGGGCTGGAATTTACTGAGGTAGGATGGGTCGCCCTGAGTATGCCGGACTGGGCGTTCTGAGAAGGGGCAGCCGTGTGCCCCCGCCGTGGCGCAAAAGGGGAGTGCTTGCATCAGTGGGGTAACGTAAGATCCCCAAGCTGCTCAGCGCTGCCCAGAGGAGACGTGTTCCTACTACAGTTCTCGGAGGACTGTCTGTCTCATATTTTAAGGAGACTTCCAAGACCGTGCTCCTTTTTGGCTCACAGCTTCAGGCCCTGGCACAAACACCGTGATGCATTCTCCAAAGCTGTGCCGGTTCAGCTCTGTGCCAGGCTCTGTGGAGATTACAGAAACTGCCGGCCCTCGGGGGGTTCCAGTCTCGCAGAGGCAACTCTGTGTGCAGACACGTGTGAAAAGAAAATGCTTTGAGGGCCGAGGAAGGAGAAGAGCGCCAGTCGTGCGAGTGGGTGGGATGAGGTGGTGGGGAGGAAAGATTCCTCCAACAGGGTGGCAGAGCTACAGGGCCTTGAAGGGTGGAGAGGATCTGGCCTGTCGAGCAACGTGGGAACCTGCTCTGGCATCAGAGATGGGTGCACACCGGAGATGCAGCTCTCCGTTGAGTTCTAGACCCCAGGAGCCTGTGGGATTTTGGTGTTTGTTGCAGGTCGGGGCTCCCGGGAGAGGAAGAGGAGGCAGCGGCTCAGGGCCAGTGTCTTTGCTCTGGCCCTGCCGCTGAGCCTGGGGCCAGGCTGGGCTCTCTGGGCCGCCGTCCGGAAGGCGTCAGGCCCTGTCCGAGGGCCCCAGCGGAGGCTACTGGAGAGCCTGCTGCAGGTGAGGCCGAGCCTGCCCAGGAGGGCGTGGGGATATGCATTCCCTTCCCTCTTCACGGCCCCAACAAATGCCCTGGGCAGGGGCAGGGCCAGGGGCAGGGCAGCCCTACCCAGAAAGTACTAAAAGCGGGAAAGGATGGGCTGTCTCCTCAGGGTGCTGAGTGTATCACCTGTTCCCTCAGGACAACACTGAAATCTTCGGCTACCTGCTGGGTGCCATCGCTGCCTTCGGCTCCTGGGCTTCCCGAATCCCCCCGCTCTCCAGAATCGTGAGGCTGGGTCAGGGCTGGGGCTGTGGGTCGCCATGGCAGGTCTTAGGGCATCTGGGAGCGTCTTCCGAGCTCCCGAGTCCTGGGGTGGAGGGGTTGTGTCGTGTGTGTGCATGTGTGCACGTGCAGGGGGTGGGCCGCCCACCCAGGGGAGGTCCTGAGGTCTGCGAGAGCCTCTCACAGGGGAGCCCACTGAGGTCTCTCCAGAGCAAAGGAAAGGCAGGCTGTCAGGAAGAAGGCATTGGGGTCCGATAAACAAACATTCCACTAGGAAACGAGAAGGTTTTAGAGGAGAGAATCCTGCAGATATTGGGGTTCCATCTGGGAGCATTTTGCTGCAGATACTGTCCAGGCATCCAGGGTGAGGAAAGCCCTGTGTTGGCCAGTTCTGTAGGGGACTTGAGATGTGACTGGAGATGTGACGGGAGATGCTGTGCTTACCCTTGGGAAGCTCCCAGTCTCATGGAAGACATGGAAATGCAAAGCAGAATATTTTAAATGTTTATTTATTCATTTTGAGAGAGAGAGAGAGAGAGAGAGAATTCCAGCAGGTTCCACACTGCCAGCACAGAGCCCTACTCAGGGCTTGATCTCAAGAACCATGAGATCATGACCTGAGCTGAGATCAGGAGTTGGATGCTCAACCGGCTGAGCCACCCAGTCACCCCAAAAGCAGGTTATTTTAATGCTCGAAGAAAGATAGAATCAGGTGTTAGGGGGTTCGCAAGAGGGAGAGAAGGCTCCTATGCTATTCCTATGAGTGAGGGTGAAAACTTCACACTGCCTGGTGGACAGGGCCAGAGATGCTTCCCATTGGCTCCGAAGGGAAGGCGAAATTGGAGGAGGCAGAGGTGAGGGAGGGAAAGCGGAGAGCACGCGGGAAAAGACACTGAGGCAGGAAGAGCAAGATATCGTGGGTGTGCAGAACTGCTCCGCTGTGCCGGGAGGGCCTCCCCGACAGGAATAATGGCCAGGCCTAACACCGGAAACGTGATGGGCCATCACTAGGTCTAAAGAAACCGCTTGCCCCAGAGCATCATCTAACAGCAGTTCCAGGATTTGGGGTGTGGGGGGGCAGGTGCTTAGTTGATCATTGGTAGGAAGCTGATGCCTGTGCTGTCATGGCCACAAACCTCACGGGTGACGGGGCCTCCCAGCAAAGGCGCTGCCTCCGGATCAAGGGAGGGGAGAGTGGGGAGCCCCTGGGACAGTGGGGCTCGAAGCTGCGTCACGCGAACACCTTCAGAGGGGCTGGTACAGTGCCTGGCTGTATTAGTTTCCTGGGGCTGCCATTAGAAAGTATCACAGACTTTGAATAGCAGAAACATATTGTCTCAAAGTACTAGAGGCCAGAAGTCCAGTATCAAGGTGTCCGCAGGGCCATGCTCCCTCTGAAGGCGCTAGGGAAGGATCTCTTCCAGGCCTCTTTCTAAATTTCTGGAAGTTCCTTGGCTAATGGCCGCGTAACTGCGCAACTCCAGTGTTCGCATGGCGTTCTTTCTTCCTGTGTGTGTCCTCACATGGCCTTCCCTCTGGTCGTTTCTGTGCCCAGGCTTCCCTTTCATAAGGACACGGTCATATTGGATGAGGGTGCACTCTAATGACCGCATCTTTAACGTGATCATCTGCAGGGATCCTATTGCCAAAGAAGGCCACATTCACAGGCTCTGGAGGTTGGGACTTCAACATCTTTTGAGAGAGGGGAACGCGGTTCAACCCCTGACACCACCCACCTAACATAGCCCCAGGCCAGCCCCACCACTGACCTTCACTCCGCTACATTTTATTCACGGCCTTGGTCACAACCTGAAATTAGCTCCTTCAGTTATTTACCAAGTTGGTCCCAGGTAGGACATCAGCACCATGAGAGCAGTGGTCTTGTCTGTTTTATTTCCCCTGTATTCCAGGTGCTGGGAGCCTGCTCATGGTAGGTGCCAGCACACTCTCAAATGAGTTACCTAAGGGGTACCTGGATGGGTGGCTCAGTCGTTTGGGAGACCGACTCTTGATTTTGGCTCAGGTCATGAGCTCATGGTTTGTGAGATGGATCCCTGAGTCGGAGTCTGGGCTGACGGCATAGCGCCTGCGTGGGATTCTCTCTCTCTCTCTCTCTCTCTCTCTCTCTCTCTCTCTCTCTCTGCCCCTCCTCCACTTGTGTGCACATGCATGTGTGTTCCCTCTCTTTCAAAAGAAATAAATGAACATTTAAATAATAATAATGATGATAGCGAGTGACATAATCTGGTCTGGAAAAAAAGAAGCTTATGGATGCAGGAACCAGAAGAGCCGTTTGGGGGCAGAAAGAGCAGCTTTGTTCTCTGTGGTCTTGGGAAATAGAAGCAAAACCAAGAGTGGAGAGAAGTTATGGGGGGTCCACATCCCACTTATGGGTTAGATGCTTTGCATGGCTTCTGGCATATTGAGAGCAATTAGTATTGTTATTCTTGCCTTAGGAGCTAGTGGAGTCCCCATCACTAAAGGCATTCAAGCCTGATGGCCCCTTGGCAGGAAGATAAGAGTTAGATTGTATTAAGGATAAAGTTGGGCAATCTCTGAGGCACTGCCAGCCTTGACTATCTCTGGTTCCATAAAGAAGAACCCAGAGCTAGGGTCCCCTTATTAGGGAGAAACTCAGCAGGGTTTGGGGTGTTCTAGGCAGCCTAGCCAGCATGGCCTTGAACCCTAGATCCCCCAGAAGCTGCTTCTAATTTACCCCTGCTGGGGGTGCTGAGGAGCAGAAGGCTGGGTGGCTTTGGTGGAAGAAGTTTCCATTCTTTCAGGAGTGCTTGAACAGAGCAAGGGGCATGAGCCACCCGCTGACCAGTATGGGGTAGTGCTGGCAGCACTGGGACCTGTCGCTGCTGCAGGAGCTGACGCACGTCCTGCTTTGAGCGCCCCGCGATGGTTTCGCCGGGTAGCCACCCTGAGTTCTGTGTGACCAGCCAGACGAAGCCCACATGTGCTGGACAAAGACCTGCCGTATCTCCAGTCGGCAAGCCAGTCCCAGTCTTCAGCAGCTGCTAAGCACCTACAGAGTGTCCAGCGTGTAGGCAGACAGAACCCAACAGGCCCCAGGACTGACCAGGAAGAGAGATGGGAGTTTTGAAATCAGTGAGTTCTATGCGCGGGTTGGCACATGAATGACGGCAGAGAGCCCACGCAGAGCGGCAGCAAGTGCGAGTCAAGAGGCAGAAGGCAGTTCCCAGCCCTGACCCTGCAAGTCACTGGCCATCAGTGTCCTCTGTAAATGGGGGTCAGTAGCCTGGGGGACCTCTGAGGGTTTCTCACCACAACAGTGCTGTCTGGGACAGAGCCACTTCCTGGGCTGAGTCAGGTGGAAGGGGACAGGGCTGCTTTCCGGACTGTGTCAGGTGGGAAGGGCCTCTGGGGCCGGCAAGTCAGGGGCCACCCTCCCCAGCCTGGCTGCTGTCTCTGTTAACCAGTCTTCAGGGCAAGGCTAAAAACAAAATAACCAAAAACAGGAAACCCTGGGAACCAAACCTGAAGAAATGCAAAGGAAAGTGTAACACTCCCAAGGAATCTTTTTGAGAGTTAAAATAAAAATGGGGAAAATCAGCCAAACCTTGCTTTTTCCTCTGAAAGTTTTTCAATCTCTAGCCAATACCTGTATGTCTCTAGATACAGTTATTTAATGAGTAAAATAAATTACATATAATTTATATTTCTATAGATTTAAATATACTATGTTATTATATATAATTGAAAATATACAGTATTTGTGTATATACATATATATGTATATATAAGGTGACTTCATACCTGTAAAAAGTATTTAACATATAAATATTGAATATGTTTCTTTTTTTTTTTTTAACCAATATTTCCATCACTCTTTCTCCAAAAATATTCCCTTGGCTTCAAAACTTCCAGAATGTCACCTCTAATTTTCCTGACTTTTTCCAATTGGCCAGGTTGAGGATTGGTGGTCCCAGGAAGAGAAGTCAATCCTTAGCTGTTCATACTTCATCATAAGTCCCTCCCGTTCTCCCAGGTGACACTTGTGAGCCACTACCCAGTGCCAGGGGTTAGGGGTGCCGAGATGGGCAGGACCCTGCTCTGCTCTCAGGAGCCCTCTGTCTGTTGAGATGTATCATGTGTAATGGAGCCTAGAATGGGAGTTATTCACCCCTGTTAGGGTGGAGGTGTATGGAAGACTTCTTTTTTTTTTTTTTTAAGTTTATTTATTTATTTCGAGAGAGAGAGAGCGAGCGAGCACAAGTGGGGGAAGGGCAGAGCCCAACGTGGGGCTCGAACTCACCAACTTTGAGATCACAACCTGAGCTGAAACCAAGAGTTGGACACTTAGCCGACTATGCCACCTAAGTGTGGGGGGGGTGGGGGGTGGGTTTGTTAGAGTTGAGTTTACACCAGGTTTTGAGGCATGAATAGGAGTTCACCAGGTAAAGGAAGCAGCTTGAGCAGAAGCCGGAAACCTAATAGAAGCAGCACCTTTGGGGACTGGCCATGGGCAGAAGGCTTGCGCTCCAACCTGCCAAGGGCAGGACCAAAGGCCTAGATCTTAGAATCCTGCTCCGAGGGGGCTGGAGGACAGCAGTGTTCCTGCACAGCTCCCTCCTCTCTCTGTCCAGTGCCAGGGTAAGGCATTTCCCTCCATCCACCTGTGGACCCGGCTCCTGTCGGCCCTGGCGGGCCTCCTCTATGCCTCGGCCATTGTGGCCCATGACCGGCGGCCTGAGTACCTGCTTCGGGCCACACCCTGGTTCCTGACCTCCCTCGGCCGTGCTGCACTGGACCTCTCTGTATCCACGCTGGGCCTAGGGGGCTTGACTGCCGGTGTCTCATCTCCCCCTATCCCTGCGGTGCCCTCCTTCCCTATGGCTAGATGGCACTCTCTCCCAGGGGGGCCAGGGAGGAGGTTTGAAGCCTGGGGCAGACAGATGCAATGGCAATCAGTTGCAATTTTGTATTTTGTTCCCTTTATATATACTATATGAAGCAATTATCTCTTGGCTGGAGCTCTGAGAAGCCTCAAGCGGGGGTGTGCAGGCCCCAGAAGCAGACCCAGGTTCCAGTCTCAGTGCTGCTCCTCACGCAGGCCAGTCCCCACCCTCCTGTGAACCCGTTTTCCTCATCTTTGCCCTGTCCTTCTCACAAGGCTAGGAAGGGGCTTTGCAAGCTGACCTGCCACGCAGGGGTGATCATCCCGTTCTGTTGTCTTTGGCACTGGAACCTTGGGTTGGGGAAGCAGAGATCAAAGCTGACAAGGGCTGCCCTTTGTCAATGACTGCTTTCTGGTTCCCCAGGGGTTGTCGCCTGATGTGATGACACCCCAGTGACCTTGACGTGAGAACCTCAAGGGCAAGCTAAGCTCAGACATTGGGCAGAGAGAGAGGTGGACAGCGGGTAATTTGTGTATGAAGCACCTGTGGATTTATCATAAATAGTTTAGAAATCGTTAGAAACTGTGATTTTCTCCTGTGCTGTACTAGTTTTCTGGGGCTGCCCTATTAAGTTACCCAACGTTGGTGGCTTGTCACAACAGAAATGTGTTCTCACGGTTCCAGAGGCTACAAGGCCAAAGTCCAGGCAGGGCCACACTCTCCCGGAGGCCCTGGGAGAGAATCTTCCCTTGTTTGTTCCAGCGTCTGATGGCTCCTGGTGCTCCTGGGCTTGGGGCAGTGTAATTTCATTTTTTACCTCAGTCATCACATGTTCTTCTTCCCTTCACGTAGCTCTGTGGGTCCACCCTAATCCACTGTGACCTCATCTTAATTATATCAGCAAACACCCCCCCCCTTTTTTTTTAAAGATTTTATTTTATTTTAAGGGGGAGATGCCTATTTTCTTTTAAATGTTTATTTTTGAGGGCAAGTGAGAGCAAGTGGCAGAGAGATGGGGACAGAGGACCTGAAGCAGGCTCTGCGCTGACGGCCCAAAGTGGGGCTTGAACTCATGAGCTGTGAGATCATGACCTGAGCTGAAGTCAGACGCTCAACTGACTGAGCCACCGGGGTGCCCTTTAAAAGATTTTATTTTTAAGTAATCTCTACACCCAGTGTGGGGCTCAAACTCACAATCCTGAGAGTTGCATGCTTTTCTGAGCCAGCCAGTTGCCCCAAGACCCTATTTTTTTTTTAATTTTTTTTTAATGTTTTATTTATTTTTGAGACAGAGAGAGACAGAGCATGAACAGGGGAGGGGCAGAGAGAGAGGGAGACACAGAATCTGAAACAGGCTCCAGGCTCTGAGCTGTCAGCACATAGCCCGACGCGGGGCTTGAACTCACCAACTGTGAGATAGATCATGACCTGAGCCGAAGTAGGATGCTTAACCGACTGAGCCACCCAGGCGCTCCCTATTTTTTTTTTTAAAGTTTATTTATTTATTTTGAGAGAGACAGAGACAGAATGAGTGGGGGAGGGGCAGAGAGAGGGAGAGAGAGAGGATCCCAAGCAGGCTCTGTGCTGCCAGAACTCACAAAACTGAGACCGTAACCTTAGCTGAAACCAAGAGTCGGACGCTTAACTGACTGAGCCACCCAGGCGCCCCTCCCCCGGACCCTATTTTTAAATGAAGTCACTTTTGGAGTTTCCAGATGGATATGAATTTGGGCAGGGGAGGAACACTATTCAACCCACTCCATGCACTGTCCCTTCAAGGGACAAGCCAAGCCCTTCAAGGAAGGTGTTTTTCAAAATGCTTTTGATTAACAAGTATTTACTGAGTGCTTGTTGGGGGGCAAGGTGTTGCTGGCTGCTGAGTCCTCGTGGGGGAAATGTGGAGAAAGTCAGACCTGCTCTGTTCTTAAATGAGCTCATGTCTGTTTTGGGGCCCACCCAGGCAGGATCATCTGGGGAGAGAGAGCCCTTGGGGTGCAGAGGCGAAGGTAGCCCTGGGTGGCTGAAATGCTGTGCTTTGTTGCACCTTAACTCTACCTCTCAGATCATTTTCCTTTCCTGGGTGATGAAGAGCAAGATGAGACGGGCCTTGGGGTTTACCCCTGAAGCCAGAGAGAGCCCCGACACCCAGGCCCTTTTGACCTGCACAGACAAAGAGGAAGAAAGCCAGGAGGCAAGGTCTCGCCGGTTGGAAAACTGCTGGGCCCACCGGGGTCTGTGCGCAGGATGCTGGGCATTTCTCGAGCTAGGACAGTTGGTCACTTTAAAAAACTACTACAATTTTTTATGGAAAAAAAAAAAACAAACCCAAAACGCTACTGTTTATGCCCAGTGCTAAGGATGCCCTGAATAAATAGGATCTTCCACTTTCCCAACTACAACATATTTTTAAATGGGTTTTTGAGATCATTTAATAAACTTTAATGTATTTTGAGCAATGTAGATGAGATTGTTAAATGTCCGCTTAAGCTAGTTAGTAACTTCCTCATATATATAAGTTCACATACTACATAAATTAATAGGTTAATTTAGAAATAATATGATTTTACCCTATTTCATAAAAACATGTATTCCTAGTTGCACATGCGTCTCTGACGTATACATCGTAACCATCACTAACACAGCCCTTTTTTTTTCAGTTGATCTTGCCAAAAAGCTGATCTTTAAAGGTGCTGTTTACAGTAACATCCCCCATATACATCGTACCAGAAAATGTGTTTGTCTCCTTACCGATTTTAACAGGTGACCTAAGTAGGCAGAACTTACTCTAACTCTCAGTTTGTCTTTGCCAAAAGTCCTTGGTTCCAAAAAGCTGAGAAATTGCTTCATGATACAAGAGTGCTTGTAAGGACTTGAACATAAGGCAGCTCCCTCTTTTCTAAGATAATTTCTTGAGGAAAAAATCTCACCTGTTACCTAGGCTCCTCACTGTCCTTGTTTTTCTTCCAGAGAAGGTGAGTGAGTGAACTGGGTCCATCCCTTCGAATATTCTAGGTTTAACAATGTAATCTGACTGAGTTAACAAAACAGAAGATAGTGGTGGGCGCGGCCAAGGTAAAGGGGTTTATGTAAGAGCTTGGACCAAAGCTCCACATTCCCGTGGAGGCTCTAATGGGAGGTTATTTTCATTCCATTCTAGAAACTTGACGAAATTCTATCCCCAAAGGGAGCTAAAGTATTTAAAGAGAGAGAGCCCTGTGTGGCTTGGCATTCTGAAGGGATGACACAGAGCCTTTGCAATGGCTTCCACGGTTCTTTACGAGTGATGGTTTTCAGCGTGAGGTCCCCACACCAACATCGCCTGGGAACTTGCAGGAAATGCAATTCTAGGGCTCCATCAGCTCTACCCAATCTTAAACTGAGGGTGTTTTATTTATTTTTTTTAATTTAATTTTATTTACTTTGAGAGAGAGAGAAAGAGCAAGGGAGGGGAGAGAGAGGGGGAAAGAGAGAATCCCAAGCAGGCTCAGCTCAGATCCTGACAAGGGGCTCAGTCCTAAGACTGAGATCATGACCTGAGCCGAAATCAAGAGTCGGACACTCAACCGACTGAGCCATCCAGGCGCCCCAGACTGAGGGTGTTTTAATAAGTGCACTGGGTGCTTCTGATGCACACTAATGTTTGAGAACCACTGCTTTACAAAAGCATTTAGCCCCTACTGCAGTGATTCCCAAACTTGGCCCAAACTTTAGAATCATCTGCAGGGGAGTGAGGGGCTTTGAAACTCTCCAGGTCACGTCCATACCAATTAATCAGAACGTCTGCTGGGAGAGCTAAACATCAGTTGTTTTGTTTTCTAAGATGCCCAGGTGACTCCACTGTGCAGCCAAGTTTGGGAACCCCTGACCTACTGTGACATCAAAGACAGAGATAAGATACAGCTTATAGGAAGCAGAAAGGGAGATGGGCCATGAAAAAACAGAAATAATATTTTAGAGATGCTTTTGAAGGAACGGGGTCTTGTTTTTAGAAAAAGTCTCCTGACTGAGAATTCTTTTTACCTCCCCGTCTCCACTTGAAAGAATTCAGACTGGGTGCCTCTCACCACATTACCACCCTGCAAATCACTGAGGACAATGGCAGCCATCAGTCGCTACATGGAGCTGACCATCGAGCCCGTGCAGCAGGTAAGCGGCCGGAGTCCAGAGGGGTGGGGAGTGGTCATGGAAGGCTTCCCGGAGGAGGTGACACTTTAGCTGCAGGATGGGCACGATGAGACAAGAAAGCATGTAAAAGGAGGCAGGAGGTCTCCAAGGCCTCAGTGGGGGACAGATGAAAGGGTGGAGAGGAGGCAAGCGAGAGATCCTCGTACCGTGCCACCTGACTGTCATCCTGAGGGACAGGAGTCCAGGAGGCATCAGGACTAGAGACTCAGGGTCAGATGCGCCTGTTAGAGGTGTCTCTCAGGCAAGGTTGGGGGGCAGACCAGGAAAGAGGAGGTAGAAAGAAGGCAGTCAGTGAGGGGCGCCGATAAGTCTAGGTGAGAGGTGGTGTGGCCTGAAGCAGGGGCAAGGCTGGGGCAGGTGGAGAGGCAGAGACCAAGTGGGGGGTTGGCGGGCAGAGTGCTGGGGGCGTGAGGGTGTAGGGTGAGAGAGGCTGAGGGCTCCCGATGACTCCTGGGGTTCCGGCCTGCACACAGGGCTTCCCAGGAGCAAGAACGTTAGAGAAGTGAGGGAAAGAGCTGACAGGAAGTCCGCCCCGTCGTCCCACACCCACTGCGACTTCTCGTGGAGGTTTCCAGTGGCCTCAGGGTCACTAAATCCTGGGTTAGCTCTGTCTTTGTTGAGATTCAACACGCTCGGCCACCGGCTGCTTCTGGCTTATGGGGCGCTCGCGCTCCCAGCTCCCCATGCTTTCCTCCCCTCAGTGTTCAGTCTGGGCACCCGTCCCCACGTGGCACCTCACACTTGCGGTGTCCAAACAGAACGTGGGATTTCCGTGCCCTCCCTCTTCCTCCCCCATCCTCCCATCCTAGGAAATGAATTCCTCTCTCCCCCTCAGTGCATGCCTACACCCGTCCAGTCCGTGTGTGAGTCTCCTGTTTACTTGGTGTAAAATAGATCCCACGGCCTCCTACCTCGTTTCCGTCTCCACTGTTAATCTTGTCCCACCCCCGCCACCTGCACCCTGCAGCCAGGAGGGGCGATTCCTTGTGTTCCTCCTTGGCTTGAAACCCTCTGGCTTCCCATTTCATACAGAAGAAACTCTAAAGTTACACAGACTTGCAAGGCCCCACGAGCCGAGCATTCCCTCTCTCTCTGACTGTGCCCACGTCTCTTCTCTCTTCGTTCACTCCTCCTAGCTGCCTGGGATTTCCCTCCGTTCCTGTGCCTCCAGTGCTCTTCCTCCCCATTTTTTTTTATACGGCTGCCTCCTTCCTTTCCTTCAACCTAAATGTCACCTTCTCCAAAAGCCACCCCCCGACTGCACACTCAAAAGTAGCCTGCACCCCTCTGTGCTATTTCTCTATGTTAAATGTGCCTTTTTAAATGCTCTGCAAAGTACTTCTCGCTGTCTTTTACTTTTGTTTGTTGTCCGTCTCCTGCTGGGATAGAAACTTTGCCTCTGTCTGTCTTGTTTGCCGAGACCCTGGTGCCTCGGGCCACAGGCCCTCAGTAAAGGATGTTTGGAGCGTGGCATGAAGTTCAGTGGTAGCAGCCGCCGCTCAGCTACCACTGAGGGTAGGTAGCTCATACGGGGCTCAGTAGGAGCTGGGACATACGGGTGCTCGGAGAGTTTGGGCCTGAGAGATAGGTTTCAGTCTTTGCTGTGGTTCCTTGGAAAGTGCGTGCAAGTAACGCTATGTGACATAAGTGTGTTCAGGGAGATTCAGCGCCTGCTTTCACAGGCCCACAGGTTTGAGAGCCCATTTCGGCCATTAAACGCCTCTTAGATGGGAAGTCTGGGGAAGGCACAGGGAACCCCGGCAGCATCTGGCCAGTGTTTTGCACTAGAAATGTTTAAATCCTCAAACCTCAGAAACACAATAGTGCAAAACTTGCATTCACTCTAACGCAATACCTGAAGCTTGAGTGGATTCTTCCTGCAGAACAGACTCCATTAAAGAAGAGTGTGTCCCTCTTTCTCATTCTCTTCCACTGAGGCCTCTGGCACGTTTTTTTTGAGCAAATACTCGCACTTGGCCTCTTCCTTCCGTGTCCGCCAGAGGGCGAGTGGTGTCCCTGAGACAGCTCCCAGCAGGGAGTCTGCAGCCTGGCCGTCCAGGGCCAGGGGCACCCCTTCTACAGTAGCCTGTTTATTGAGGGTTATTTGCCAGTCTCTGAGAAAATAATAACAGGCAACACTTCTGTGATGCTTCTTGTGCTGGGCATAGTGCTTAGAGTACTGGTCTACGTGCTCTGTATACTCACGTAAACCTGACCGCCAACCCCTGAGGTATTAACCTCATTTTACAGATAAGGCAAATGAGGCACAGAGACATTAAGCAAGTTGCCCAAGGTCACACAGCTTGTCAGTGGCAGAACCAGGATTCAGAGTCTGTGCCCTTGACCACTATGCAACAATGCCTCTTACTTGGCATAATGTCTGACACCAAGGAAGCACTTGATAAATGGTTGGGTTTTTAAAAATTATTATTACTGCAAATTCTCATTAAGTATTATTATTTATATTGTTTTATTGTCTAATAATTAATCATTGTATTAGGATTTTAAATTGAGGCACAGAGAGGGTGAAGTAACTTGCCCAAGATCTCATAGTTAGAGAAGCACAGGAATGGGTTTCAGATAAAGCCCGTCTGATTCATAAAGAGAGCATGTTCAGGACGCCTGGGTGGCTCAGCTGGTAAAGCATCCGACTTCAGCTCAGGTCACAATCTTGTGGTTTGTAAGTTCGAGCCCCACATCAGGCTTTGCTGCCAGCTCAAAGCCTGGAGCCTGCTTTGGCTTCTGTGTCTCCCTCTCTCCCTGCCCCTCCCCTGCTCATGCTCTCTCTCTCTCTCTCTCTCTCTCGAAAATAAAATAAACATTAAACATTTTTTTAAAAAATAAAAAAAAGAGAACAAGTTCTCTGTGCTCATTTCATGCCTGCTCAGTTGGCAAAATTTTCCTTTTTTTTTTTTCATGAGAATGTCCCAGTGGGCAAGGTTGTGGTGAAATAGGTCCCCTGTTGGCAAGTGCATTGATGTATGTCCCATCTGCACAGCCACCTGGAAGTGGACAACAAGGACCGCAGGGGCACTTATTGTCTGCTCAGCAGGCCCCCCTGGGCACTGGGCACTGTCCTAAGGAAGGGTATTCTAGAAGATGCAGCTGGGTTCAGCTGAGCTGAGGGGCTAAGGACCTTGGGGTCCTGGGGATCAATGGCTTGGAGCATCTGAAAACTCCATTTTCCCTCTTGATTCAGACTTGGTCGGGCCCTGAGGAATTTATAGAATTTATCGTTGATGGGGGCGCCTGGATGGCTCAGTCGGTTAAGCGTCCGACTTCAGCTCAGGTCACGATCTCGCAGTCTGTGAGTTTGAGCCCCGCATCGGGCTCTGTGCTAACAGCTCAGAGCCTGGAGCCTGCTTCCGATTCTGTGTCTCCCTCTCTCTCTGACCCTCCCCCATTCATGGTCTGTCTCTCTCTGTTTCAAAAATAAATAAACTTAAAAAAAAAATTAAAAAAAAAAAAAGAATCTATCGTTGATGTTGCCTGGGAGGCCCATGCCCCCCACCCCCTAGCCTGTCTAGCCAACTCTCGTGTGAAACTGTGTACTTAACCCATCCAGGGCTAGAGCCCCATGTGGTTTGGGGCCCAGTACGAGTAGCCATTCTCATGTGTCCAGGGCATTACATCTGAGCCCTGTGACACCCCTTCAAATGAGGCAAGGCAGGGATTACCACCCCCTTCGCTAGATACATACCTTGGCATGTGCTTCATTGTGGAAGATGTGGATCCAGAAGGCAGGCTGTTGCCCTGTGATGTGTCAGTGGAACGACCCAAATCTTGCCCACTCTGAAACCCTGGCCAACAGAGCTTCCAGGAGCTCTGACAGCCCCCAGGAGCTCTGTGGGGGAAGCTCTCTCTGAGATGGATGGATGGATGGATGGATGGATGGATGGATGGATGGACAGATGGATGGTGGAGGGATGGGCAGATGGATGGATGGATGGATGGGCAGATGGATAGATAGGTGATAGATACAAATCTTGTAAGTCTCTTCCTCCCTTTAACCTCCCCACCTGTTGGTGGGTATGAACCCATGCAGTGCATTTTGGCAGTTGCTATCCAAATTACAAATGCACGTATCCTCTGATCCAGCAATTCCACTTCTAGAAATTGGTCCTTTAAAAACCCTGAAACCTTGGGTGTATGGTATAATTTATCGCAGTCAGTGTTGTAAAAGCAAGAGATTGGAGGGCTCCTGGGTGACTCAGTTGGTTAAGCATCCAACTTCTGCTCAGGTCATTAACTCACGGTCTGTGGGTTGGAACCCTGCGTCGGGCTCTGTGCTGACAGCTCAGAGCCTGGAGTCTGCTTCAGATTCTGTGTCTCCCTCTCTCTCTGCCCCTACCCCACTTGCACTCTGTCTCTCTCGGAAAAAAAAAAAAAACAGCCAAGCAAACAAGCATGCAATGTCCATCAGTTTGAGGACAGGTTAAGCAGATTGTGAACACTTACATGATGCCACAAAAGAAACAAAAAGAAAAACAAAAGCCTCTGCTCTAGAGCTATCTCTAGGACACATTGTTAAGTGAGAAAAAGAAAGGTGCATAGGAGAGTGTAGATGTGCTGGCAACCTTTGTAGAACTAGGGAAGTCATATATCTGCATTCGATAGGTTATGTATGGACTATCTGGACAGATACACAAGAAACTGAGCGTTGGTTGCCCCTGGGGAGAACTGGGTGCCTGGGGAATTCAGGTGGGAGCGGACCTCGCATTCTACACCCTTTTGTACCTTTTAAAAAACATAAACGTTCATTTATTTATTTTGAGGGGGGGGGGGAGAGAATCCCAAGCAGGCTCTGCACTGCCAGCACAGAGCCAGATGCAGGGCTCGATCCCATGAACCAGGATATCATGACCTGAGCCCAAATCAAGAGTCTGAGCTCATCCGACTCAGCCACCCTTTGGTACCTTCTAAACACCAGTGTATGTGAATGCTTCGACAATTCAGAAATAAAGTAGACTAAGTCTCCCTGCCTGCCCTTTGCCCACACACCCTGCAGGCAGGCTGCAGCACCACCCGGCTGCCTGGCGATGGACAGATGAACCCTGGAGACGCGAACCTGCAGGAGCCGCCCTCTTACCCTCCCGTTCAGGTCATCCGGGCCCGCGTGTCTTCCAGCAGCTCCTGCGAAGTCTCCTCCATCAACTCCGACCTTGAGGTACTCACACGCTGCTGCCCGCCAGGTGCATGGCTTGTCCTTCACTGACACTTGCCGGGGCTTCCACGGTGCTCGAGCTGCTGTGCCCTAATCCGCCCACGCTGGCCTCCCACCTGCCAAACAGTGAAGGGGCGTGCATGGGGCAGCGCCCACGCGGGGTGTGTTGAGAAGAGGTTTCCACGGTCAAATGAGTCAGGGAAGCACTGCATGTCACGGTCCCATCTTATTTTTTTTTTTAATATTTTTTTTTAACATTTATTTATTTTTGAGACAGAGAGAGACAGAGCATGAACGGGGGAGGGTCAGAGAGAGAGGGAGACACAGAATCGGAAGCAGGCTCCAGGCATCAGGCCAGAGCCCGACGCGGGGCTCAAACTCACGGACCGTGAGATCGTGACCTGAGCTGAAGTCGGACGCTTAACCAACTGAGCCACCCAGGCGCCCCTCACGGTCCCATCTTAAAGAGTCACCCGCACGTTCAGGTCTTACAGAAATAAACACACACGTAATTAATGTTTATTAGAGTCTGGGTGTTCCCCAAACCCATTTGACCGTGGAGCATCCCTTCCAGAGAGGAGCAGCAGCTACACCTGCGGTGTCCTCAGGGTCATACACAGGAGCCCCGTGGTGGACACCATGCCTGGCACTGTCATCATTTTGAGTTTTTGGATCTGTGAGCAAGACACATGTCATATTTTGGATGCCAGCGACAGGTGTAACTCCCTGGTCCGAGCTCTTGGGTCACTGCCTGTCCCCCAGCTGTGGCTCCCAGCTCTGTTCTGTGAGGAAGTTTCGTGTTGTGGAAAATGAGAGCAAGGACAGGGTAGTAGGCACATGATGTCAACAGGAGAGTGTCTGCTGTCTTTTGGCAGGGGTTGGGTGGGGGAAGGAGGACAGCCCTTCACCCTGGGTTTGCTTTCTACTATTTTGGAGTTCAAATGCCCTTTTATAAAATGATGATAATAGTAAGGGGGGGTTGGTGTTAGTTTTAATAGCTTTATTTTGCAAAACAGCCACTTCGCCATCTTGGATAAGCCCCCAAACTTCTTGAACTCGTTGTGAAACCCCAAATCCAAAAGACTCAGAGCCACTGATCTGTGGGATAAAGTCCCGATTGGTTAATGTGAGGTTCTAGACCTTTCACAACTACCCCAGCCTTATGTGCCTTGCCCACCCACCCCTCCCCACTGCCCTAGCTGTCCACCTTGGCCATGGACTGTTCCCTGTACCCAGACCTCTGGGCCTTTCTTCCTGGGGTTTTCCCTGGCCCGTGTGTCAGTTTCTCTTTCCATATGTCAGAATCCTACTCAGATGCCACCTGCTGTGTGAAGTTACTTCCATCCCGCCAAACTCTCTCTCTCTCTCTCTCTCTCTCTCTCTCACACACACACACACACACACACACACACACACACACACAAGATTAATGGCTCTTTCCCTTGGGTGCCAGAGCACACACGACTCTCTTACACAACTTCCATTGTTCGCCGTGTCATCTGGTGAGCTGTAGCGGCTTGTCCCCCAGCCAGGCTGGGCATGAGCTTTTTAGGAGTGGGGCCTGAGCCACCTTCACCTTCCTCTGCCCCTCGATTCCAGAACACAGTGAGCCATTAAGAGCTGGGTTTTGAGGGAGCAATTCTGCACCAGACTGAGGACCCTTTGGGGTCCGTGTATCCCCATGTCACTCGGTGTTGTTTATTTCTTGGATCCAGTCTCAGAATCTGTAGGACACCCAGCGCACGTGGCTTGGCAGCCTGGATCCAGCGGTCTTGGCAGAAATCCAAGGTTCAAGGGGAAAGAATGAGCCTGAGGGCAAAGTGTGTTCAGTGAGAAGAAAGGACAGTTAAGTCAGTGAGTCAGGGAGGGGCTGGGGAGACCCAGAGGCAGTATTTGCTTTGTGGAAACCAGGGCAGCAAAAGCTGAGGTAAGGATTAGACAGTGACCTTGAACCGTTGGGAAGTTGGTCTTGGCGGCAGGTTTATGCCCTTCTGTGATTTGTGGTCCTTGTCCTTCTCCCTTCTGGTATCTCTATCTTTTTAGACATCCATGTTTTTCAAACTAAATAAGTTCCAAGGGGACAGGGTCACACTTTTAAATTAGGCAAATGGGGGACTCCTGGGTGGCTCAGTCAGATGAGCATCTTACTCTTGGTCTTGGCTCAGGTCATGGTCTCATGGTTCGTGGGATTGAGCCCTATGCTGGGCTCTGTGCCAACAGCACAGAGCCTGCTTGGGATTCTCTCTCCCTCTCTCCCTGCTCCCCCCACCCCAAATAAATAAATACACATTAACAAGATAAATTAGGCAAATGGAAATGAAGGCTTTTGCCCATGCTAAAAAGAATGTATGTTTATAAAGTCACCTGCCCCAGCTCAGCCCGCAGAACAGCCCTCCAGCCCCACTCAGGGCTTTCCAGAGTGGCCTTCTCGCTTTCCGGGACAGCCAGCACCTGTGTGCTGAGCGCCGGGTGGACTTTCTTCCAGCGTTGAAACCGTTCCTGTGCTTTTTAAAGGCTTTTTCTTTTTCTTTCTGCCTCTGGGATGCAAGCAAAGATTTGAGTCCAGCTTTGTGATGCGAGAGTGCTTAGTCATTTCTCCCTGCTGTGCTTCTTAGCAATGCCATAGACCTGGTGGAAGAAGCTTTGTAGAAATTTTGCAAGAAGGCTGTTTCTGTCTATGGAACAAAGTCTGTGTTGTGTGTACATGTGTGGAGGATGAGAAGAGGGCCAAACACAGACTGCTGTCTCTGAAGAAGGTCAGGTCCTTGTGTGTTCCTGCTAATTCTGTGCCTAAGTCTCTTGACAACCAAGATTGCTCGTTCCCTCTCCAAACCCTGCCTTTGCACCAGGAACGAGGACACATTCCTTTGGATGTTTGCCATTTTTAAATCCAAGTCATTCTTTTAAGGAAAAAGATTATCTATCTATCTATCTATATATACATATATATATATGACATATAGTTATATATGTAATAGAATATACTTAAATAAAGATTTTAAATATATATTTATTATATATACATTTATATTTGTGTACACATTTATTACATATATTTTTATAAATATATATTTATATAGGCTAGAAAAGTGCTAACTTTAGAAGAAAATACATACAAATATGAAAGACGCCAGAAATAGGTACCAAAGGTCAAAATCAAGTCCAGGAGGGGGCACCTGGGTGGCTCAGTCGGTTAAGCTTCTGACTTCGGCCCAGGTCATGATCTCACGATTTGTGAGTTCAAGCCCCACGTCGGGCTCTCTGCTGACAGCTCAGAGCCTGGAGCCTGCTTCGGATTCTGTGTCTCCCTTTCTCTCTGCCCCTCCCCTGCTCATACTCTGTGTGTGTGTCTCTCTCTCAAAAATAAATAAACATTAAAAAAATAATAATAAAAAAAAATCAAGTCCAGGATGTGGTTTTACACCCTCCATGCATCTGGGTCTTTCCCAGAGTGGGGCGCCACCTGCAGTGAGGCAGTGAGAAACAATACTTCCTGAAATGTGTGGTCAGTTACCTGGTTTCCCCGGGGTGAGCAGAGAGGCTCCCCGGAAGGCCCCCAAAGGGAGACAGGCTGTGGAGGAGACCCAGCCCTGACCCAGGAACCACACAGGCTCGGGGGCTTTTGACCTGCAGCCTTGGGCCTGCACCGGACCTCCTGAGTTTTAGCTTCTCCTGTACATAGGTATCCTGAGACTTGCCCTACCTGTGTTGCAGGGTGATTGGGAAGATCAAATGGGTGCAACTGGTGCTTTGCAAGACTTCCAGAGGTGCTCCACATAGCGTCGTGGGAAGCAGGCTGGGGGTGGGCTCGGATATGCACTCTTAAGGCCGTGGAATTGGGCAGCACTCCTTCATTCCTCTGGCCCTTCTCTGAAGGTGGAGATAATGACTGCAGGGAGGGTGGTAAGGCTCCGACAAGGTTGGGATGTGAAGAGCACCGTTCCCATAGATGCTCACCCTGCAACCCCAGCTTTGGACCGGTCCGTCTTGAAGGTGCCACTTAGCACCATGCCCTTAAGCGTGAGTGTCTTTGTGGAGGGGACGCAAGTAGAGGCTAGCAGTGCCGAGTCACTTCCTGGAAGTAGGAAGGCTTCCATCGGGAAAACAAGAGTCAAACCTGTTAAAAGTATCATGATAGCACAGCCGCTCGGGCTGCTGGGTCTGCCTCGCTGCCGCCCTCGGAAAACTTCCTCTGGCCCCGAAGTCCAGGAAAGAGCCTTCCACTTCCACCGGGACCAGCGCAGGCACTCCTAACTGCCTCCTGTCTCCATTCTTCTCCTTCCATTGCTGTCCTGCTGGGATCCTTGCAACACTGGACCCCCGCCCCATGCCCGCCCTGCCCTAAGGCCTTTGTGGCTTCTTCCTGCTTATAGTGTAAGTCCGGCACACTTCACCTGCTGGCCTGGGCCAGCTCCCAAGTTCTTCTCTGCGTTCCTCTGCTTCTCCTCCCGCCTTTCAAGGCCCTGGCTAAATCCCGCTCCCTCCAGGAAGCCTTTCCTGTATTCCTGAGTACAGTTGCTAGATTTAGCAGACAAAAAACACAAGATGTACAGTGAAGTTTGAATTTCAGATAGACACACTTATTCTAAAACATTATTTGTGATCTGAAATTCACGTTTACTGGGTGTCCTGTGTTTTGGGGGTTTTGTTGTTTTTATTATTTTATTTTTAATTTTTTTTAATGTTTATTTATTTTTGAGAGAAAGAGACAGAGTGTGAGCAGGAGAGGGGCAGACAGAGAGGGGGAGACATAGAATCAGAAGCAGGCTTTAGGCTCTGAGCTGTCAGCACAGAGCCTGATGCGGGGCTCGAACTCATGAGCAGTGAGATCATGACCTGAGCTGAAGTCAGACGCTTAACCGACTGAGCCACACCGTCGCCCCTGTTGTTGTTGTTGTTGTTTTTAATGTTTATTTATTTTTGAGAGAGAGAGAGAGAGAGAGAACAAGTGGGGGAGGGGCAGAGAGAGATGGGAACAGAGGATCTGACGCCAGGTCAGTGCTGACAACAGAGAGCCCAATTTGGGGCTTGAACTCATGAACTGTGAGATCATGGCCTGAGCCCAAGTCAGACACTTGACCAACTGAGCCACTCAGGCACCTCTCGGTGTCCTGTGCTCCTGAATCAGCCTTGATCATGCCCACTCTGGCCCTTCCCTAGACCACTTCGGTTTTTCAGGGAAGCATCTGAATAACATTTACTGCAAACAGTGAGGAACACACTGTTTGTCACATGTGTCAATTCTATCTCAATAAAACTGGAAAAAAATGGTTAAAAAAAAAATCAGGAATAGAAGCCAAGGCTGCCAAGGCCTTCCCACTGGGAATTGACCTAAATACAGTGTTTGTCTCTCCTTGTGGCTGGAGTTTGGAGGTGCACCTGCCTAACCCTGCAGCCCACTGTTTTAATACACAGGACTTCTCTGTCTCGACCCCTTTGTCCCAGCCTCAGAATGTCCCTGACGTGAAGCTGTCTGTCGTCTTTGTAAAAGAAACCAGCCCGCTGTAGGTCAGAATTCTCTCGCTGATCCAGTTTATAATGGGCCCGTTCAGCCCCCAACAAGGAGAGGTTGAGCGGTTAAACGACCCAGAGCCACCAGTAACAAGGGGGGTGTTGGGGGGGGGGGGGACACTTTCTATAGAAGCCCAGCTCTTGCATACAGACTTCATGGCCTGTGAAGCATTTTCCCATCCCCCATTCCATCTTCCCCACAACAGCTGGGAAAGAAGGGCAGGCAGAGAGGGCAGGTAGAGAGGAGGAAAGAACACGTGGGGAAGTGAATCCCTGCTCGATCTGGGGTAAGTGCTATGGAACTGCTTAATGAACTAGAGAAATAGGAAGGGTGCAATTTTGAAGCATACAGTAATTGTTTTAAAGTCTGTAAAGGCTCCAGGTCAAAAGGAAATCCACTTAGTGAATTCTGGTAGAGAATCGTAGCTGGTGTGTGCCTGGCCAGTCTTAACATTGTATAGTCAGAGGAAGCAAAAAATTTTATGATCTGTCCTGAGTCCAACACCATGTCACCTCCCCAGTCTTGGGAAAAGTCGCTTCTCCCTAAATGTAAGATGACACGGTCTAAAATGTAATCCTGGAAAGTGACCCTGTTTCCTCAATGGTTTCCTAAAAGCCTTCAGGAGCAAAGGAAAATATACTGCGTGCTTGGTAAACAGGGGCTACAGGTTGCTTCTTGGTTTCAGAAGCAGAAAGAAGTGTGCCTTTAGAAATGAGCTGAGTTGAAATATTACCTGCTGTGTGGTTCATGGAGGTGATAGAATCATGGTCCTAAAGACAATTTAAAGATCTGTGGTAATACTCAAGGGAGAAAAGCCATTGGCACATTTTGGTTTGTGTGTGTATGTGTTTGTATTTCAGAGGGCTAATCAAGAACTGTTCATGGATGGGGGCTTTTTCTTGGGGTAAAATTCATGGGCGAGAATCATTTTGTTTTTGAAGAAAAATCTGTACAAAAATTAACACATTTTGCTCTTGAAATTAAGAAAGGATTAGAAAAATGTTATTTTATTTTTACTTTTACGGGCATGGAGAGAGATCTCAGTTACCAAGATTTGGGTTAATTGCACTCCTTAGGCACATTATCATCGTTGGCTTAAAAAAGGAACTTCTCCTACTTCCACTAGAGGGCAGGGTTCTTAAATTTTAGATTATGATGCTGAAGATTTGGAAAGGAAGTTTCAAGGTTTCTTATCCATTTGAGGGACACGTAAGCCTGTTTAGTTGTTTGCTTATTTATTTGCTTGACTTTAAATAAAGTTTTTTTATTTTGAAATAATTTTATATTTACAGAAAAGTTGCAAAGGTAGTACAGAAAGTTCCTGTGTGCCTTCACCTGTTTTCTTATAACGTTAATATCAAAACTGAGTAATTAACACTAGTACATTACTATCATCTAAACTAGAGACTTTATTTGGATGTCACCAGTTTTTCAATTAATATTCTTATTCTCTTTCAGTATAGCACATTGCATTTAATAATTTTTTTAACAAACAAAACAGCTACTCACTGTGGTAACATCAGATTACTGTCGCTGTTTTTGCATGAACGTCTGTATTTTCTAAAGGTGAAAGTTAGCATCTTTTCTTTTGTCTCTTTAGTTCGGTTACATTTGTAAAAGTTACTTCACTTTTCAACCACTACATTCTCACCAACATTTCTGTCGTTTGCAGTGTGTGTAGAACTGTCATTTTTTTTGTGATTTCATATCTTTTCCAATTAGTCCTGTAGTTTTTTTTTTTTCAGTTTATGTCTCCCTCCCCCAGCAGGATGTCATTAAAAGATGAATACTATGGAATTATCACTAATTTTGTTAAGTCTAATAATGGCACTGTTCTTAGGATTTTTTAAAAAATGTCCATGCGGCACGTAGGTGGCTCAGTCAGTTGAGTTGCCAACTCTTGATTTCAGCTCAGGTCATGATCTCACAGTTCATGAGTTCGAGCCCCGCATCCGGCTCTGCTGTGCAGAGTCTGCTTGGGATTCTCTCTCTCTCCCTCTCTCTCTGCCCCTATCCTACTTGCACACTCTCTCTCCCTCAAAATAAATAAATAAACACTTTTTTAAAATGTCCTTATCTATGAGAGACATACTAAAATATTTACAGATTAAATCATTTATTTAAAAATATTTACACAAATAAAAAAATTGGGGAGCTAGAGCAAATAAGATATGTCCGTGGGTGTTCATCGGACATTCTTTTGTTGATGTATGACTGAAAAATGTACAACTAAAAATTTGTATGTATACTTTTTTTAATGTTTATCTTTTAGAGAGAGACAGAGACAGAGAATGCGCAGGGAAGGGCAGAGAGAGGGAGACACAGAATCCGAAGCAGGCTCCAGGCTCTGAGCTGTCAGCACAAGGCCCAACACAGGGCTCGAACCCGCAAACCGTGAGATCATGACCTGAGCCCAAGTAGGTTGCTCAACTGACTGAGCCACCCAGGTGCCCTTTTAATGTTTATTTATTCTGAGAGACAGAGAGAGAGAGAGAGAGAGAGAGAGAATGAGCAGAAGGGGGGCAGAGAGAGAGAAGGAAAGAGAATCCCAAGCAGGCTCCAGGTTGTCAGTGCAGAGCTATATGAGGGGCTCAATCCCTCGAACCATGAAATGATGACCCGAGCTGAAATCAAGAGTCCGATGCTCAACCAACTGAGCCACCCAGGTGCCCCTAAAAACTTGTTTAAAATGGAGATTTAAGGGGCACCTGGCTGGCTCAGTAGGTAAAGCATGCAAACTCTTGATCTCGGGGTTGTGAGTTTGAGCCCCACATTGGACACACAGATTACTTTTTTTTAAAGTGTTGGGTTTGGGGTACCTGGGTGGCTCAGTCGGTTAAGTGTCCGACTTCGGCTCAGGTCATGATCCCATGGTTCGTGAGTTTGAGCCCCACGTCTGTGCTGACAGCTCAGAGCCTGGATTCTGCTTCAGATTCTGTCTCTCTCTCTCTCTCTCGCTCTCTGCCCTTCCCCCATTCATGCTCTGTCTCCCTCTCAAAAATGAATAAACATTAAAAAAAATGTTTTAAAAAGTGTTGGATTTTTAATTAAAAATAATTATTAAAAGTATTTTACATTTAAAACAAATCTTTTAAACGGAAATTTAAAATAATTGAACAGTAGAGGCTTTTTTAAAAATTTTTAAAATTTACATCCAAATTAGCATATAGTGCAACAATGATTTCAGGAGTAGATTCCTTAATGCCCCTTACCCATTTTGCCCATCCTCCCTCCCACAACCCCTCTGGTAATCCTCTGTTCTCCATATTTAAGAGTCTCTTATGTTTTGTCCCCCTCCCAGTTTTTATATTATTTTTGCTTCCCTTCCCTTGTGTTCATCTGTTCTGTGTCTTAAAGTCCTCATATGAGTGAAGTCATATGATATTTGTCTTTCTCTAACTAATTTCGCTTCACATAATACCCTCTAGTTCCATCCGCATAGTAGCAAATGGCAAGATTTCATTCTTTTTGATTGCCAGGTAATACTCCATTGTATATAAATACCACATCTTCTTTATCCATTCATCCATCGATGGACATTGGGTTCTTTCCATACTTTGGCTATTGTTGACAGTGCTGCTATAAACATGGGGGTGCATGTGTCCCTTCAAAATAGCACAACTGTGTCTCTTGGATAAATACCTAGTAGTGCAATTGCTGGGTCATAGGGTAGTTCTATTTTTAATTTTTTTGAGGAACCTCTATACTGTTTTCCAGAGTGGCTGCATTGGTTTGCATTCCCACCAGCAGTGCAAAAGAGATCCTCTCTCCCCGCATCCTTACCAACATCTGTTGTTGCCTGAGTTATTAATGTTAACCATTCATGGTATCTCATTGTGGTTTTGATATGTGCTTCCTGGATGATGAGTGATGTTGAGCATTTTTTCGTGTGTCAGTTTGCCGTCTGGATGTCTTCTTTGGAGAAGTGTCTATTCATGTCTTTTGCCCATTTATTCACTGGATTTTTTGTGTTTTGTGTGTTGAGTTTGATAAGTTCTTTATAGATTTTGGATACTAACGCTTTATCTGATATGTCATTTGCAAATATCTTCTCCCATTCCGTCAGTTGCCTTTTAGTTTTGCTGTTTCCTTCGCTGTGCAGAAGCTTTTTATTTTGATGAGGTCCCAGTAGTTCATTTTTGCTTTTGTTTCCCTTGCCTCTGGAGACGTGTTGAGTAAGAAGTTGCTGCCGCCAAGATCAAAGAGGTTTTAGCCTGCTTTCTCCTCGAGGATTTTGATGGCTTCCTGTCTTACATTGAGGTCTTTCATCCATTTTGAGTTTATTTTTGTGTCTGGTGTAAGCAAGTGGCCCGGGTTCATTCTTCTGCATGTCGCTGTCCAGTTTTCCCAGCACCACTTGCTGAAGAGACTGTCTTTATTCCATTGGATATTCTTTCCTGCTTTGTCAAACATTAGTTCGCCATGTTTGTGGGTCCATTTCTGGGTTCTCTCCTCTGTTCCATTGATCTGAGTGTCTGTTTTTGTGCCGGAGGATTTGTCTTAATGTGAGACAACAATGGCAAGTCCTGTGGACTGTGCAGGTTGGCAGCTATTCAATTTGACAGACATTGACAGATCGGTACGACAGACGTCTGTAGGTTCATAAGCGCTCTATGTCAGAAACACACGTCTCCCAGGCACTGCGTGAGGTGCCAGACGAACCAGAGCGGACCGTCACACCACCCTTCAAGAACCTGAGTCAGGCATGTTTGAGCCTTGGGGTGGAACCACCCATGCAGTAAAGGCTGATTAAAAGTGAATCTTGGCTGGTAGCAAATGTCCTATATTTTTGAGGTGGGGATTTTATTTGCATCTCTTTTAGTTTTATGGGTTTGAGTTGACTCATCTCAGCCATGTGGTTAATAAATGGAAGATTTATTATTATGCCTGATAATAATTCCTAATAATAGTAATTTTTAAATCTGTATAATTTTTCCAAGGACCTGCAGCCCTTCCTAATTATCACAATTATCCTGTTGATCATTTAGCTAAATTGTAGCCACCATAGCCGCTGCCTTTCTGCTTGCTGAAGTCAGCTTTTCCTCTGCCTCCAGATCACTGAAGGGCCTGCCTCCTCGCTCACCAAGCAGACAGTGCTGGTGCTGAGCTCTGCTCTGCTCTGTGATGCTGGCAAAATCCTTCCAACACTTTTTTTTCCATCTCTTTTTTTTTATTCTGCAGCAGAAGTATTGGGAAGCCTTAAACTTGGAGCAGGTATGGACAATCATACTCTATTCCAGAAGGGACATCCTGTGGCTTGATTCCATTTCCTGTTTTTGTTATCTCCCCCCCTTGGATGGCCGGGCCCATGCCACATTCCTTTAGTTAAAGAAAGAATGAAAACGGAGACGAGTCAGAGGATCAGGGGATTTTCCAGGCTCTCTCAGTTCAGAGTTCTTTCTGCTGTGCCCAAACCATCTGGTAGGGACTCCGAAGATGTGTAACCCAAGGAGAAGCATGGTTTGGAACAAAGGTCCATGGACAAGTGGAGTAGCTGTAGGTTACCACTGGTGGCGGTGCTGGGGTGGCTGCAGGGGTGGAGATAACCATTCCCCAACACTGTCACCTTGGGCAGCTGGCAGCCGTCTCCCTGCCACCCTTGCCTGCGAGGGACAGATAAGCACATGTTTTTATGACAAACACCTGTGCATGTCGTCTCCCAGGATTATTTCTGGTAAGATCATCTTTTGCTCAAATTTTCTTTATGCCTGGATTCCAGCAATGTTTTTTTATTGCTTAAAGTGAGATTTTGAAACACGTTATTCTGGGGATTCAGAAGAAAGAGATTTAAAATGCTTTCAAAGGCTTAACCCACTTCAAAGAGTGCACTTGATCAAAGTGGCTCTGTTTTCCCGAAGCTGAATTGGTCAGGAGTAAGTAGCAAGAACAACTCTTAAGACGCCATTTCAGGAGCTGGAGCCAGGGTTCTGAAATATCAGGGCAGCTAAAAATCATGCAAGGAGCTTGGTAAAATGTTAAACCTTAGTTCCCAAACCAGATAGGGTCTAGGATGCCTGGCATCACCCTTCCTAATGAGCATCCTGGCTGCTTCTGGTAAGGTTGATCCATAGCACACTCAGAGAACTGTGATCTAGAACATGGGCCTCAGCTTGGAAACAGCATATATTGAAAAGCATACTATCCATCCTCAAAGAATGGAACAGGCCCCTATTTCCACTGCTCGGCACCTGTACCACAGAGGCTGAAGGGCCAGGGGGGCTCTTTAACTTGGGATTTGCTTGCTGTCCCCCCAAGTCTGCAACCACAAGTAAATAAGAAGTTAGCACTGGAAGGGCTGGCAGAGCCCCAAACAGGTACTGGGGGTCGAGCAGCACCAACCCGATCCGCTTAGTCCCTGGCCTGCAGGCTCACTGGGGATGAGGTGACTGTTTTAACATGATGCTATTTTTCAAATTATTATTATTTTTTTTAATGTTTATTTATTTTTGAGAGAGGGAAAGAGTCAGAGTGAGCGGGGGAGGGGCAGAGAGAGGGAGACACAGGCTCCAGGCTCTGAGCTGTCAGCACAGAGCCCAACGCTGGGTTTGAACTCACAAACCATGAGATCATGACCTGAGCCGAAGTTAGACGCTTAACTGACTGAGCCACCCAGGTGCCCCAACGTGATACTATTTTTACTCAGCAAGTAGTAGAACTCAGTTATCAGTAAATCACTAATTGAATTGGGCTCTTCCTTTCTATTCAAAACAAAGCCACATTTTGTATTTTACAACTGGCATGGTAGGGGCATTTCTCTCAGTGATGCCCAGAGTGGCTCAGGGAGCCTTGCAGACCTTATCCAGGACCCCTAAGGACTGGGCTGTTTTATTCAGCTTAAGTTTGACCTGCTGGTGGAGTGTTTTTCGTGGAGTGCATGTCCACGACTGGCTATGTTTTCTTGTCCAAACAGATAGTCAGGTCTAGGCTAACACATCCTTTCCTATATTATTTCCTGGGTCTTTTAATAATGTAAATGTAACCTTGCCATTCAGAATCATTAGTCATAGAAACTCAGAAACTAAAGAGATCATATGTAGTTACTGATCCAACACTCCAGGTTACCCGCGGAGAAACTGAGGCCCAAGAAAGAGAAAGCAAGTTAGTGGCAGAAAGAGGATTTGAGTCCAACCCCCACTTGCCCCCATGGCTAGACTCACCAAGGATTCCCTGCTCTTGGCCATGTGCAAAGTTCTGTCATTTGTCACATGAGAACAATAGGAGGACTTTGCAAACAGTGTCCTCAATGCTATGACTGCTTCTCTGTTTTTAACCTTTTATTCCTAACCTTTCCCATACTTGTCTGAATCAGAGTAATGAAATATTCTCTGCCAGTGACCACCATTCTGAATCAAGCTTTAAGTGTTTTGGACAAGTCTGCTGAGCCTCAAGTTAACAGGAAATGCATGGTGGGAGGAGGGGCAGGTAGCAAGCGCAAACTGGTGCCCTGCTCTTAAGAAGTTCATCATTTCCCTGGAAGGACAAGGTGGTGCCCAGAGAAAGGGCAGGGCTGTGCATGTTCAGCTGCAAATGAAGGGTATGGGCAGTACAAAGACAGAAGGGGGTGAGCTCAATGGGTGAAAGCAGTCAGGGTAAGCTTCCTGGAAGAGGAGGTACTTACCTGGGCCATAAAGAAAGGGTTGAATTTGCCTGGTCTATTCCAGGAATGAGTTAGGCATGGAGGTGGGAAGTCTCAGGATAAAAGGAACATAACTCAGTCTCACTAGAGTAAAGATGGAAAAGGGGGGTAGGAAGGGAAGTGGGGCTGGTCTGTTCAGGGTGGCTGTCCATTAATTCCTTGATTTAAACTTATACTTGTCCCGTTAGGCCTGATTAACCTGTCCTTATTTCTCCTTGTCTGTGCCTGGGTCATGAGAACCAGGACTGGAGCTATTGTTTGGGGTGGGGCATTGTAAGAGATGGGAAGAGTCTGTTCCACCAAGGTACCATTTGTGTCTTTTCTCCACAGTGGGACCCTGAAGATGTAAATCTTGAAGGGAACAAAGACAACGTGGAGATGCTCAGATCCCAGGTGCACAGGTGCTCCATGGGGCCAGTGGTCTTGACATCTGATGAGTAACACCAGGAGCAAGCCCATCAGCTCAGAGCCCTTAGTCAAGCCTGTGTCAGGAACTGAGCAGGGATCAACCTGCAGTGACACCCATGGCGGGAATTTAAGCTTCCGCAGAGGCCGCCCGTGAAAGTGAAGAACCAGGAGCTGTCACTGAGCTTGGCTGGTCTGCATCACAGCTCAGAATGGAGCTAAGACCTTGGGTCCTGTGGACAGACCCAGGCATGTGGTTTGTTTTGAAGATCAGAAGTTCACAGACCACTCTTGCTTCAAAGTAGAAACCTTCATCTAAAGGGCATTGGACCTGCTCTTCCCTTTCCTTTCAGATTCAGCCATACTCTCAATATCTGCTAGGTGACAGGAACATCTAACAAATAGCTAATGTGTTTGGATCTCAGTACAGCCTCATTCTGCAAGACCTGGCTAAGCCCAGGAGACGAGAGGGGTGGGAACATGTACTGGAGATCTGAGACATGATCCCTGGTATTAATGGGACCTGGCTCCTGCCCTTCCAGTCACCCACTTGGGTTTTCTTCTGGAAGCTAGAGGTAGGACTGCTTGGTCAACCAGAAGTTTATAAGATCGGTGGTGTTGTAAGGGCAAGCAAAACAAATTGCCTTAGATACCAGCACTTGCTCCAACTTGGCAAGGTGTGTGCTGGGCAGGGTTTGCAGGTGAGGGGGACTGTCTGCTTCAGGAGCTAACATGAAAGCATGTGGAGGGTGGGAGGCATGGTGGGAGGTGTCAAATTCAAGCACAGCAATCCCGTTTTAGGATTATTTTGATACTGTGATCATGGGAGGGGGAAAAGAGGGAGGGAATGGGGCCAAGGTGGGAGGAACACTGGAGTGAATAAATCCTGATTGAGTGAGTTGAGGCATCTCACTGTGTAGTACAGAGATGTCTGAATCCCAGCACGGCCACAAAAGCCAGCCACAAGGGGGAACTGGGAGACATGCCGAGAAACACAGCTCTGCTCCAGGATGGCCCCTGGCAGCCTGTGTGACTCAGTCACACAGCTGCCCAGTTTCTCCGAAGGAGTAGTGCAGATCCCAGCACAACGAAGAGAGTGCCTCAGGGAAGCAGATTGGTTCCATAGATCTCTGTGGAGATACTAATCCTCTGAGTGCCTTCTAAGCTGGAAGTGAACTCTATCCCCTTTATCCAACTGCTTTGATCCCTGGGTGTCTTGTAATGGAGTTTGCTAAAGCCAGTTTTGCTTTGTGATCTTAACCACAGAAGCTGTTCTTTGAGAGAAGATGAAGATTTGAGTGGGGGATGGGGTGGGGAGAGCATTCCAGATGAAATCCTACAGAGGACTGGACACCAGGAAGGATGGAATCTCGTCAAGGAAGGATGAGTCTGATGTGGCCAGAATGGGTGGTGCAACAGTGGCTAAAAGGTGAAGAGGCTGGCAAGGAACCAGGCCGTGGAGCCTAGGGAGCTGGCACTTAAAACTGTGGCTAATTGGTAGCCATGACTGATACCAGAGTAGGAAGGTGACGGACATGCCTCAGGTAGGCCACACCTGGTTGGTGAGGCTTTTCTATCTATGGCCACAACTTTTCAGGAAGCAGAAATGTAGTCATGGATACAGTAGGAACATGGAGAACATTTAATCTGAGTGATAACAGCAGGGCAGGAGGAGGGCTCAGCTTTAGAAAGATAAGGCACAGGGGCAGGATATCTTCTCTGGAGTCTGCCTGTAGCACAGCCTCCCTCTCTCAAGGGGAGACTGGCCCATGCTCCCTGGAGCATCAGAAACTGTCTGGATCCTGATGGAAGTGGCCATTTACCCAAGAACGTCAAAACAGCCTTGCTGATTGAGCAGCACAAACTACTTGAGTCCCAGATGCCGTCTGTCTCCCTAGATCCCATCGTCCAGGCTTCCTTCACAAACCAGTTCCTATGGCTGTGGTCCAATCCTGCCTCGAAGCTGAATCCCAGGTCTCTTCACCCAGAGTGAACTATTAAACTGAAAATGTTGGAAGCAAAGTTTGGCTTCATTGTTCAACGAGAACGTGCCTGTTATGCAAAGCTCTGGAACCCTGGAGCCTCTGTGAAGAGGCGCCAGCCAAAATGCCTTTCTCCTAGTAGGAGTGTCCCTGCCCCAGGCCTCCACTGTAGCTTCATCCGCACTGTTAGTCACACCGGAAGGATATGGGAATTCCTTGCTCTGAAGACTCACCAAGGGGTAACCTACACAGGGGACAAACTGCCCACTCATCCGGATATGAGAGATGGTGTAGTATGGTCTCAGTGGTGCTGCCTGTTATCTGCGTGGCTTGGAGCAGGTCACCTAACCTTCGTGACCTGAGGTAGACTGAGAATAATACCTATCTACAAAGCTTGTTGTGAACACTAAGTAAATCAACATATATGAAATGCATAACACAATACCTGACTCAAAGGAAGACCTTGAAGAGGGATTGGTTCCCTTCCTCCCTATACTTCCTGGCCAGTTATGTGGTGAAAGGCAGTGAGTAACCCAAAATAGCAGCTCCACAGACAGAAGGGACTTCAGCAGTTTGAATCCCTTTGACAATCCTAAGAATTGACTAGCTAGCCCTTACTTAAGCTCCTCCCCGTCCAAAAAAGATTTCACCATTTTATATTCCAAAGAAGTCTGTATCCTTTAGGGAGAGTTCTGATCACTAAGACTTTCTTAAAGTCCTGTCTAGACCCTGAAGAACCACTGTCTCCTTATCTCCTGCCAGTACTTTAGCATGAGGAAGAGATCTTTGAACAACATCTGATGCCACACTCACATCATGTTTGTCACAATGGGGTATGAACTCCTCCTACAGAGTAAGGAGAGGCACTCAGCCAAGGAGCATGGCTGGGCTCTAGCTCCCAAATCTGATTAAGTGTGGTCCTGGTCATTTCCCTTTCTGGGTCACAGTTTCCTCATTTGTAAAACGGAAGTTAGGCCAGATTTCTTTCCTGTATTCCCTTTTATGAATATGCCAGTGAGTTTGTTTCCCACAGAAGATTGGCATTTTTATAAACTCTCAAAAAGATATTAAAACATAAAGACAAATTTCAGATTTACTGTGAAAATAGATTTCATTATATAATATATACTTTTGTTTGAGTTTTGCTATCCAATTAAGATAAAATCTGTCTATGCTATAACACGAAGAGATCACAGCATTTGACATTTAAAAATTTTGCAGATTCCACGGTACCTGGATGGCTCAGTTGAGCACTTCACCCTTGATTTCGGCTAAAGTCATGATCCCAGGGTCATGGGATCGAGCCCCGCATCAAGCTCAACACTGAGCATGGTGACTGCTTAATATTCTGTGTGTGTGTGTGTGTGTGTGTGTGTGTGTGTCCCCCTCTGCTCCTATCCCCCGCTCATGCACTCTCTAAAAATTAAAAAAAAAAAAAATTATTATTTGCAGGTTCCTTCCAGTACTGAAAACCAAAAACTATTAACACCTTGTTTCCAAACTTGGGGATTCTGGTGACTTCATTTAGTTTATTAATACTAAGAGCCTCTATTATTGGCAGGCTCAAGGCTCACTCTTGCTAAACCATCTCTCATATTGAAGGATATATGAAAAATATTTTCCACAGTGCAAGAAAAGGGATCTGTATCAATCACTGAGGAAAAGGCTAGAGATGTCTTAGGAGTGTCTCAAGACTGACTTCTAAATATTTCCAAGATTCTGTCCACTTCTTTTTCAGTGCCTACTTGATCATCCTCCGCATTTTTCAATCATGAGGGCATTGCTCCACTCTCTCCGACTTTACACTGTTCATTGTTCCCCTTCTCCCCAAGTTCAGGGTGATGCTTTAGCAGAGACGGCTCTGCCTTGAAACAAGCCAAGCTATAATGCAATGTTGACAAAGATCTTTTTCAAGTTTACACATCCTGTGCGATATTACCCCAAAGGTCACCATCAGGTGAGAGGGACGACCTTAAACAAGAAAGAAGTTCAAGAAACGGTGCGAAATCAAATGACTTAGAGAACATCTGATCTGCTTTTTCCTTACCAAACTCTGAAAGCTAAACAAGCACCAGGCATCCAGGACTGCTCCTTTGGGGCTGGACACTTCAACAGCGCGTTCACTTGAAGTGCCTTCAGATTCACTTCAAATTAATCCATTGCTTGGAGAACTCATCATACCCTCCACCCCCATTCCGTTGGAAATTTTCCACCAGCTGCCGGCATTGACGACAGAGGTTCCCGGCTCTTCCTTTCCGGGTCCTCAGGGTCTGCAGCTGTGACTGCAGCAGGGCTTAGTCCCTATGGGGTTCAGGTGCGCTGGCCCCTCTTCAAGCAACGTAGGACTACGAGGGGAGGTGCGGGACCGCTGCTGGCCCTGCCAGAACTTAACCCCGGTTCCTATCGGCGGACCTCTTTACCGGAGAAGCCGCCAACCCCTCGGCTTCCAGCGGACCACTCAAACCACCCGCGGGGCACTTCCGGGAGGAGAGGAACTGGGCGGTCTGGCGCATGCGCACTCTACACCCACCGCGCGGCGCGCAGGTTCCCGCCTCGCGGGCTGGTTGCGGTCGGGACAGTCGGCCTGAGCGGCGGCTGGTGTGCGAGTCGCCCGGCTTGCATTTTAAAGGGATGGTTCTAAGATTATTCTACCGTACCTAGCGTAGTTGAGGCCACTCGACATCCTTTATGGTGTACTGTAAGTCACTCTCATCTTTGTTTTTAAATACATACATTTTTTGAAAGAAAGGTAGTGCGGATACACAGTTTTTTAAAAAAGAAGCAGGTTGTAACAAAAAGTTTATGAAGAAAAGTAACAGTGCCCTGCTCATCCCCTCCACCTTTCTTCCATTTTCAATTCCTCCCTCCCGTCCTTCCTACCAGTTTTACCTTTTTTTTTTTTTTTTTTAATGCTTATTTATTTATTTTGAGAGAGAGAGCGCGGCCTATGTGCAAGCAAGGAGAGGGGCAGGGACAAAGGAGAGAGAGAGAGAATCCTACAGGGCTCAGTCTCACAAACAGTGAGATCATGACCTGAGACAAAACCAAGAGCTGGATGCTTAACCAGCTGAGCCACCCAGGTGCTCCAAGGATTCCCAGTTGTAACACGGTTAAGATAAAAGCTTAACAAAAGACAATTTCAAGTAACAAAAGTAGTAGAACACAGGAGAGTGTGCCACTGTTAGGAGCTATTTTGTTTTTTTTTTTAGC
This sequence comes from Prionailurus viverrinus, assembly GCF_022837055.1. NCBI lineage: Eukaryota > Metazoa > Chordata > Mammalia > Carnivora > Felidae > Prionailurus > Prionailurus viverrinus. The sequence goes on along the minus strand of NC_062569.1, from coordinate 85,510,454 downwards.
AATTAAAAAAGTTTTAGGTTTATTTATTTTGAGAGAGAGAGGGAGAGAGTGAATCCCAAGCAGGCTCTGCACCATCAGCATGGAGCCCAATAGGGCTCAAACTTAACAAACCGTGAGATCATGACCTGAGTGAAAAACCAAGAGTCAGGTGCCTAACCGACTAAGCCACACAGGTGCCCCCCTTTTTAGCAATTATTTTAAGAACATCATTCACTAGTAAGATCAGAAGAGCCTTATCAGTCATTCTTAGTCTTTCCATTGCAAAGGGATGATGTGAATTCTTGTAGTAGTGTCTTCTCCACTGTGGAAGCAGTTAAATACACCCCCAACTAAAAAATATCTCCCCCTAAATTCCCTGTCCTTTAAAGTTTGCAGCATAAACATCCTTGTTTCAAGAGAAACCCTGTGGCTCAAGCAGATGCTGTTGTTCCCATCCAGCTCATTGCCAAGTATGTCCCCCAAGACCAGATAAAGGTAATGTAATGGGAGACCAGATAGTAAGTACTCCCAAACTGAGGAAAGTAAGCAGGAGAGAGCCCCTGGGAAAATATGACAGCCTAGTTGCTATTTAAAGGCAGGGCAGGAAAGTTAAAAGGACAGAACTTTTTCAGAGTTCTTAGTATAAATAAGAAAAGAGGCATATGGAAAAGAAAATGTATGTGTAACTTTGCCCGGGATATGTTAATCAATTTTATAATTTGTAATGCTTTTTTGTTCTTTACAGACTTTTTCAATTAGTATATATCTATTATATAATTAGACAAAATAAACTAAAGAAAGTTGTAAATGAATGTATGCTACCCCCCCAAATCTGCATAAACATTAGGAAAAGGGGAAATTCATGTGTAACTGTACTGTGTGTTGTGCATGCATTTTTATCTTGTTCTGTCTGTGTATGTAGAAATTATATTTCCTTTATACTTTTTGGTATTTTACACCTTTTCTATAGTGAGTATGTATTTTTTTTTAATTAGGTAAAGACAAAGTGATCCACCATAATAATAATTGATAGGCAAGGATCTCAATAAATGCTAAAAGCATCAGGTGGAAGGTTATTGGGAATATTCACAGGGTCTCAAATATCACCCCACAAATTATGAATTACAAGCAGAAATGGGTTTCTTTACAATGGTAAAATCTGGAGGATGTTACCTTGACCGAGTAATCACATTCACATCACCAAAATGAGACAATTTGGCATCATTTCCCTCCTGGTGCAATATCCTGAACAGGATACAACATCACCTGTGAAATAGTCTTGTCCAGTATTTTGATTGGAACCTATATATACTTTTGAGGAAACAATCAGACAAATCCAAATTGTGGGACATTCTGCAAAACAATTACTTTGGGTTTTTTTAAATGTCATGAAGGACAAAAACAAAACAAAACAAAAAATAACCAAACAAAAGAACTAGAAAGCTGTACTGGTATAAAGGAGTCTAAAGGGAGGGATGGGACACTATATGGCATTATTGGGGCAATTGAGGAAATTTCAATACGTACAGTATATTAGCTAACATTGTTTCATTTTTTTTGAGAGTGACAATAGTGTTAGGTTGTATAGGAGAACACCCTATTCTTTTTTTTTAATTATTTATTTTTTAATTTATATCCAAGTTAGCATATAGTGCAACAATGATTTCAGGAGTAGATTCCTTAATGCCCTTTACCCATTTAGCCCATCCCCCCTCCGATAACACCTCGAGTAACCCTCAGTTTGTTCTCCATATTTATGAGTCTGTTATGCTTTGTCCCATCTCCCTGTTTTTATGTTATTTTTGCTTCCCTTCCATTATGTTCATCTGTTTTGTCCTCATATGAGTGAAGTCATATGATATTTGTCTTTCTCTGACTAATTTCACTTAGCATAATACCCTCCAGTTCCATCCACGTAGTTGCAAATGAGAATGCCCTATTCTTAGGATACACATGCCACACTACTTAGGAGAGAAGCATTATGACTCAGCAACTTTTCAGGGGCTTGAGGCAGGTGAGGAATATATATTTTTCAGGTGTGTATGTATATGGAAAGAAAGAGATAAAGTGAATGAGATGAAATGAACAGCTAGTGAATCTCGGTGAACAGTAGGTATGTTCGTTAGAGGATTCTTTCAACTTTGCTGTAGGTTTGAAGTTTTCCCAAGTAAAAAGTTGGGGAGAAGGTACAGGAGTAAAGACGCTCACAGTCAGCTCCACCAGGAGACGGCTTTTCATCATACTCGCCAGTGGAGGACCCTGAAACCTTAGGGCTTTGCGAAGGAACCAACCAGATTACTGCAGGCTGCTTTTCAAGCAGCTTTCCAGTGTGGCTGGATTCAGAGCAGACTAATTGTGGGATGATGTCAGGACACAAAAGATGGACAGATTCCAGTTTGTCTGGTACTGAATAAAAAATAGGTCCTATATCTTAGACAGCCCTGATAAGGCGCCTCCAGGGATATGAGTAATGGTCAGACCCAGGGGATGAACCAGGGCTAAGAAAGCTGGACAATGGAGAGCCCAGAGCACCGTGACAAGGAAATTCTTCCCCTGAATTGCCTTTTCCTATTGAGATAAGATAGTTCAGAATAAAGCGCTGCATCAAACCCAGCGAGAGCAGTCGCCACTCAGGCCTGTGAGCCACAGGACTGCGTGCCTGGCGCTGTGGACACCTGGATGGTCTCCAGAGGGCCTCGGGGCGGGGGGGGGGGGGGGGGGGGGGAGTCATTGACCTTGGACCCAGAAGGCCTGGTGGTGAATCCCAGTCTCACCACTCCCCAGCTGTGAGACTGATTCCTGCTATTCTTGTTCACAAGAAAGTTCATTCCTCTCCTATCTGCCTTATCGGTGGGCCACAAAACCTGAAACCATGAAAACCATGAAAACCATGAAAGGCCTTTTCAACTCCTAAAGGCCAGTAAAATATTGGTCATCATCATTACCTTATAGGAATGAAGTAGTTTGTTTTATAGCTTCTCTCCCCCCCCCCCCCCGCCACCTTAGGGGTCCAAAGTGAGTTGGGCCTTGAGTACATTTGTATTGTGAAATTGTGTGAGTAAAGCCCCTTTGAACCTCTGAGGAGGCAGGATTGAGATACTTTGAGATGCTCACTTTCTCCTGGGCAAAGAAAGAGTAGCAGAAGATGTCACTGCTTTGGAATACCTTACCCAGGAAATAGATCCCCCCCATAGACAAGTGGTGACTCATCCACGCTGTCCTGAGCTAGTGAGTAGCTGAGCGAACACTGGGAGTACGGGTCATTGTGCTGCACTGGAGGGGAAGCGGGGCCTCCTCCTTAGTCTGAGCTGTGGACCTTGGCGTCTCATGTGAGGTAGAGCAGAACTGGGAGAGTGGAATGGGAGCAATGCCTTTGACCTTCAGGAGGAGAGGACTGAGCTGCTACAGAGAAGAGTGTAACTTAGTGCAAGCGAGAACAGTCACGTGGGCCTGCCCCAGCTGCTGTGGTTGTACGGAGCTCCCCGACACTAGAGTTATTCCAACCCAACTCCATCACCCCTCCTTGAATAGGTTTTGGGAAAGATGCACCATTGCCCAGAGAGTTGGATCAGATGATATGCCACGGCTCTTCCAAACTTAAGAATCTGAACTCCTTTTGTCTAGCCAAGAATTTGGATGAATCTGTCCTCTGCTCACTAGCCACATGACCTTGGACATGTTTATTAGCTTTCCGAGCCTTCATTTTCTCAGCTGTAAAATGAGGTTATTATCTCAAAAAATTGTTATAAGCATCAACAGAGATAAGGAATGATTCCTGGTGAAATCATAAACGTCTTCTCCTGTCTCTGTACCTTACCCAGTTCTGGGGTGACCAGGTGAGTGCCTGGAGTGGCTGTCCCATGGGTCAGAGCAAAGGTCACATGTGCTTGAGGAATCAGCACTAAATCAGATTTCACTAGCCTTCCTCCCTCCAGGGTGTTCCCTTTGGCTCTTTTGGTCTTCCCTATCTCCTGTCTTTAATCTCCCCTTCTTCCTTTCCCTTGTGTTCACTCAGCTAGCACTTTCTGAGAGGTTCTCTGTCCCAGATACCCTGCTGGCTGGGGCAGTGCATGAATCACATGCAGTTGAGAATGTGAGCAGTGTCTTGCCTGGTGCTGACAGAGAACGGAAGAGGAGGGCCGTGCTCTAAGGGAGGCCTGTGCTGTGGGCTTACAGAGGGGCTGTCCTTTGGCAGGGGCAAGGCTAGAGGAGTGGTGGCCAGACAGGGGAAGTTTACACTAGGAATAAGATGTTTGAGCCTGTCTTTGAAGAACAGATAATGACTTTCTACACAGAGAAGATGAGGGGTGAGTATAAACAAGCATACGGGTCTGTCTTGAGCCCCATGGCCTTTGGTTCTCTGCCCCAGTCCTTAACCAGCTCCTTCCCTCTGGTCAGCTTCTACAAGCAGCTTCCTTTTTTTTTTTTTTTTTTTTTTTGAGGTAGGCAGAGGGAGAGGAAGAATCTTTCTTTTTTTAATTTTTATCTATTTTTGAGAGAGAGCGAGTGAGCATGCTGCAGTGGGGGAGGGGCAGAGAGAGAGAAGGAGACACAGAATCTGAAGCAGGCTCCAGGCTCTGAGCTGTCAGCACAGAGCCTGACGTGATGCGGGGCTCGAACTCACAAACTGTGAGATCATGACCTGAGCCGAAGTTGGACACTTAATTGACTGAGCCACGCAGGCACCCCAGGCGGCTTCTTTCTAAGCAAGATGATGTGAAAGCTAGCCACAGTTCCTGGAATCACTGCTGCCTGCTCACTGGGGGCTGTAAAACATCACTGTGAAATAAAGGGAGTAATTCTTAACCCTGGCTGTGCCCTAGAATCACCTGTGGTTTGTTTTCGTTGTTTTAATTCAGGTTTCCTGGCTCCACCCTTTATATATTCTGATTCAGTGTATCTTGAACATTTCCTCCCCCCCCCCCCCCCGGTTATTGGTATGGCCTGCTCTCACAAATCCAAGGTAGAAATATTGTCACACCCACTTTGTTTCTACAGTCTCTCACTAAAGACTGCCCATGGTTTACCTCAGGAAGCTCAGCATCCCCTCATAAAGATCTCCAACTCTTGCTCAGTTCGCTGAGAACCCAAAAGACTTAGATAGTCCAAAAAGTGAGGGTGCTGCGATGGGGTTAGGTGGCATTCTTCCAGCCTCCATTCCCAGAGGAGAGAGGACGGATGATGAACGGTCCACTACTTATCTATCTTCCCCATGCCCCACTTTCCCCATCTGCGAAATGGGAATAAAAACAGTCCTTACTTCATAAGATGGCAGTGAAGACTAAGGGAGCACGGAGCACACAAGAGCACACAGTGAGCACTCAGTAAATGATGGCTGTGGCTGTAGAGGCAGCCGGGCCAGCCTGTTGTTAGGGGGGTGGGCTCTGGAGCCAGACTCTCTGGTTCACAGCCTAGCAGCTGCTCTCTGTATAACCTCCATGCCTGGGTTTCCTTCTCCGCGCAATAGAAGTGGTCATGACTCCCTCCCAGAACTGATACTGAATGTTATTAAATCAATGAATAAGTGCAAGGCACTGAATTCAATGCTGGGCAAACAACACTTAAGAAAGGTTAGCAGTTACCATTACTTCTGCTGTGATCTCTCGCTGCCTCATGGTGTCACTGTTGGACACCGATCCCCTCGGTTCTCAGCTGGTGCGCGCCCCACAGCCTTTCAGGCCCAGCTGGGGCCCTTGGAACAAGGGACAGCAGCCTCCCCCTTTCCTAATCATGGCCAAGGGTACCCTGACTTGGTCTCCTAAAATAGCAGTTCACCTACACAGCCTCCTCCCTGGGAGACCAGCTAGCTGAGCAAGGCTGAGTCAGACTGGGTCCAGCCCCTCCAGCTGGCGAAACCTGAATCTTCACTCTCTTCCCCACAGAGACCCACCCTGCGCCTGCAGCTTTTCTGTCACCGTCTTGGAGTCTAAGGATCTGAGCGTATCCCTTACCCCAGTGAGGCTACTCTTTGAAGGAAGTTACCAGGGTGAGTCCTGGGGCCCCACACCCCATTTTCTTCAGAAGGCTGTCTGTCCTCTGTGGTGACAAGTGACTGACCCTCATTAGGAAGATTCCCCAAGAGATTAATTACCACGTGCCAGCACGTGCCCTTGTGGTGGAACCACGGCCAGGGATCCTCAGGCACTTTTTTGTTTCCTAGAGAAGAGGGCAAAACCCCACACATCTACTGTCTGCTTCGAAATCACGTCATGTGCAATTTTTACAAACCACACGTGTGATTCTAATAAGCAGCCAAGGCAGAGAATCACTGAAATAAGAAGACTGACACCTAATGGTTATTAATACTCACCTGTGCAAATGGCTGTGCTCTTATTCCCCAGAGGCTGCCATCCCCAGAACATTTTGATCCTAAAATATTGGAGCTAAATCCGTCCTTTGAGATCAGCTGACTCGATGATTACCAGACTCTGTGCACAGCCGAATCATCAGGTTGGTCTGTTTATCATATAGATTCTCACGTATTGCTGATGCACTGGGTCTGGGAGTGGAGAGAGCGGGGACCCCAAATCCTACTGAGATGCAACAAGGATGGGACCTGTGAGGAGGGTGTGGACAAAGTGGATGGAAGGCTGCCCACACAGTCGTGCCCCGGCAGGGAGTTGTTAGAGGCAAGGGCGGCATCCCAGGTAGAATCAGACAGCGGAAGGGCAGAGAGAGAGAGAGTGCGGGCCTCGAACACAAGAACCATGAGATCATGACCTGAGCTGAAGTCAGTGGCTCAACCAACTGAGCCACCCAGATGCTCCCTCAATGTTAAATCTTAAATCTCTTGCCAATTAATATATCCCCTGTCTGGCTATTGGAGCATAATTTCAGATGGAAGAAAAATGTATTTCTAAAGCAGGAATCCCAATATCAAAACCCTCTGTGAGAGTGGAGGTGAGCCCTGGGAATGCAAGCTAGGAAACCATTGCTGCCAATGGTCAGTGAGGAAAGCCTTGGGCTCCGATGACCTCATGGCTCTTTTCTGTCGCTGGTGACTGGACACTCCCTTCCCTTTGCCCCCCTCCACCCACAGGCATATCAGACAGATGACCACAGGAGCACAGGGGAAAAGTGCTCCCCATCGATAACACACATTCTCATGTGCTGCTGTGGCCTCATCTCCTGAATGTCCTGTGATGTCAGGCTGAGCAAGCCTGAGTGAGGTCAGCGGGAACTCTCTCCCTGGAGACCCAGGAATTTTTTGAAAAGTCGTACAAGGACAAATGCCTGGTCATGCCTTGAATTCTCTGTGTGAAACCTTTAGCTCTGACAGCTCAAGTCCCATTTGCTCCTTGGCTTACTGTGCATGGTTTTGTTTTTCTGAGCAGTGTTCGCTGTGAGAGGTGAAAAAGTATTTTCATCTGGCTCCAGAGGAGTCAGCAAGGCAGGCTATGCAGCCAAGAAGGAGGTAATTACTGAACCAAACTAGGCTCAAATGCTACTGCCTCCAGAGCCCTTACCTCAGAAGGGGTCTCTCCCACTCCTCTGCATTCAGGCAGTGACCCTAAGTGACCTTTCCTGAGCTCCAAAGAACTCAGTTAGTGATAAGGAACTCAACGTGCGGGGACCAGAGCCTCCTGGGTGTCACCATTCCCAACATAATGCCAGAGCCTCACCAAAGTCCTTTCCCCACATTCTCATGCTCTCAAACCTCTGACCGCTCCCCAACCTTCCCCGCCTCCTACTTAGCTAAATATTTGGGAGCTGAAACAATAGCCTTACTGAGGCAGTGGTGGGCAATTACTGGAAAGCCATGTGATTGTCCAAATTGAACCAATTTGTCAAAGACCGTTTTCCTTTCACTCATCACCTCCCCCACACCCCATGATAAGATAGGGTCCCCAGAGCACAATAATCCTTTCCTGAGATACAATGTAGAGGCTCCTGAGAAAAGGAACAAAAGTGAGGCTAATTTTGGCTTTTCTGGGACTAAAGGAAAGGAGGCAGGCCAGCCCCATCCAGCTCCAGGAAGCCAGGGTGGGCCTTGTTTCGTTGCTCCAGGGTATCTGCTCAGACCACCAGGGGATTTGGAAAACAATGCCAGGAGGGTGGGGAGGAGGGGAGCAGAGTCCTGGCCCTGGCTGCAGTGTGGGAAGCCTGGTCCCAGCTCTGAAGAGGTCTCTAAAATGACAATCTGTGACTTCAGATTTGAAATTGGTTTTAACTGTAAACTCCTCACCACTGCTCCCCAACTAAATCAGTAATGAATTAAGATTTGGGGATCCTGGGGCGCCTGGGTGGCTCAGTTGGTTAAGTGTCCAACTTCGGTTCAGGTTGTGATCTGGTGGTTCATGAGTTCGAGCCCTGCATTGGGCTTTGTTGACAGCTCGGGGAGCCTGGAGCCTGCTTTGGATTCTGTGTCTCCCTCTCCTTCCCCTCCCGCTTGTGCTCTGTCTGCCTGTCTCCTTCTCTCTCTCTCTCTCTCTCTCCCTCCCTCCCTCCAAAAAATAAATAAATATTAAAAAAAAGATTTGGGGGTCCCTACAGACAAGCAGTGGTCTTCATGCTCTTCAGGGCTCCGTGATGCCCCTAAAGTTGTAAGCTACTGTTGGTATGCATCAGCACTTTTTTCCAGGGTGAGGGTCCTTGACTTTCCTCTGATTCTCAAAGGGATCCACCGTCCCCAAAAGATGTGTACCTCTAGGAGGAGTGCGACACCCAGGCAGAGCTCCTGTCCTTTATGGCAACGCTGGACAGATTTCAATGTGCATTAGAATTGGCTGGGTATCAGGTTAAAACGTAGACTATGATTCAGTAGGTCTGGACAGGGCTCAGAGTGTGCATTTCTGACAAGCTCTAGGTGACTCAGAGTCGGCTGGTCCACAAACCACATGCTTGAGTAGCAAGGCTTGAGGGCTTGCCGTGGGTTTCTTACTCCAAGTCTGGATCAGGGCCATAGCCTCCTAACCCAACTCTCGACTACCTCCCGATGGCCACTGGAAGTGACATCATTCTAATCCCATTCTTCCTCCTTCCCCCCACCCGCACCCCAGCCTCTATGTTAAACAATGGCACTGAAGAATCCATAAACAAAATGTTTCATGATTTGTCTTCATCCTATCTTTTCTCCCATTGTTTCGCTCCACGATTAATTCTGTTCATGCTGGATTACATAAGGACAAGGACTGGGGGGAGCTGGACCAGGGTCTGAATCCTGTTGCTGTCATTTATTAGTTTTGTGACCATCTGAATTCCAGTTCCTTCATACGTACAATGGGAAGAAAAATATCTACCTCATGGAGTTACCATGAGCAGCAAATGAGATAGTGTGTGTAGAGCATTTAGCACAGCGCTTGCATGTAGCAAATGCTCAATAAGCAGAAGCTGTTGTGACTTAATCACCTATGCCCTAGAGTTTCCATTTGTCACATAATGCCCAGCTTGGATTGTTCTCCCAATCCTGCCTGCATCAACTGCCATCTCCTCCTCCCCCTCCCCACCCCCAGGTACCATCCTGTCTTTCACCCAACTGTAACACTATAGGTGATTTCTTTCTCTAGCCTGCCTATAGACGTGGCTAACATAGTTTGGGGCACATATTTTTTTTTTTTTATTAAAAAATTTTTTTGTTAATGTTTATTTATTTATTATTTTTTTATTATTTTTTAAATTTATTTATGTTTGAGAGACAGAGACAGCGTGAGCAGGGGAGGGGCAGAGAGAGAGGGAGATACAGAATCAGAAGCAGGCTCCAGGCTCTGAGCCGTCAGCCCAGAGCCCAACGCGGGCCTCGAGCCCACAAACCACGAGATCATGACCTGAGCTGAAGTCGGACACTTAACCGACTGAACCTCCCAGGCGCTCCCTGAATTCAGTGCTTTAGATTGAGGGGTTAAAAGGTCTCTACAGTTTGGTTCGTTGGCTAAACCATGGATCTAAAGGTGGCCTACACAAAATGAAGTTAAATGCCAGAACAGCTTTGGCATATTGTAGAGGAAGGTAGCCAAAAGCTTAGGGAGACTGGTATGTTAAAGTCAATTTATCATGTAAGACCTACTCACCGACATCAGCAGGGCCAGGAGTACACACCTTTTGCTATGACTGTGAAAATAAGTTTGTGAAGGGAGCCTCAGCTTCCTTGTGGTCACTCTTGTCTATAGGTCAAACTTTCCAATAGGAACTGCAACCACCAAACTTATATCCCTCATGCAAGGGGATAATGGGACCTCGGAGCGGCAGGTACCAAGTGATAATCACTTCATCACCAAAGACAAGCTGTGTGTGGTTACCATCATGGACAATTGAGCCCAAGCAATAATCACAATAATATGACTCATAGAGACCTATGGTGTTTAGCTGGTGGATCACGGTCCCTTTGGGGAAGACTGAAAGAAAGATTAACAATTTTAGTAGAGTTCTTCCTCAAGGGAACCTGGTCTCTACTTCATTCAAGAGGTTCTAGGTCTGCAAACTGGTTCAAGTCTAGGAATTGATTGAAGGGCCATCATGACTCTGTTTTTGGTGATCCAAGATATACTACTTATCACTCAACTCAGAACTCTTATGCTCATACATAGGCAAGATTCTATGCTAATTCATGGGCTGTGGTCAGTGGTTTGGCTGGATGGTCAGGGACTTGAAAGGAACATTATTGGAAAGTTAGTGACAAGGAGGTCTGGGAAGGAGGTAAGTGTATAGACCTCTCTGAATGGGCAAAAGATGTGAATGTATTTGTATTCCATGTGAATGTTCACCAAAGGGTAGCCTTAGCAGGGGGAAAATTTAATCAAGTGGATAAGACACCCTATTTTATGGATACCTGTCACCTTATTTCCTCAGTCCTATCATTGCCTACTGGGTTCATGAACAAAGTGGGAATGGTGGCAGAGATGGAGGTCACGCTATGGGCTCAGCAACATGGACTTCCACTCATCAGTGCTGACCTGGCTATTGCCACTGCTGAGTGCCCAATGTGCCAGCAGCAGAGACCAACACTGAGATCATCTGGGGTGATCAGCTAGCTACCTGGTGGCAAATTGATTACATTGGACCATTTCCATCATGGAAACTTTGTTCCATCATGGCACTTTGTTCTTATTGGAATAGCCACTTAGTCTGGGTGTAGATTTGCCTTGTCTGCACACAATGATTCTGCCAAAACTACCATAGGTGCACTTACAGAATACCTTATCTGTCATCATATTATTCCATACAGCACTGCTTCTGATCAAGGGACTTAACTTTATTGCCAGTGAAATATAGCAATGGGCCTATGCTTGTGGAATTCACTAGTCTTACCACGTTCCCCCATCATCCTGAATCAGCTGACTTGATAGAATGGTGGGATGGCCTTTTGAAGACACAGTTACAGTACCAGCTAGGTGACAATATCTTGTGGGGCTGGGGTAATGTCCTTTTGAATGCTGTATATTCTTTAAACCAGTATTCAATATCTAATGCTATTTCTCCCATCGACAGGATTCATGGTTCAGGAATCAAGGGGTGGAAATGGGAGTCCCTCCACTCACTATTATTCTTAATGATCCACTAGAAAAATTCCTGCTTTCTTTCCTCGTGCTCTTAGGCTCCACTGGTCTAGAAATCTTAGTTCCAAAAAGAGGAATGCTTACACTGGGAAACACAATGATTCCATTGAACTAGAATTTGAGACTGACACCCAGCCACTTTGGGTTCCATACGCCTCTTTATTAACATGCAAAGGAGGGGGTTATGACTGGCCTAAGCAAAGGAGGTAAACATTTTTAAAGAAACTTGATACATGCAGGCACATTTTCTATCAATTCTTCCTTTCCTTATAGAAAAAGGAAGTAAGCACATATATAGAACAAGTCACTTCCAAAGTTCCAAGATAGGTATTTGAGGGATGTGTTGGGTCTCTTTTACATGTCCACTTGGCTAGATCACAGTCCCCAGTTATTCAGCCAAATGTTAATCTAAATGTGGTGTGGAGGTAATTTGTAGATAAGATTAAAGTTCTTAATTGACTTATGTAAGAGACATTATCCTAGATAATCAGTTGGTTCAATGAGTTCAAAGGTCTTAAGAGGGTAGCTGAGGCTTGCCTGGAGAAGAAAGTCACTTGAGAGTTCCAGCTTACCTTTCTTGAAGGTCTGCCCCATAATTTCAGGCTTATCTAGTCAGCCCCCAGAAATACATAAACCAATTCCTTGCAATAAATGTCTTAATGTATTCATATATATCTCCTACTTGTTCTTCTCTAGTTGAATCTTGACTGATAGAGATGTTAGAAATGCCTGTCTCTAAAGTCCCTCCTATTTCCCACCTTCTCATCCAGCAGAGAAACCCAAGAGTTAGGGAGCATGAAGGCATGATTTTCTGAAGTAAATGGAAGAGTACCTTGTATTGAAACTCTAGGATTGGGAAAGCAGAGGGACCTTTGTTCCTCTACAAAATGAAAGATTAAAATTATGTTGACAAAAGGAACATGAAGTACTAACATAGACTCATTGAAGGATTAATTAATCCTTTTTAATATTTTTTTTTAATTTATTTTGGGAGAAAGACAGAACACAACTAGGGGAGGGCCAGAGAGAGAGAGGGAGAGAGAGAATCCCAAGCAGGCTCCTCACTCTCAGCACAGAGCCTGATGAGGGGCTCAAACCCACAAACTGCAAGATCATGACCTGAGCTAAAAAAACAAGAACCAGACATTCAATGAACCGAGTCACCCAGGCACCCCTTTATCTTGTTCTTTTTAAACTGAGATATAGGGGCGCCTGGGTGGCGCAGTCGGTTAAGTGTCCGACTTCAGCCAGGTCACGATCTCGTGGTCCGTGAGTTCAAGCCCCGCGTCAGGCTCTGGGCTGATGGCTCAGAGCCTGGAGCCTGTTTCTGATTCTGTGTCTCCCTCTCTCTCTGCCCCTCCCCCGTTCATGCTCTGTCTCTCTCTGTCCCAAAAATAACTAAACGTTGAAAAAAAAAATTTTTTTTTAATTAAAAAAAATAAACTGAGATATAATGGACATGAACATTATGTAAGTTTTAGGTATATAAGGTATTGATTTGATACATTTATATATTGCAATATGATTACCATGGTAGTTTTAGCTAACATCTCCATCAGGCATGCACATAACATAATTATTATTTCTTTTTTGTGGTGAAAACCCTGAAGATCTAGTCTCTTAGCAACTTTGAAGTCTATAATACAGTATTGACCATAATCACTATCCTGTGCATTATTAGCTCTCCGTGTTGTATTCATCCACTAGTTGCAAGTTTGTAATCCATTTTTTAGTCTAACATTTTTGGGGGAAAGCAAGCTGCATTCTGAAGTGGAAGTCCCCTTTATTCTAGATGTCCTTTATTTTCATTGTTGGGTCTCAGAACCACCTCTCCTCTGTACCCAGTGGCAGAAAGTGGAGAGAGGAGAGTGAGATGCCGGAGGCTGAGTAATTTACAAGCACTAGAAGGGACTTAGACCCGGAGATTTCTGGTGAGAGTGTTGGTAACTCAGAAAAATGGGGTGGGGTGATGCAGGGACTCCGAGGACAGGGGCTATGAAAAGGAAAGAGAGACTATGAGAAGGGAGAGAAAGGCTAGTATTAGAAAAGGAAGGGACAACCACAAGGTATAGGTCAGGGCAGTGAGGCTTCAGACTTACGCTCAGGGCAAAAGAACAAAGCAAAGGCATTCAATATTTGACTTTCCACACTCCTTATTCTATATAGTTCGCATTTATCACTGCAGCTTTGAGTAAAGAAGTGCTCACCCTTTTCCAGGTTCTGAGGTCTCAAAGAGGAAGGGGGAGACTCCCTCCCCCAAGACCAGTGTCTTCAAAAAAAAAAAACAACAAAAAAAAAATCCGTGTCAGGAATTGGAAGCGCTTTCATTGAGGCTGCCCAGGGGGCACTGAAGGGAACAAGAGAGTAGTGCCTTTTACATGCCCTTTGCAAAGTGACTCAGAGCGTGGAACTCTGGGTGGAAGTTACAGGGTGACAGATTTCACTTCTGTGAAGAAACATCTTTTAAATGCTCTTTTTGACTAAAGGGAAATGGGCTGCTTTGGGAGGCTTCTTGTCTCTGAGGTGTTAGTAGGTACTGGGTGACTACCTAGTGGGGGTAGTGTAGGAGGAATTCAGGCGGTAGACTCTGAGGTATTATTCAACGATAAAATTTTCCAGTTATACTGAGATAACTTAAAACAGTTTTTTAACATTTATTTTTGAGAGACAGAGACAGAATGTGAGCAGGGAAGGGGCAGAGAGAGACACAGAATCCAAAGCAGGCTCCAGGTTTTGAGCTGTCAGCACAGAGCCCAATGTGGGGCTTGAACTCATGAACTGTGAGATCATGACCTGAGCCAAAGTTGGACACTTAAGTGACTGAGCCACTCAGGTGCCCCTATACTGAGATAACTTTAAGAATATCTGGGACCAGGGGGCATTCACTTTCAGATGCCCCCTCTCTGTAAAGAGAACTTTCATACTATTCTTCCTTTCTGATCTTATATTCTAATAAACTTTTGCCTGCTGCCCCCCCCCCCTCCAAAAAAAGAATATTTGGGACCAAAACCTGAGATATTCTATTATAATCTCAGGGTTAAAACTCATCATAGAGAGGCAGAGATGGACAGGATCTTTAAAATCATCTCATCTAACCTCCTTCCTTCTCCCCTTTTATGTAAGTGAAAAAAGGTAAGGCTCAGAGAGAGGTGACTAACTCAAGGTCATATAGCCAAAAAGTGGAAGATCTGGACTAGAACCTGGAACTTGGAGGCAGATCCGTTCTCTCAATATCTTTGCCGGCCTCAGGATCAAATCTACCCAGCAATGATCTGGAAACGTACCAAGAAAAAAAATAACGGAGACAATTAAACCTTGACAAATGACAGCTTCTTCAGATATCATTTAAACACAAAGAAATATAAGGAACTCAACTGCTGAAGCGCCCTGATAACATCAAGGAAAAGGAGTCATTTCACATAAATCTCAGAGATGATGTCATCTAAACACAAGCAGTTAGTGGAAGTTCCAACTCATTATGAAGGAAATGATTCTTATAAATAGTTTTGATCTAGAGATACTGTTTGGCGTCTTCAAGCCATAGATTCTTGAAATAGGAAGACCTACCATAGAGGTCATCTGACCGGGGCACGTTGGTCCTGCACACACCGGGCAGGGTGAATGCCACTCTCAACTCTGTGTTTCCAGGGTACCTCATACCGGCCACTGCTCTGGCATTTTGAACATTATAGTATGCCAAATTGAATGGAAGCTTTTTCTTTCAAACTGAAAGTCCTTTTTTCCTAATTATAAAATAAACATGCTCATTGTAAAATGTCAAGCAATACAGAGAAGAATAAAAAAGACTTACCAGAAATCTCACCACCCAGAGATAACCATTGTTAGCATTTTGATGAGTATCATTCAATTATTTCTCCATGCACGTGTGCTTATACTTGCACATCCATAGTTTTGTAAAATCGGGACCAGAGTAAAAGAATGGGCAGTTTTGTCACATTCTTTTTTTCACTTTTAGTATAGATCTGTATTTTCACTTTAATGGCTTTATGATAAACCTTAATATGCTATATGAATAAACCTTAACATAGTGAGCCAGACCCCGACTGATGGATCAGTTGTTCCCAGGCTTTTGCTAACTTGGGGGTTATTTCCTGCTTCAGGGAGAGAGGTCATGTTGGTCACCCTTGGGAGGATGAATCATCTCTGGAGACTAAAAGTAGCTTGCTTCCTCTCAAGTGGTGAGGGGAGTGATTGTGGGGCTAAGGCTCCCTGGAGAATGAGGGGGTCGGGGGAGGCTCCCTGAGAAAGGGAGTATAAGGGGCCTTTGGTTGGCTGGAGAAGCTGCATGCTCCAGATGGAAGCCTCAAGGAGAGGGCGGAGACTGGAGCCCATCTGACGTTGGCTGACTTCTAGGTCAACTTGCAAACCTGCCCCCAGAATGCCCAGAGCAATCGCCAGAACAGACGACTGGGCCACCTCCTGGTCCAGGACTCAGCCCACCCAGGCCAGCCATTGCTCTGGAATCAGGACTCCACTCCTGGCCCCAGCAATAAATGTGGCTCCCTAATTCCTTGGTCACTAAATGAGACCAAAGCTTCATTCACTTCTGGGTTTTGGGGTACCGATTACTTAAACCATTGCTACTCTGTTTCCCCTCCCAACTATAGTAAGAGGCACCACCATCAGCTAATTTGCCACTCCACCCCCCACTCCCAGGTGCTATATGAGGCAGGGCCTGGGGGGCTCTAGCACCCACCCACACTCTGGGGATACAGAGCATCTGTATCTGTGTCTGCATGGGATACAAAATTACCACCACCACCTTTAGCTGAGGAAGAGGGCAGACGACTTCAATCATGAGCACCTTTCTGCATACGTCTTTACATACTTAGCCAATCCTTTCCTTAGTACAAACTTCTCTAGGTGGAATTGCTGGGTCTGTGGCAAAATGCTAAACAAAGCTTGCAGTAATGCTGGGAGAGCCCAGGAAAGACCAGCAGGCCAACTGCTGACTGCCTTCACAGGGTAGTCACATATTGTAGACGTAGCCGCTGTCCAGGGTCTGGCCTGGAAGGTTCAGAAACTTGATCTCCTCAGGGCCCCAAAGTTAATGGGACTCAGAAAGCTGACTCACTCAGAGGAGACTGGAGGGGATAAAGCAGAATGCCAAATGATTAATTTATAATGAGATGTATAAACGCCTGGTGAAGCGGGCATTTGGGTCAGCCTGACCAGCCTGTTCTTTCTCACTGTGGGAGGTTGCTTGCAAAGCCAAGTCATAATCAAGAGGCTAATGATGGCCCTAGAATGGAGTGAGGGGAGTTAGTTCAGTGATCTGAATGGTGACCTGATGCAGTCACTCTCCAACCAGGGAGATATACACCTCTCAGGTGACAGTGGTAGCAAAGGGAAGTCAAGTGAGTCATAAGTACAGAACTACTCTGTGGCTAGGGTGAACCCCACGCCATTCTCCCTGCAGACTTCTTTTTTCTGGCAGTCTTTAGGAGTTAGGAGACTCACAGGTTTTCTTGGAAACAGAGAGGGTACAGATGGGTCAAATGACAGCAGAGGACCCTGTGTGTGTGTGTGTGTGTGTGTGTGTGTGTGTGTGTGTGTGTGTTTAAGTTTATTTATTTATTTTGACAGAGACATGAGTGGGAGAGGGGCAGAGAGAGAGGGAGGAGAGAATCCTAAGCAGGCTCAGCGCTGTCAGTGCCAAGGACCCCAGGACCCTCCCCCCTTTTTTAAAATGGTCTATCCAGGGGTGCCTGGGTGATTCAGTCGGTTAAACATTCGACTCTTGATTTGGGCTCATGTCATGACCTCACAGTTTGTGAGTTTGAGCTCCACATTGGGCTCTGCACTGTGTCAGTGCGGAGCCTGCTTGGAATTCTCCCTCCCTCTCTGCCCGTACCCTACTCATGTTCTCTCTCTCTCTTCTTCTCTCTCTCATAATAAATAAACTTAAAAAAATTTTAATAGCCTATCCATATCTCACTTTCTCTATTCATTTATTCCTTTACTCACTCGCTTAACAAGCGATGGTTGGGTGCTGTTCAGGTCTTGAGGGGAAAGCAGTGAACAAAATAGATAAAATTCCTGCTCTTGTGGAGCTTACATTCTGGTGGGGGAGAGAAACAATAGACATAGAGTCTAATAAACACACAAATATTAAAGCAAACACACCAATAAATAAAACAATTACTAACTGCAAAACTTATGTGCAAGATGCCAGATGGCAATATTTGCTATGAATGAAAATTAAATGAGGAATTAAAGAGTGATAGGGTGGTAGTGGAGAACAATTTTTTTTTAATGTTAACTTATTTTTGAGAGAGAGAGTGTGCAAGCAGGGGAGGGACAGGGAGTGGGGGGGCAGAGGATCCAAAGCAGGCTCCTCACTGACAGCAGTGAGCCCGATCTGGGGCTTGATCTCATGAACCATGAGATCATAACCTGAGCCGAAGTCAGATGCTTAACCAACTGAGCCACCCAGGCACCCCATGGGGAACAATTTTTATAGGGTGATCAGGGAAGTTCTTTCTGGTAAGACATTTGAGCAAAGACCAAATTACACAGATATCTAAGGAACAGGTATTTCAGGTGGAGGGAACAGCACATGCAAAGGCTCTGAGTCTAGAGCATGCCTGGAACAGCAAAGAGGCCACCTTGGCAGGAATATATCTATAAACAAGGGGAAGACGTGGTAGGAAATGGGGTTAGGAAAGTAACGGAGAGGGGGAATCAGATCGTATTGGGCTGTATAGGCCCATATGGCAAAATTTGGATTTCATTCTGAATTATATGGGAAGAAACCAATGGATCAAACAAATGTATCTTTTATAAGGAGTTCAGCTGCTGAATAGCAAATAAACTGATTATTCTAATGTGTCAAAAACAGAGCCGTTGAACATTAGGAAAGGGACCTTTCCTGTTGAAACCTCTGCTTCTCAAAGTGTGGCTCCCAGACCAGAAGAACTAGCATCACCAAGAGCTTGTTAGAAATGAAGAAACTTGGACCTCACCCCAGACCTCCTGAGTCAGGACCTGCATTTAAAACAAGATCCCGGGTGATCTGTGTCCACACAGAAGTGTGAGAAGCACTGGTCTAGTCCGACTTCCTTATTTTACAAGTGATAAAACCAACTATCAGTCTGCATTAGTGACTTGCTCATGATCACACGGTTGAGCTCATAACAGGGCTAAGGCCGAGGCCCAGGTCTCTTGACTCTGGCAAGCCTGCTTTCCACGGCCTTCACATGACCGTGAGGCTAGTGGATTATAATATCCATTCACTCAGTCAATAATTCACTCTCTCCAGCATCACTAAGTCACCATCCAATAATCATATACAATCATTTCACTAAAGATTTTTTACCCTTTGATCAACTCAAGAGCAAGTGAAGAGGAACCAATAAAAGACTAGGTTAATCTACCTTAATTGAACACCTACGATGATTGGGGGGAAAAAATCTGCATTATAGGTTTCAACTGCCATATTTTTCCCACCACATCTCATCATCTGCTGAGATTTGCTGGAAATGCCCAGGATGTTTAGGTGTGGTGCCCCCTGAAATGTTTCTTCCTCCAGAAGGGTGGGAAAAAGCACAAATTGCATTGTCTTCTCAGCACAAAATTCCCCTATGGCCTGAAGCAATTGAAAAAAAAAAAAATCTCTATGTGGGTACCACCCTAGGATCTTAGAGATTAGACACAGAAACCCAGGTCATGTCCCAAAAGGGAAGAGTGGAGATAGGAAGGACTATTTTAAGGGATTGATAGGGTGAATGGCTGGAAGTTTCTACAATGGAAAAAAAAAGGCGGGGTTATCATCTCTGTCATTGCTATTATTGTTGTTGTTATCAAAAACTTGTAAATAGTGCTCTTAAATTATTGTCCCTTTAAAACAATAAAGGACATAATGGAGATTTCTGCATGCATTTGCAAAGAGAATATTGCTATTCACCAACAGCTTTAAGAAAAGCAGCCCAGAGATGACTGTTGGGATCCAGGCAATTCTCAGGGTAACACTAGGTGTGTTGTTGGAGGGCTGAAGAGGGTCCGAGGGCCCCATAAAGAAATGGTTCCGGCAGCGTGGAAGGGTGCTTCCAAGAGAAGCAAGCCACCCTCTAGAAGGCCATTTGAGCCATCCAGGTGGTAGCAGCAGGGGAGAGGGGAAGGGAAGAGAGGAGAGGTGGGAAGGAGACACTGTGGAATGAGACTTCCATGAAGGGGCAGACAGGGAGGCTCGAAGTTGTCTCTGAAAGATCAAGCCTGAGGGACTGAGGGGTGTGTGGGTTACCAGGAAAGTTACTCGATTTCTGTATTAGCTGGGACTGTTGGCACTAGCTGCTGGTCACCCTCCTCCACCTCTCATCTCAGTGTTCAGCACGACAAAAGCTTATTGCATCCCCCTCATTGCAGGAAGATGTGGGTGGCACAGGTGGGGCAGGGCTCTCACACAGCTGTCTCCCAGAGACATTGGCATCTTGGCTGGACCCCTCTGGTAACTTTGCCGTCTTGGAGTCCTTCGCTTCCAGCCACATGGACAGAAGAGAAAGTGAAGCTTTTTCTTTGCCACCACCAACTGGCAGTGACCCACACCTTTCACTTGCTTCCGTTGGTAAGGATTGGTTACATGACCCCATCTAAGCCCCAGGGGCTGGGAAACCTAGGTTAGGTGTAGACCTGGAAGTGAGCCTGGGTAGGGAACCTAGCCAGCACTGGCCGACTCACACGAAGCAGGGAAGGTTGTGCTGCCTACACCCTGAGCGGCTGCTCCGTAGGCTGGCAGGGAGCTTGCCCTGCTAGGAGAGGGGAGGTGGCAGGTGTCTGCTCACGCCACATTACACCCTGGTGCGCTGTCTGGACCATCCTTGGTTAGGTTAGGTTTGGAGGTTTCCAGGGGCCACTGTGGCTTTGGCAGTCCCCCCCTTATAAATGGCAGAGCTGTGAACTTTGTTGTTTATCGTGGCAGGGCTGTACAACCTTTAATGCTCCTTCCAGCGCTGAGATTTGATGACATATTCAGGAGCTTTGGATTCTCACGCTGTCTCTCTCAAGGGAGTCTCCTCTTCCTGGGTCTTACTTTCCCAGCTGCAGAGGGAGTGGATTGGCCCAGATGACCTTTAATGTTCTTCCCAGACCTGAGAATCTACTTCCCTTGGGGGGCTAGCTTGAACTGGCACATTTCCACCTCTCCTGAGCCCTTGGAAAGGAAGTAGGCCTGAAAAACCTGGAGTTACCACTATGAGCTTCAGCCCTACCCGATCCTGCCCAACGTCATGTAACAAATTCAAGAGATTCCTTCAACGACCCAGCTGCTGGCATTCAGTTATCCAAAAAAAGCGGGATCTAAATGGATAGAGGGGGAAAGCCATGGGCCTGTGCCAGGGCTAGAGGTCAGATTTCAGGGCAGCAAATTGTTCTGCCTTCCTGGACCTCTGTGAGGTGCAGGCACGAGCAAGGCCTAGAGCATCCATGGATGTGAGAGCAAGTCCATCATTCAGGGTCCCATCAGGCAGCAGGTGCATACTCAAAAGTGTTTAACTGGAGGGAGGGAAAGAATAAGAGCTTCATGAAGGAACTGTTTACAAAGGTATGGCGAGAGTTAAGAAACCAACACAGAATGGCAAGAAACTAGGACCAGACCTGAAGGGCCCGGGGAACAAATGGTGTGCCAGGAGGCCTTGAGAGCTTCAGCCATGAGAGAAGGGCTTCCCCTTCCAGAGCCGCAGAGGACATGACCACTGCTGGAACTGTAGTCAAGTGGGTGGGATGGAATGGAGTGGGGAAGCAATGCGTCAACCTGGAATGTTTTGCCAGTGCCTCCCATTGGCTGAACCCAACAGGAAGCCAGAGGAACTGGGAGATTAGTGTTACAGTTATAGGAAACAGAGGGCACAGAGCAGGGCAGGGAATAGAAGGGAGGAGGGATATGTGGAGAATAACCAGGACACTGGTCTCGGGTGCCACCCAGTCTTTCTCCCCAACAATGTGAGAAGAGTCTGAATGGCTTGGACCCAGTGGCACACTCCCGATAAAATTCCTGGCCACCTGGGTGATGACAGTGATAATAATGAAGGTGGTGACTTTATCTTAAATGTATCTAACCATGTTCTCCTGAAATAATATCCCATGACATGGAGCAGCTTTCACAGCATGTGAAGGAATCAGGTCAAATCTTCTCCATCTTTCATTTGAGATTTCTTTTAGACACACATTTGGACCCCATTCTGCCTTTTTCCTGAGCAGTGACACTGGCTGCTGTCAGTCCGGTGAGAGCTGGAGGAGGGGGGATAAATTTAGACCAGAGGGTTATTATTCTGGAGCCAGTATTTTAGATACTTGATTTTTAACATGACCTTGACCTGTATGCCTTGCATAACTGCACATTCCCTGTCCTCAGCTTGATCAGCTTCTCAGTCTTTTGCCCCCACACTCCTGTGTATCTCCCGCCCCCGGTGGCTATGAATAAATAGTTGGTGTGTACAATGTGACTTGGTCGGGCTGAAATCAGTTCCCACTCTGTCAGATACCATCACTGTCAAAACAAAGTCAGCTATGTGAAAACCCTCACCATTCTGCCTGCCTCCTTTTGGAATGCACTGTTCTGACTGCAAGTACAAAGCAGCAATTTATAAGCATGAGCTGGTGCAGAAAACAAGACACAAAACCAAGAAAATGAATATGACACGGCATAGCATGAAATTCAGAACTGTAAACAGGGAGACAAGGATGGAATCAGGAATAAGATGACATTTTGAGATTAATATACATGAGATAGGAGAGCCAAGAAACCAGACCTTAGGGATTTCTTTTATTTCTTTTCATGGCTACCTTCACTACGGAATTACTTTCAGTAGATTGTTTCCTATGGCATTTTAAACGTTTTAAAACAGATATGTCTGTGCATCAGCCATGGTTTTTAGTACTATAACAGTGGAAAAAGGTATAGAAAGTTTGTTTGTTTTTTCCTTCCCCTGTAGCATAGCATATTATTTGCAAACTCTGGGTCACAACCCATGAATAGCTCCTGAAGTTAATTAATTTAATGGAGTATGGTCAGCTTTTTTCACAAAATGAAATTGAGTTAGGATGGGATATGAACATCAGAGTGTATTACACAGTAAAGTTATCTAGTGGATAATACACACGGACAAATGTGTGTATTGGTGTTAATGTAAGAACGCCTCTTGGCTGCGGGCCTCAGTTTAATAGAGTTGGCTGGTTGTCAGGGCACTTGGGTCCTTGTTTCAACAGAGCCGTTAATCTTCTAAGTGGCCTCCTCTGGACAGTTGTCCTCTGGCCTTGGTATCTTCGTGTGTCAACTGACATGTTTGGACTGAATGAACCCTGAGAGCCTATCAGTCCCCCTTTTAAAACACACTTATTGAGCACCTACTAAGTGCCAAGCTCTGGGGATTTAGCAGCAAAGACCTTGCTCTCACTGAGTTTATATCCTGAGGGGTGGGGGCGGGGGGGGGCAAGCAACTGACAAACAATAAACAAACAAACCAACAGGTAAAATGCTGAGGGGTGATCCGTGTGATGAAAAAAAACAAAGCAGGATAAGGAACTAGAGAACACTGGAGAGCGTGGATGCTGTTTTATTTTATTTTATTTTTATTTTTTTTTTCAACGTTTATTTATTTTTGGGACAGAGAGAGACAGAGCATGAGCGGGGGAGGGGCAGAGAGAGAGGGAGACACAGAATCGGAAACAGGCTCCAGGCTCCGAGCCATCAGCCCAGAGCCCGACGCGGGGCTCGAACTCCCGGACCGCGAGATCGTGACCTGGCTGAAGTCGGACGCTTAACCGACTGCGCCACCCAGGCGCCCCAAACGTGGGTGCTGTTTTAAAAGGAACGGCCCTAGGAGGCCTCTCTGGTAAGGTGATATTTCAGTGAAGACTTTAAGAAAGAAAGTGAAAGGATCAAGCCCCAAAGATATCTGCTGAGTCTGGAAAGTGTTTGCCTTGTTTGAGGAAGAGGCCAGAGCAGCTGGAGCAGAACCAGGGCTGGCTGGGCCGAGGGAGAAGGGCAGGGCCAGAACCAGTGAGGTAGTCTGACCCGATCTGACTCAAGTTGCAAAAAGATCCCTATAGACTTTAGGAAGTGAGCTCTGAGGCTCTTGGCATACTCCAGAAGCAGGATAATGATGTCTGGCTCTCGGATGGTAGAAAGAGGAGGTGAGAAGGATTCTGAATATATTTTGGAAATAGAGCAAGTAAGATATACTGATGGTTTATATATGAAGTGAAGGAGAAAGAGGAATGTGGGATGAATTCAAGGCTTGAGGCCTGAACAGCTGGAAATACAGAGTTCTCATTTATGGAGGCAATGAAGAAGATGAGAGAGAGGAGAAGCTTTGAGAAAGGGAGGGCAAGTGATCGGGGGAGGGCAGACTTACTTACTGGACACGCACGAGGTGATGGATGTCAATGGCACTTGGAAGTCTGGATCTGGAGAGCAGCATTTATTTAAGAGTAACCAGCAGGGGATGATACAGAAAGCCAGAGTGCTGGATCAGCTGACCTAGGGAGGGGCTATCCAGTGATCAGAAAAGGCCCCGCGGCTGATCCCTCCTAGGCCCCTCCAACAGAGGCCTGGAAAATGAGAAAGAACCAACCAATGTCATTTGACTCTGATTCTTTTTAGAAGAGGTTGCTGAATAAGAAGAGGAAAATCTGAAAAATGTGGGTTTTGTTTTGAAATAATTAGCATGGCTTTGCTACCAATCATTGCTAAAATTATCATTCCTGATTACAACGAAGATAGCTTCTTGTGTAAAGCTAGGCAGAAGATTGCTGGTGGGTTAAATGGAAATGCA
The DNA here is from genome assembly GCF_022837055.1 of Prionailurus viverrinus. Classification (NCBI taxonomy): domain Eukaryota; kingdom Metazoa; phylum Chordata; class Mammalia; order Carnivora; family Felidae; genus Prionailurus; species Prionailurus viverrinus. The sequence goes on along the minus strand of NC_062569.1, from coordinate 85,486,192 downwards.
TATGGATTGACTCCCAGTTTTTCCTAGTTTCTTGATGTTGTGAAAAAAAAGGGCGGGGGGGGGGGGGAGTAAAATTGCAGCTTATTGGCTTTCAGCGACCCTTTCAGACCAGAGCAAACTGACCCCCAGGGCTGCCCCGTGCTTTAAAGGCACCTGTACACTGGATTCCCCAACTCTGCTCCAGTCCACATCATCTCCATCTCAAAGTATGATTGGAGTGACCAGGTCCTGAGCTCTCTGGGGTCCTGAGCTCCTTTCATTCCATGAAGGCAAGACAGCCCAGCCGTGTGATGAAGCCCTCAGCACATGCTTTCCAGTGGTTTCCTCAGGCTTCAGCACTAGCTCTCCAAGCGAGCAGAAGAATTTTCAAGTGGAGGAGGATTGAATACGAGCCTCAGCTTATTAAAACTTGTCTGAAAAAGGATTCCAAACTGCAGTGTTCAGCAAAACATGCAGGGTTGCGGGGCGTGTCTTTCTGTTGGTGCTTAATTTCAACTGCAATTCCTATTGGCCACTTGGACACAGCAGCTGGAAGGCTGTGGTAGCCACACCGAGATTAGAGGGGAGAGAGGATTGCTATATTAGGAGCAGCCACAATGGGAACTAGCAATTTTTGCACCCCAGGAAAACTTCCTAAACTGCCCCCCGCCAACCATTGTCCTCTGCCCGATGGGCCTCTTTCCTCCCTCTAGCAAACCAATTCTCTGATTCCATTGTGACATCTCTGGGCACTCAAGCCAGGACCCGACGCATTCCAGAAACTGTTCCCTGAGCCTTCACCCTCCTCTCTTCACCCCCTTTGCCCTTAGAGCACCAGACCCCTGAAATAATTACCCCTGGCCTGCAAGACAAGTTGAATTTGGAGGCTCACCACTCAATAGACTCAGTGTAGTTAAATATTGTCAGAATCAAAAGGGAAGATGTGTTGAATATTTTTCAGCCTTTTGAAAATGTACTTGTCAGGTTGAGGGAAGAGCAGGCAGCTTCCTTCTCCTAACCACCAGGGTGGAGGGAGAAGAGGGGAGGGGAACAACACTGGGGCCAGTGTATAACCTCACAGAAAGTCTGGTTTTGTTTCTGGCTTTACCACCCTGATCAGACTAAGCATTATTTTTAAAAGTCCTTCCTTAGTTTCCAGGTGCCTGTAGTACAGGGACTAACCTTGGTGGCTTCTCTTTCAAAGCCTCACACCATTTAGACCCTTCACAATAGTAAATCATATCTGTTTCATCATTTCCTGTGCAGGCATGCACACACACACACACACACACACACACACACACACACTCTAACATTCTATCCACGACGGCCACAAGGTCTTTACCCTAATGTCTTCCCACATCTCTGGGCCTGTGTCCAAGTCTTTCCCCTGTCCCTTGGCTCTCAAATCCACCTTCCTAAACCCTAAATTACCCCTGTTCTCCTCTCTGGGCTGTCAGAGCACTTTATAATATGACTCCCCACAGTCTACATGGCACTCACTAACTGTGTGGGTTCCTATCCCAATGTCCGCCCTCCCCACCACTTCATGCCCCTGCACACAGGAGATTGAGCCCTTTGAGAGCAAATTAGCACTGGTGACAGTCACATGGCAGGGGCTCAGGCCCTTTTACGGAGTCAAAAGAAAGAAGACTTTGCTATTTCAAAATGGCACCAGGCTGGCAGCTCCATTGTACTTTCTGCTAATTTCCTGTATGAGGATTCCAGGAAAAGATGAAACTTGACATCTTCAAAAACAAAGAAAACTTGGCACATAGTCTGGGACTTGGGCACATCAAATACTTTCCAACTATGGTTCCAAGAAGGTTGTGGCCGGAAACTTGATCAAGGCAGCTACCTGAACACAGGCTGAGAAAGGTGAGCACCCCTCTACATCTTTGACCCAACAGTTATTTTGCTAGGAATTTCTCCTGAGGAGTAAGTGTGTATGCTGATAAAAATTTAAAAACAAGGGGGGAAATAGGAGCAAAATTACATGCCCCCTGGAAAGGATAGGCTGAAAAATTGGGATAAATATGTGTGAGGGTATATTGCACATCAATAAAAATTATGTTTTATTTTTGTCTTTTCTTTGTGCGCTAGGGAGCCAGATCGTTTGCTGGGGAGAATCGGAAGGGATTTGGAGACCCAAGCAAAGTGGAGAAGTTTTGAAATGGTCTCTATGGAGAGCAGGACAGCTGTAGACTAAAAACTCCAGAGGGACCGTCAGGTCCTTATCCGTGTGGGAGGGGTCCTTCTTTGTCACCTGTAATTCTTCCCCACCTCTAGTTCCATAGCCAAGGATGCTGAGACCCAGAGAGGGGAAGTGATTTGCCCAAAGTGAATGGCAAAACTTTGGCTGGCAGCAGGTGTCTGGGCTTCCAGATGAGGTCACTTCCATCACATGGCAGCAGACATTTTCCCAGGTGTCTGCTCTTCATGCTGAATAGTCATATCAGGCTCTTTTCCAAGGATGGGCTCCTGGATCTTATTAGATGTTCCATCACCTCCTCACACAAAACCTCACAAAAAATATTGAAGAGATTCAAGCAATATTTTCTCAGTAGATGAACAATCAGGCCCACTCTTCTTCTGTCTCACTCTCCCTTAAAGGGAAGTCCACCTTTTATGTGATTCCCCACTTAACCCTACACCCGTATTTCAGAATAAAGCAAGGGTAGAGCAGAAATAGGGCGAGCAGTCTCTTTGTCATTTATAGTAACAGACATCGATTCCTATAATATCTCTTTCCCTAAGTCGGGACATGGATAACATTTATTCATATATACCCCACCTGGTTCTGGAAAGGAATTCATGCCTCTAGTGTGTGTCAGTCTAGTCGCTAAAAAGTAACAAGCCCTCCCTTCAGTTTATTGTAGATGTCCTAGGGATGAGGGACCATAAGGCAAGCTGAGGGCCAAGCATGAGCTAGAACAACGCCCCCCACCCCCAACAGGTGGGATATGTGTGACATTCCTCAGGCACTCCTGGCTGCCTAAGAACAAAGGAAAGGACAGAACACAAATGGTTAAACTGATAGTCTCCATCAGTTTACACATATCTCATCAATAGCCTAATTTCCAGGAACTCTCTACTATCTTAATGATAATGCTTTGCTAGAGGGAAAAACAACCTTAACTTGACAACAGTTAGGCCTCCAGTAAACTGTAAGTCCTCTTTAGCATATGGAAATCACTTTAAGAAACTCCCTCTTGACTTTACCTCCCCCAACTCCACAATATATAAGCAATCATTCTGCACAACCCCAGTGCAGCTCTTCCTGCCCACGGGTCCTGTCCCCATGCTTTAATAAAATCACCTTTTTGCACCAAAGAATTTGTAACTGGTCATCAGCTCTGAACCCCCACCAACACCCCAAAACCTCATCACTAATGTTCCACATAACTGGATTTGGCTATTACAGGCTCCATTAATTAATTCATGGTATTTCCTCAGGGGCTGGGGGAACTCATTTACATATATGAATGCGAAATAGATTGCAAATTAGAATTCCCATCCTGTAAACATGCCATATTATAAAGATAGAATCAGGAAGGAGTGATCACTGTTTATCCACTCAACAGGCTAGCTGAGCTAATATGGTTTTCGCAGTTACAAAGATGTAACTCTATATAAATGCCAACAGAAGACCCATAACCTTGCCGTGGTGGGTGGCAGGCCCTTGACTGTGGGATACTCAGATCATGGGATCAAAGATGCACAGTGTGATGGCGAGAACAATGAACATGTGGCTATTAGGAGAACTCTGTTCTAGGCTTGGTCTTGTTACTCCACTTCTAAACTCTTCTGAGTCTGTTTCTGATGGACTATAGATAAAAGTAAGCATTCTAGCTGCTTGGACACGGCAAGAACTTTTGGGAATCTAAACTATTTCTGGCTGTGGGCCAAGCCTTACACAGCTTCGGCGTCCCTTCAGGCACAGCAACCAGTTGCTTGTCCCCAGGGCAGTCAGCATTTATCAGTGCACGTGAGGAGCAGGGTCCTGATGGTCAAATCACTGAACTTGCGAGGGCTGAGTCTGGTTCTCGTGATTTGTTCCAGTAGCTGAAGCTCTGACTGGAGCGCTCTCATGCAGGGTACACTGACAAGTGTATTTAGCTTAGTGGAATCGAATGCTCCCCATCACATTTTAACAGCTGAGCAGGACTGACACTCTAAGACTTTTTTCTAGGAAACTTCTGGTTTGAACTTCTCTGCAGGCTTGACTAGAGGATTATATATGTGCAGATAAGGTAAAGACCACAAAGTGACCTGACCGGGGGTGAGGGGTAGGGAAAGTGTGCCTGTGGCCTGAGCTACTCTGTTTCTGCATCTGTTTCTGGAACCCCAAGTCCTTACTATGAGCAAGATACTGCCCCAGGGTTGAGTGTTCAGGCTTAGGCAGGGGGAACGAGAACATGAGGAGCTTGTAGTATGGTGGGTGATTTTGAAACGCCCAGAGTCTAAGAGACCCCCAAAAACGAACCACCAGAGTCCAGAGTCAAAGCTAAGCAGCAAGGGTCATTTATTGCAGGTTCGAACCTGGACCTCTGCGCCCCCGTTGCCGGTGACGCCAAGAGGCCCTGAGAGAGGTTTTTACACCCCTTTTATAGACAGGTACAAACAAGTCATGGGGAAATCAGGAATTTTCCACAGTTACAGAGCTGCGATTGGTTGGTGTTTAAAGTTGGACACTTAACAGTATTCGATTGGTTCCTGCCTTTAGGTCAGACCACAACCGGGGGTACGGGTATGACAATGATTGATCAGGAATACACGGATGTGCCAAGCAACAATGATTGATCAGGAGTACACGGATGTGCCAAGTAACAATGGTTGATCAAGAATATACGGATGTGCCAGGCAATAATGATTGATCAGGAATACATGGGCATGCCAAGCAATTGTACAGAAGCGGAACAAGCTGGTTAAGCTTGGTTAGGTTTCAGTTTCCCATAACTTAAGCTTTTAAGTTTCAATTTTCTCAGGCCTCTCAATTTCTGTCCTCAGCAGAGGGTCAGGCCATGTGAGAAGCGAGATGATTCATTTTCAGGAATACCAAAGAAAAGCTGTGCTGTCTAGTCAACAATAGGTTTACAACTTACTGGAAATATGTACAACACTCCCCCCACCCCTGCCAGTGGAGTCCCAAATCCTTATCACTACCTGATTTCTCTTCCCCTCTTCATTTGGCTGGCTTCGGGTAAGGCTGTAACCTCTGTTGTACTCAGCCAATGAGGAATCAGGGGAGGGATTTGCAAGCTAAGAGGTAAATTGCCTGCTGTAACCGCCCCGAGTGTTCCTGTCCATCAGACACCTGCTCTCGCAAGAACGTTGATTAAAGCCTCACTTCACTGTGCTCCGAGTCTCTGCGTCCCTCTTTGATGGGGTCAGTGGGCTTATTTCTCACAGGCCACCAGGTCCTCAGAAAGGAGCTCTTCCTCCAGAGCAGGAATGGATGTTTTATTTGGAACACATGAGTATCCAGGTTGCCAGGAAAGTCTGTTAACTGTTGTTGCAGGTAGGACTTTGCTAGGCACTGAGAATTTGGAGGTGGATAAAAGATGATCTCTGTCCTCAGGGAGTTCACGAGTGGCTGGTCATTGAGAAGCGTTCTCTCCATGCCAAGAAAGCTGCAGGGGAGCATCCAAAACATGTTCCAAGACATGCAAAACTGAGGATCAGGCTGATGCAGGCTGGCTGCGTCCGAGGACCCAGAGGGGGTCCTGCAGGACCAGCCAAGAGAGTCCTTGGCTTTGCACAGGATAGAAATCAAATGTGAACAGGGAGGAAGTGAGAACAGAGGTTAATGAAGACAAGCAGACAGAGCAGATACAGAGTGTCCAGGAGACTCGGAAAGGAAAGGAGAAGAGAGTGAGTCTCATCTTTACTTGGTGTCAGGGGTTTTTATTGAGGATTGTGGTCCCATGTATGTGTCTTCTCAAGCATCCAGGAACTGGTTAAAACAAAGACGAGTGTTTAAGTGTCCTCCATAAGTCACTTAGGCCCTGGAGCCAGGGATCTTGGGAAGTCAGAGGTTTGGAAAATGTACATGACAACCCGCCCGCCCAGTCACTCCTTAGATGTTATCTATTGGGCTGCAAGTCTCCAAAGAGATCATTAACTCCTTCACCTTTACAAGGAGGACATATGTTAAGACATGTGTAAGATAGAGCTGCGTGTCCTAGCAAAAGTAGAGGCAGCAAAAATGCAGTCCTGGGGCACCTGGGTGGCTCAGTTGGTTGAGCGTCTGACTCTTGGACTTCTGCTCAGGTCATGATCTTGTGGTTTGTGGGTTCAAGTCCCGTGTCAAGATTGTCGGGGCAGTGCAGAGCCTGCTTGGGATTCTCTCTCTCTCCCTGTCTCTCTGCCCCCCCCCCCCCCGCTCATGCCCTCCCTCTTTCTGTCTCTCAAGATAAATAAGTGAACTTAAAAAAAATATTCAGTCTTTCATGGGGTCCCTTCAGTTTCCCTATCGCAAGACCCTCAACACCAGAAAGGTGCTGTTGTGGCAGGAAGGGCTGGAAAGCCAGCTGGATTTTGCCCCTTCTCTGCTCAGTCAGTGGACTTTATTGCAGTAACTACTTTCCTCTCTAACCAGTCACAGATTTATAAGAATGTTAGAAAATAATTGTTACCTTTTGTACTTAACTTGCTATTGACAGTGACTCTGCCCATATTCACTTGCTGTCTCCAGCTCCCACCCTTAAGGAAGGAAACAATGTCCTTTAAGCACCTCTGCCTCCTTTTAAATTATGAAATGCATCACATTTACCGAAGTATATGCACAGTTTAAACATAAATAATAAAACAAAACACCTGTTACCCACTAGTATCTGAAGCCCAGATGTGGGCCTATCTCCAATCTCTGCCTCTTCTGACTACCCCCATCCTCCTCGGTAAGCATTGGACTGACATTTATGTTAATCTTTCCACTTTTCTTTATAGTTCTCCCCAAGTTACACAGCCCTAAACAATCTATCACTCAAATTTGAATAACACAAAGCCAGCTGTGGAAGAAACGAGCACTCTTGCCAGTATTTGATGAGATTTTCCAGAAAAACAAGCTAAATAGAGTCACTGGGCTAAGAATTCCTTTCCTGAGTTTTCAAAACCCTTTTCTGGGGGGAGGGGGTCGCCTGGGTAGCTCAGTTGGTTAAGCGCCCAACTTAGACTCAGGTCCTGATCTCACAGGCTATGAGTTTGAGCCCCACGTCAGGCTCTGTGCCCAAAGCTCAGATTCTGTGTCTCCTTCTCTGTCTGCCCTCCACTGCTCACACTCTCTCTTTCCCTCTCTCTCAAAAATAAAATAAAAATGTAAAAAAAGTTAAAAAAAAAAAACAAGACTTCTGGAGAAGTTGGAAGGCAAAGTGATGAGTAGAGAAAGATTCAGGATTTGTGGGGGTCTAAAGATTATGTAATTTGGAAAACTCTTTAAGAAGATTATGAGTTTAGGGGCACTTGGCTGGCTCACTTGGTAGGGCGTGGGACTCTTGATCTCAGGGTTGTGAGGTCAAGCCCCACATTGCAAGTGGAGCCTGCTTAAAATAAAGGAAAAAAAACATGATTATGAGTTCAAAATTAGAAATACTGAGTTGGGTACAGGGCATTGGGTGGGGCCCATATGAGTAAGGAGCTTAAGTTTATAAGTAAGTCTCTAGCGATGAGGGCTCACCTGTGTCTAAGCATCTGGGAGATCTACAGTATGGGCCAGGTGCTGAACACCCTATAGAGATAGGGGCAGGGGGAGAGGGTTGCTTTGTATTTTCTGCTTCCAAGCTTACATGGCCTATGTCCAGCTCTCAAGAGTAGGTCAAAGCAGAATACCTGAGAAATGGGATTTTTTTTGGGAAATTAATGTTCTCAGCTAATTCTAACAGCAAGGCAGAGAGAGAGATGAGCAGGAATTTTCTTAATACATGTTGAAGGCATGACAACACAGATAAACCTGTCCTCACATCTAAGTGAGGGTATAATGTCAGCGGGAATTTTGGTGGTAATAGTTCTCATAGTATTTGTTTCTTGAGTCGCGCTTCTCCAAATGGAAGTGGTTGCTCTCTACATCTGGTACACAGCTATTATGGGATTTCCCTTCACCATCCTCCTGGGAAACCTCTTTGTCTCTCTCATGTTTTAGATCTTTCTCCTTGATTTGCTTTATTTTTTAGTGGTTTTTGAGAAAGCGTGCACAATAGGAGAAATTGGACTTTGCCTACTTGAAAATATTGTTTTCTACTCTCATGCTTGATTGGTAGTGTGGCTGGGCGTAGAATTTTAGATTGGAAATGACATCCTTTAGAATTTTAAAGACTTCATTGTATTTGGGTTTCTAGTGAGAAATTAGAAGCCATTCTGGTTCCTAAACTTTGTGTGTAACCCACTTTTTATCCTCCCTGGAAACAGTGAAATCTCTTGGTCTCTAAAATGGTACTGGCCACTTACAAGTCCTTCAATCTGGCCTTCCTTCATTCTGTTTTTTAATTATACCATTGATTGCTTCTGATGCTTTCTCCTTTTTTCCTTTTCTCTCTTTCTGGAAACACTGCAATTTGGATGCAAGACCTTCCAAACTCATACTCTAATTTTTAACCTTTACTCTCCTATTTTCTTCCTTTTGGTCTTTTTGCTCTATTTGCTGGAAAATTTCCCCAATATATTATTCAAACCATTATGTTAGTTTTGTATTTACACTTAGGCAGATAACATTCCTTTCAAACTCCTTGTGTTTTTTTTTACTGACAATAAAAGTATTAGATGCACATTATTTAAAAATTAACTATTACAGGGGCTCCTGGGTGGCTCAGTCAGTTAAGCATCTGACTGTGGCTCAGGTTTGTGAGTTTGAGCCTTGCATCAGTGTCTGTGCTGCTAGTTAGAGAGCCTGCTTCAGATCCTCTGTCCCCCTCTCTCTCTGTCCCTTCCCCTTCCTCCCTCTCTCTCTCTCAAAAATAAATAAAAACACTAAAAAAAATTTAAAAAATTTAACCACTACAAAAATACGTTCCATAGAAAATGAAAGGTTTCTATAGTTCCATCTAGTAGATCATGGAACAGACTAGAGTCCAGAAATAGACCCAGGCATATGTAGCCTAAGCCTTTGTATATGAACTATATTGTTTGTTTGTTTGTTTGTTTTAATGTTTATTTATGTTGCAAGAGAGAAAGCATGAGCAGGGGAGGGGGAGAGAAAGAGGGAGAGAAAATCCCAAACAGGCTCTGCGCTGTCAGCACAGAGCCCAATGCGGGGCTCAATCTAACGAGCCTGTGAGATCGTGACCTGAGCCAAAAATCAAGATTTGGACGCTTAACCAACTGAGCCACCCAGGCACTCCATGAACAGACATCCTAAGGAGGATATACATATGGTATACTTTGCTAGTAGAAATGGGAAATGGTACAGTCACTTTGGAAAGCAGTTCAAGAGTTTTAAAAATAGTGTTAAATATACATTTACCATATGACCCAGCAGTATTACTTCTAGGTTTTTATCCAAGATAAATGAAAACATATGTCCACATTTAAAAAATCCGGGGGCACCTGGGTGGCTCAGTCGGTTACGTGTCCGACTTCAGCTCGGGTCATGATCTCATGGTTCATGGGTTTGAGCCCCGCATCAGGCTCTGTGCTGACAGCTCAGAGCCTGGAGCCTGCTTCAGATTCTGTGTCTCCCTCTCTATTTGCCCCTCCCCCGCTTGTTCTCTCTCTGTCTCTCAAAAATAAGTAAACATTAAAAAAAATTCTTTTAAATCTGTACATAAGCTATAAAAGGAAAAAATGGATAAATTAGACCTCAAAATTAAAATAATTTGTTCTGTAAAAGACCCTGTTAAGAGGATGAAAACACAACCTAAAAAGTGGGAGACAATATTTACAAGCCATATATCTGACAAAGAACTAGTTTCTAGAATATATAAATAACTCTCAAAACATAAAAAAACCAAATTCAATTAGAAAATGGGTAAAGACAAGAACCAAACATCCTTTAAAAAAAAAAATCCAATTAGAAAATGGGTAAAGACAAGAACAAACATCCTTTAAAAAAAAAAAAGTTTATTTATTTTGAGAGAGAGTGACCGTGAGCAGGGGAGGGGCAGGGAGAGAGAGAATCTCAAGCAGGTTCTGTGTTATCAGTGCAGAGCCTGATGTGGGGCTTGATCACATGAACTGTGGTGATTATCAAGCACTTACTATATACCAAGAAGTAGTCTAAGAACTATATATACTTATGTAATCATCACAACAACCCTCTGAAGTAGAAACTGTTACTACTGGTCCCATTTCACAGACTCCTAGGCTGGGCATTGTAGGATGAATAGGAGTTAACTAGGTGAAGAAAGGTAGTGGTGGATTAAATGGGATCCAGGCAGAATGAAAAGTGTGTACAAAGGCACTGAGGCAGAAGAAAGTGAGGACATTCAGAGGTCCTGTGAGTAATTTCAGATGGCTGGCACCCAGAAAGGACTAGGGGAAAAGAAGAAGCTGGAGAGAGATCACAGATGGATGGATGTAGATGTTTCTCATTTCCTCTTGCCAAACACGCACACACACGCAGCATTTGGCTGCCTCCACCTGACTAACATGCAGTTTCTAACAGAGCCTAGGAAGCAATGCCTGGGTTCAGACTCAAAGGTTGGGTAAGTGTCACCCAGACACAAAGGAGGAACTGAGTGTTTGTGTAGAGGAAGTTGCATGAGATGTCTAGGCTGGAGTGTTTAAGGAACTGACCGATACTGGGGGTGGTTAGCTATGAAGTATGGAGGGAGAGGAGCCACAAATGAGCCCAAAGAAGGATAACTGGTATAGGACCTGTAGGCCACATTAAGGAGTTCACACCTCATGGTGATTACAAAATCAATAGAAAAGAAATGATCAAGTATCTACTCCAGGCAGGCCCTGTGGTAGGGGCCTAGGGAGATACAGTGATGTGCATAGCCTCTAAGGAGTTCCCAGAGTAGCTGAAGAAATAAAACCTGGGTGAATATAAGAAAACTAATTGATGATAAAAGGCCACATATAACAAGGAATACTTATGCAATGTTGGAGTTTATGGGAGGGAAAGACAATTGGCTGGAGAGGCAGGGATAATCGGAGTGGGGAAAGGAATGGGGCTTTGATGGACCACTTGGGAAGGAGACAGGGAGACAGCCTTCTGGATAGGACAGCCGAAGCATGAATAAATAGATCTATCAGACATATTTGGACAAGACCAACTAAGCCCTTGGCCAAAGGGTAGGTATGTTCAGGGAATATGAAAGAACCTTAGAACGGGTGCATATCATCAAATCGTGAAGAGCCCCACATGCAAGAGTAAGGAATTTGAATTTAAATCTCTATGGGCAAAGAAGGACCATCCTGTCCTTTTCAGTGTGGAGCAACTTGATTAAGGTGATCTTGTTTGGTGATTAATCTGGAATAAAAGAGAGAGCCAAATCAGGAGACGATTTAGGTTAGTGCTTATGTCAAAGTTTGGAACAAGGTTGGCAGAAATAAAGATGAAATGCAAGGCCAGAGGGAAGAAAGTGTGACCCATCATTTCACTTTTTTTGTAGGAAACTTTGGTCCTCCTCACCACCAGCCCTGAACCCGCTGTGTTACTGGCTCTTGCTGGACATGCTTTCAAGGCAATAAGTGGTTTTTGAAGGGCCTACAATGTGCCTGACACTGAGCTGGGCACCTGGGGTGGGGGAAGAAAGATAAAAAAAGACTGCCTTGTTGGAAGTTTATAGCTTAAAAAAGAGGAGGATGGGAGAAAAACAGATGTATATTAAAAAGAAAAATCACAGGGGGCCTGGGTGGCTCAGTCGTTAAGTGTCTGACTTGGGCTCAAGTCATGATCTCACAGTTCATGAGTTCCAGCCCCACATTGGGCTCTGTGCTGACAGCTCAGAACCTGGAGCCTGCCTCAGATTCTGTGTCTCCCTCTCTCTCTCCTCCTCCCCTGCTCATGCTCTCAAAAATGAATAAACATTAAACAAAATTAAAAAAAAATCACACTGGGGCACCTGGGTGGCTCAGTCAATTAAGCATCCAACTCTCGATCTCAGCTCAGGTTTTAATCTCAGAGTCATGAGTTCAAGTGCCACACTGGGCTCCACACTGGGCGTGAAGCCTACTTAAAAAAAATAGCAGTAATACATGACATGAACAATGTATTAAAACAGACCTGCAGGAAAGATGTGGAGAAGGGAGGCGGCATTAATTGTGCCGGGAGGTGGGACTTGCAAGGGGCCCTGAAGAATGCGAAGGGTGCGCAGGCACTTTTCTTGTCTTCCCCCATTAGCCAGGGGAAGAGGGACTTGCTGGGTCCCCTTACCCGCCTCCACCAGTCTCATCACCTGGACTCCATACCAGCTGTTCCCAAAGGAGGAAAGGTCAAAGTGCATGCATACAACCTTCTCTTCAGTAATGAGTAGAAGTGGCTAATCTGTGCCAAGGACTCTGCCAAGAGGCTTCCAGCTGTCATTTCTAATTCTCATAACAACAAAATGGTGATGGCATCGACTCCATCTTACTGAGGAAACTGGGTTCATAGCTAGAAAGTGGCTAAGCCAGGACTGAAGCTGAGTCCTTTCTAGCTTCAAAATCTACTTCCTTTCCTCTATGCCATATAGCTGCTTTGGGCCTGCATTAAGTCTTTATGAAGTCATGTGGTACACTTAAAAGACACACACATAGCAAACATTCAATACTTGTGCAGGGAACTGGGTATTTACCCAAAAAATATAAGAACACTAATTCAAAGGGATACATGCACCCCTGTATTTATTGCAGCATTATTTACAATAGCCAGATTATGGAAGCAGCCCAAGTGTCCATCAATAGATAAATGGTATATATATATACCACATCTTATATATATATACATATATATATATATGTATATATATATATAAGATATATATATGTATGTATATATATATATATATATATACATACACACACACACACACACACACACAATGGAATATTATTTAACCACAAAAAGAATGAAATCTTGCCCTTGCAACCATATGGATGGAGCTAAAGAGTATAATGCTAAGCAAAATAAGTCAGAAAAAGACAAATACCATATGAGCCTGCTTATATGTGGAATTTAAGAAACAAATGAGTAAAGAAAAAAGAGATAGAGAGAAACCAAAAAGCAGACTTGTAGCTACAGAGAACAAACTGATGGTTACCAGAGGCAGGGTGGGGGGAGTAGGGGGAGGGGGTGGGAGGGTGGAGGATGAGTGAAACAGATGGTGGGGATTAAAGAGTAACTCATCGTGATGATTGCTGAGTAATGTACAGAATTGTTGAATCACAATATGTACACCTGAAACTAATATAACATTGTTAACTATGCTGGAATTAAAATTAAAAAAAAAAACTAAAAAAAAGCTTGTGCAGTGAATAAATGGGTAAGAACAAAAGACTAAGCTTCTCAGTAGGGGCAGCCGCTGGGAAGTGCATCCCTGCGTCCTGCAGAATGAATTTACTTTCCTTGCTATTGCCAGATCAGCCATCAGACCCCAGGGTGCAGGGAGGCACTCCCCAAACCCAATAGAAAGACACCTCTCAATGGAAACTAAACCACCAAGTTGAGTGGATTTGTCACATGGTTACTGAAAGTAGCCTGTCCTTGGTGCTGGCAGTTCAGAAGGGAGAATACTTTTCCTGAGTTTCGACGTCATTGACATAGCTCCTCACTGTTTATCTATGCCACCCGCCTGATAGCACAAGTTCACTTGTTTTGTTTTGTCAAAGTTGGCAAATCTAAATTTCATTTTGTGGTATTCTAATATATTCGCAAACATCCAAGAGAAATCTGCCAAATAAAATATATAAGATACATACTTTAATGTTTGAATTTCTGTGCGTCTTTAGGATGGTTTCCTAGGAGTGATGTTTCCGGGCCAGAGTAAACGGCTATGTGAAATTGTTAGCTATTGCCAGCTTGCCCAGGAAACTGATTTCCATCTGCAGCGAATTATAGCCGCGACAATACAGCGACAGGACTGTGGCACGGAGGAGACCCAGCGGCGATCCCACCCTCTCTGCAGCAGGGGCGCACCTTGACCGACAGTTTGCCCAGTGCTGTCGCACCTGGGGCACTTCCCAAATCCTGGCCCAGAGGAGACACCATCCCGCCACCCCGCCACCCCACCTTCCTGGCCCAAGGCTTCGGGCTGCTCCGTGGCAGGCAGGCAGAGGGCATGTTAAAGCAAAATCGGCCTCATTAAACTGAAAAGTTCAAGCAAATGTAGCAATTTGTTATCAGAGTGCAGTCAGCTCTCTCAGAAGACTAAGTGGGGACCAGAAGATGGGGCCAGGTGGCCTACAGCTGTGCTTTGAAGAAGACAGTCCGGGCCAGGGCTGGTCACCTCCCATCTCTGGGAAGACAGCAGCCCACGTTTCTCTCAGCGTTGCTCTTTCAGCCTCTGCTGACATCAAGGATCTCCTGCAGAGGTCCTGACAGCTGGAGAGCGAGCTGCTTTTGTTTCTGACAGCCTCCCCTCTGCGATGGTGTGTGAGCCTCTGCCGCAGGGCAGGCACCGACTGGTGACGAGTACATCTGCCCAGCCTGAAGCCGAGCATGCGCTCTGCTGGGCCTTGCCACCGGCTGCCCGGGATCGCCACCACGTGCGGAGAGGACGGGGCTGTGAGCTTCCTGAACATGGGGTTCCGATCTGCATCTGCACGCTGCTGCCCACAGTCCCTGGGACTGACACTCGAACAAAAGCCGCTCGGAAGTGGGAACTGGCGTCAGTCCGAGGCTTTCAGTAGAGATTCACAGGACAGAGTTGGGACTAGAAGCCCTTTGTAAAGGCTAATGTCAAGTGAAATTATTGTTATTATTAGATAGGTACTCGATAAATGTTTAACCGGTGATTAAATAAATGATGTGGAGAAAAAGGGGATGGTAGGAGTAAGTGTTCCAGAAACTCCGATTAGCATGGGGGGAGGGGCTGCTGAAGAAGGGTGACGAGGATGGGCTTATGGGAATGGGGAAAATTTCTAGCCGGGGAAACGCTGCGCCAGCACTCAGCTCAGCAACAAGCACAATTTATCTGCAGCAACATCCTGGTCAGCGGGGCCTATAAGGAAGTTGTGAGAAATAGGGTCCAAAGGTAACTCAGTGATAGCTAACATTGATCAAGAGTCACTTTGTGCTAGGCACTGAGGTAAGAGCTGTACCTTGGTAACCTTGCTCAATCCTCAGGGACAGCCCAGTGATGCAGTTACTATTATGATCATCCTCAACCTATAGAACAGGTAATTGAGACCCAGAGAAGTTAATTAATTTACCTGAAGGCTAGTGAGAGCCAAACCATTTAGTGCTTTCAATGCTATATTAGGACTCTGACTTTCCACAGTGACACAGGGGAGCCCCCGAAGGTTCTTGAGCAGAAGAGTAACATGGTAATATAAGTGCTTCTGAAAAAAGCAATAAGGCACAGCAGTTAGGAATTTGGACTTTGACACCAATCTGGTGTTTTAAAAATCCCAGTTCTGCCAGTTGCTAGCTGTGTAATCTTAAAACACTTAAAAAAGTTTTTTGTGTGTGGGGGGCAGGGACAGAGAGAGGGAGAAAAAGTGAATCCCAAGCACAGCCCACACTGTCAGGGCAGAGCCCCAGGCGGGGCTCGAACTCACAAACTGGGAGATCATGATGTGAGCTGAAATCAAGAGTCACTTAACCAACTGAGTCACCCAGGTGCCCCCTAGCCTAATCTTAGGCATATTAATTGACTGCACTGTACTTCAATCTCCTCATCTATAAAATGGGGGTAATAAAAGCATCCAGCTGTTAGGATTTTATGAGGAATAAATGAGATAGGGAAATGCGGAGCCCTTAGAACAATGATGGCACGTATGTGTATGACAAGTGTCAGCTATTATCAATGTGTTATCTGTCCACTGGATGGACTAGAGAGGTCAGAGGCAAGGGAGGCAAGCAGAAGGTTGATGGCAACTGGAATAGAGAGCAAGGTATTTTAGGGGTGCCTGGCTGGCTCAGTCAGTAAAGCATGTGACTCTCAATCTCAGGGTTGTGAGTTCAAGACCCACATTGGCATGGAGCTTACCAAAAAAAAAAAAAAAAAAAAAAAAAAAAAAGAGAGAGAAAGAGAGAGAGCAAGATATTTTAAAGTAAGATCCAGGGGCACCTGGGTGGCTGTTGGTTAAGCACCTGACTTCGGCTCAGGTCATGATCTCACGGTTCATGGGTTCGAGCCCCACGTTGGGCTCTGTGCTGACACCTCAGAGCCTGGAGCCTGCTTCGGATTCTGTGTCTACCTCTCTCTCTCTCTGCCTCTCCCTCACTCACACTCTGTCTCTGTCTCTCAAAAATGAATAAATGTAAAAAAAAAAGTAAAGTAAGATCCAGTGGAAGTCATTCACTGGGCATGTGGGATAAAGAAGAATAGTTAATAAGGACTTTCAGGTTTCCATTCTCACTAACTGGGAGAAAAAGGATTTCTGATAGCAACAGAAAAACTAGGAAAGGGACTAGTGCTTCGAGGGCAAGACAATTTGGGAACCATGGGAGTGATGTCAGGAGGACCTTGGGTTCTACAGTGGCCTATCACCTTGGCAAAGGCCTCCTTCCTCCTCCAGGCCTCAGTTTTCCCATCAGCAAAATGAAACTTTTACCCTTGAGATCTCAAAAATCTCTCCCAACTCAGATATTTTCCAGTCTCACCTGGGAGTGCTCTAACGGGAGAATAAATGCTGATGGCCTGGCTCTTAGGCTTTATGAGGTTCAGGCCTAGGTGACAGGAGGAAAGCAGTAATATAAGAAGAGGACCACCCCCCCCCTTATTTTTTCACACCCCCTTAGGTGTTATACCTCGTGCCCTGTGATAGCGCCCTCCTCCAGGCTCTCCAAAACAGCCCGTCCCGTAGATCCTTGCACCCCTCAAGAGATTTTAGGTACTGGTGTCAGAGAAAGTGAAGTTCAATGTTTATTTGATTTAGCCACACTCTCTTTCACTTGATTGGTTCCTGACTTGGGCTTTGTTTTTCTCCCAGATTAGAGAAGAAAGAGGAGGTTGTTTTTAAAAGTTCACTGTCCTTAGCACTGGCGTCAGACTCACAGCAACAGTGAAACTGAACCCTTGTAGTGGCAGCAGACCAGGAGAGCTTGTATTTACAAGAGGGCGCACCTGAGGGGTCAGAGCACTGTATGCCCAAGTGTGCGCCTGCAGATGGCCTCCGGCAGGTGCCTCCGAGTGACTTCCGTTCAGGATGGCTACAGGAGAATGGGCAGGAACTCTTCTGAGAAAAGCTGCATTTTGAAATAGGAGTTTCACATAAAATAAAATAGAAGGACAAAAACAGGGCTGGGTAATGAAAATGTTGAATGTATGCCGATCAACTTAGGTAGAAACAAACACCTGGGGAGATATTCTTCCCCCAGTAAAGTACCGCTTAACTCAACATAGACGCCCCTTCCTCCTTTTTCTTTTTTTTTTAAACTAGCAACTGTGCTTAGAACTTTTTCCTCAGGTTGTGGCAATATTTAGGAATTAAACTCAGGAGGTACAATTAATTCTAACACATAGTGATTGATAGTCATTCAAGAAACCTTAGGGTGCCTGGGTGACTCAGTTGGTTGAGCGTCTGACTCTTGATTTCGGTTCAAGTCACAATCTCAGGGTCGTGAGATCGAGCCTCACATTGGGCTCTGCACTGAGCCTGGAGCCTACTTGGAATTCTATCTGTCTTTCTGTCTGCACATGTCCTAGCTCATGCTCTCTTTCTCTCTCAAAATAAATAAATAAACATAGAAAAAAAAAAAAAAAAGAAAGAAACCTAACTCAAAAAGAAGTGACTCAAACTTAACGACTAGAGGGAACTTTAACAATAAGTAGGTTTTTTTCACATCATGCAGAATCATCACTGCTATTTGTGTTAGTAAATATTTACCGGGTATTTCTGTATTTAAAGCATCCTGTTTGTCAAAAGTATTTTATACACTTTATTTTTTTAATTTTTAAAAGTTTATTTATTTTGAGAGAGAGGGTGAGAGGGTGCATGCGTGCATGAGTGGGGGAGGGCTGAGAGTGGGGGAGAGAGAACTCCAAGCAGGCTCTGCACTGTCAGCCCATAGCCCAACGTGGGACTCAAACTCACGAACTGTGAGATCATGACCTGAGATGAGTTCAAGAGTTGGAGGCTTAACTGACTGCACCACCCAGGTGCCCCTTTTATACACTTGAAAGCACTGTGCAAAGATGTTAGCGTGTTTGTTCGATTCACAGACTCTAAAAAATGGTCCCTGTCTTACAGAGAGGGAAACAGAGGCCTAGGAAGCAAAAAGAATTACCAATCATCTTTCTCTATTTTAAGTGATAGCACCAGGCTCTCCTGAGTCAAGGAGACGAGACACGCAAATAATTGATAATCCAGCTCAAGAGAGAAGACATGGAGAAATTCAACCCCTAGTGTTTAATTCCTCGTTTGTACTTCATTTGAATTGTGCAGCCTTGTTCCTCTGAAGGTGAACGGGCAAACTGGGAACCCAAGTCTTCTGAGCAAGGCTGGGGAGACAGGAGAGCAACCTGAAAGGGAAGCAGGCAGAGAAGTGACTAGATATGGAAGCAAATCCCTGGGTCCCTGGAGAGAGAGTGCTGCTGAAGAGTGATAGTGACTGAGACCTGACACAAGTATCAGATCTCTAGGAAGAGGCCTGGGAGTCCACTTTTAACCAGCACCTGCAGGGACTTCCGTGATTGGCTAAGCGTCAACACGGAGCACATAGGGAAAGAGCGAGGGGAGTGTGGGGAGAACCCTGCTTTGGCCCAGTCGTTCCACTGAGGCTGATCTCAGTGACATAATCAGAAGTATGGACAAAGGTTTACACTTGAGAATGACTTATAATGCCTCTGTTCTCCCCTTGTCTCTCTCCCCCTTGCCCTCATCACGCTGAAATACTTGTGGTTCCCCTAAAAGCGCTGCATCCTCTCTCTTGTCTCTAGGCCTGTATACGTATGTGCATTTCATTTTCCATTCTTCACTATCCTTCTAGAATCAG
The DNA here is from genome assembly GCF_022837055.1 of Prionailurus viverrinus. NCBI lineage: Eukaryota > Metazoa > Chordata > Mammalia > Carnivora > Felidae > Prionailurus > Prionailurus viverrinus. The sequence goes on along the minus strand of NC_062569.1, from coordinate 85,467,195 downwards.
CTAAGTGTCACCTCCTTTAAGAAGCATTTTTCTCTCACTAAATGTTTCGGGCTGAATTGAATCTACGTGTTGAGGCCCTGACCCCAACGCCTTGGAATGTCACTGTGTTTGGAGATCGGGCCTTTAAAGTAGTGATTTAAGAGGAGTTAAGATGAGACAGTTATGGTGGGCCCTAATCCAGTCTGGGATGGTGTCCTTGTAAGAAGAAATTTGTACGCACAGACACCGGGGATGCAAGCCCAGAGAGGAAGGACCGTCAGAGGTTACAGACCACCTGTGAGTCAGGGAGAGAGACCTCAGAAGAAACCAGACCTGCATCTTCCAGACCCTGGAAGAATGAGAAAATACATCTTTGTTCGTTGAGCCACTCAGTCTGTGCTGCTTTGTAAGTTCTTTCCTCTTTAGGGTACTGAAACCCCTTGTGCGTCCTTGCCTCATCTTATATATTGATTGTTGATGTCTGTTTCCAAGTCACTTTGCTTCTGCCTTTGGAGTTCCTGGAGGCCCAGACTTGCTCATTTTTGTATCATCAAACCCAGCGCATTGCCCCATTCTTGCAAGGCAAGAGTTCAACAGACGCAGAATGAATGAATTAATATGAATGGAAACAACATGCAACGTAAATGATAAGCCATGTGGGACTGGATAAGGAGACTATGGCATATTGATACGACTAAAATAACGCTTACGACCAATTTTTAATAAATCGGGGAAATGTTTATATTCTTATTTTAAGTGGAAGAAGGTCAGGTGACAGATTCTACCTTTAGGATAAATGGCACCATATTAAAATGACTCAAAAGTGCCGGAAAGGACATGTGTATGGCTCTCACGGTGCCTCGCCTGGGCAGTGCCATCATGGATGTTTGTCTTTGTTCTTGCTTCCTATTTCACAGATTTGTGCTATGCTGCTTCTTACTGAAAGTCTTCCTTAGTACCCAGGAAGTTTCCACAACCATCTGTACTCACCTTCTTTGCTGCGTCTCTCTTTCTGTGTCTCAACTTCTGGTTTCTTTTATTTCTCGGTTTTACTACCTTAAACTGTAAATACCTAGGAACGGGAGCGGTGTTCTGTGCTACTGTTTCTTCAGTGCTTGGCACATTCTAAAACGCATAGTAGTCATTCATGAAATAATATTTTATTTTATTTTATTTTATTTTATTTTATTTTATTTTATTTTATTTTATTTTAGAGAGAGTGAGAGTGCAAGTGGGGAAGGCGCAGAGGGAGAGAGAGAGAGAGAGAGAGAGAGAGAGAGAGAGGGAATCCCAAGTGGGCTCCACACTCAGCGTGGAGCCTGACTCGGGGCTTGATCCCATGACCCCAGGATCATGATCTGATCCAAAATCAGACGTTGGTCGCTTAACCCACTGAGCCACCCAGGCGCACCACAAAATACTTCTTCAATGAATGGTGACCACAACAACCACAGAAAAGAACGTATTATTTTTAAGTTTATTTATTTTGAGAGAGAGCGAGTGAATGAGCAGGGGAGACGCACAGAGAGAGGGAGAGACAGAATCCCAAGCAGGCTCTGTGAGATCAGCACCAAGACCAATGCGGGGCTCAAGCTCACGAACTGAGAGATCATGACCTGAAGTTAAGAGTCAGGTGCTTAACCCACTGAGCCACGCAGGTGCCCTGGTATTTTTTTTTTTTTTTTTAAGAAAATTCTCACTAAACCTCTTTTCCCTATGTCTCACAAGCCAGGAATAAGTGAGCAGAGGTAATGGTTTGTCACTATGAAAAGAGGCCAATAACTATTCGGGTAAGCTTGCATCAGGAAAAGGGACGAGGTGGATCTTCAGGGAAGAGAAGAATTTTGTAATTCAGGAAAACTGTCTGACAGACCCTGGTGTACAATATGCTGAGGATGGGGAAACAGTTTCGTCCACATTTTGTCAGAGCTCTCCAATATCCCTTACCAATCAGTCCACTTGCTCCCTTATGACTTGAGGTCATGGTGAGATAGACATGCATATTTGCAATGAAAAGTTACTAGCAAGGGGCACCTGGGTGGCTCAGTTGCTTGAGCATCCGACTTCAGCTCAGGTCATGATTTCACGGCTCGTGAGTTTGAGTTCCACGTCGGGCTCTGTGCTGACAGCTCAGAGCCTGGAGCCTGCTTTGAATTCTGTGTCTCCCTCTCTCTCTGCCCCTCCCCCGTCCATGCTCTGTCTCTGTCTCTCTCTCAAAAATAAATAAACATTCAAAAATTTTTGAAAAAAAAGTTACTAGCGAAACATATGGAACATTTACGTGCTACAAGCAAATACTTTTTCCTCTGAAGTTGAGCCTCAGTTTCATTTAGCAATGAACACCCACATCCATCTGTACTTGAAGATGAGAGGGAACCTGTCTACATAAATACCAGATCAAGGGCTCCTTCCAAGGCTTAAAAACTGCTGGGACTGTTTGTGGGGCCCTCCACCGAGATCCTTATGGGAGTAACACTCTGGATTCATCTGGGTTTCACCCACAGACTCAGAAGGAAGTGAAGCCCATTGGGCCCGAAGCAAAGATGGGGATCTTAGAAACACAGCTGCAAGTTTGAGCTTGTGTGTAAATGTTCCTCTGCATCATGCACGTGCTGTTTTCTGATTTGCTTGGCTCTGAAGGCTAAGCTTTCGGGCTTTAAATTTAATCCCAACAGACCTGAATTGAAGCCTCTTAATTATGCCTATGATGTAGTAAATCAACACCCTATTAGGAAGTCATTCAAGTATTAAATATTTAGGAACTTATTACAAGAGAATTGCAACATGTAAGCCCTCCGGCGGAAGAGACGCTGCGAATCTCTTTTGCGTACAGAGCTGTGCTGGCTGACGTTGTGCAAGACAGTGCTGGGCTACTGTTCATATGCCCCAAAGCCTACATCCCATCTTTTAAATAATGAAAACATTCAGTATAATGCGTCTCCTCCATCTTTCCTACCTTTTTTCTTCTTGCCTTTTTGTGGCCCCTTTTAAGTTGAAATTAAATCCTGAGTTGCAGCGAAAGAACATTCATTCATTCAACCAACATTTCCAGTATTGAATAGCTTCTGTGTACCAGGCACTGCTGTAAGCACTTGGGATTTATCAGTAGATAAAACAAAGATCTCTGCTCTTGTGGAGCTTATTTTCTAACGGGGAAAACTGACCATAAACAAAAAAGCATAATAAATAAGAAAATTGAATAGGTGTTAGGACACAGGTGCTATGGAAAAAAGATAAGCAGTAGGGCCAAGTGATGTTGGGGTGGTGGGGTGGGGGCTGGACTATTAAACATGCCACATGGAGAGACCTGAGCATACGTGGAGAATGTGAGGCAGTTAGGCAATTAAACATTTGGAGGAAGAGCTGCAAGAAAGAGCAACCAGAGTAAAGGTCCTGAGGCCACAAGTGCTGCCTGTGTCAGCAGAACCCCAAGGAGACCATGTGGCAGGTAAGGAGTGAGCCAGGGTAGCATAGTAGGAGGGGATATCAGATAAGGAGGTGGGGGGAAGCGGTCAGGAAGGCCTACGTAAGTATGTTTGATGGCTTTTCTAGTCTACGCAGAAACTGGAAGAGGTCAGGTGATTGAACAAAGGCTGGTTCTTTGAACAAGCAGAGTGGAAACCTGGGAATCAGACCTGGACTTTGCTTTTCTTTCTACCACGAAGTTAATTCCTGACCTTGGGCAAGGCCTATTTCAGAGCTTCGATCATTTCTAAGGCTCTTTTCGGTTCTAAGGTCCTGTGACTTTAGGCAGCCATTTACATGTGATTTAAGTGGCCAGAAAATGTCTCTTGTTAATTTCCCTTCGACTTCCTTTTTAAAAAAATTTTTTTTAATGGTTTTGTTTATTTTTCAGTGTGAGAGAGAGAACATATGCAAGTGGGGGGGGGGGCGGGTGCAGAGAGAGAGGCAGATACAGAATCTGAAGCAGGCTCCAGGCTCTGAGCTGTCAGCACAGAGCCCGACGTGGGACTTGAACCCACGAGTGGTGAGATCATGACCTGAGCTGAAGTCGGATGCTCAACCGACTGAGCCACCCAGGCACCCCACAACTTCCTTTTTTTAAACTTTCTATTATGAAAATATTTCATATGTTCAGAGAAATGGAAAGAATAGTACAACAAATTCCTCCCCCTCTTCCATGTAAATGTTTTAAATGTTAATATTTTACCATATCTACTTTATCTAGCATCTATCTTGTTTTGCTATTGTCAACCCATTTGAAAATTGCAGATATCATGGTACTTTATCCCAAAATACTTTCCACAAGTATCTCTTAAGAATAAGAACAGGGGCACCAGGGTGGCTCAGTTGGTTAAGCATCAGACTTTGGCTCAGGTCATGATCTCTCAGTTTGTGGGTTTGAGCCCCGTGACAGGTTCTGTGCTGACAGCTCAGAGCCTGGAGCCTGTTTCGGATTCTGTGTCTCCCTCTCTCTCTGCCCCTTCCTCGCTCACACTCTGTCTCTCCCTCACTCAAAAACTAAATAAACATTTAAAAAATTAAAAAAAAAAAGAATAAGAACAAAATCAGGCCGCTCTTTCTGCCTACCAGTCCTGTCCCATGTTTTAATAAAACCACCCTTAAAAAAAAAAACACAACAGTACCATTATCACATCTAAGAACACCAAGATTGATTCCACAATCTTATATCCAGTCCAAACTCAAAATTCCCTTCATTCTAAGTATTCCTTTTATATATTACCAGGATTCCAATCAAGGTTCACACATTGCATTTGATTGTTATGTTTTGTTGGTCTGTTTTATTCTAAAACATTCCCTGCATGGTTTTGTTTTTTGATTGTTTATTTTCAAGAATTGACTTTGAAAGAGTTCAGACTAGTTGTCCTATAGAATGTTCCCACTTCTGGATTTGGTTATTTTCTACCAGTGTCTAACTCATTCTTCTATCCCCTGCATTCTCTGTAAACAGGAAGTTAGATCTAATGGAAATTTGTGAGTTTTAATTAAAGTATAATGTAATCTGGGAAGTGGTAATCTGTTTTCTCGGTATTGACTGGATTAATCGCTATTTTAGATTGTTGACACTTTGTAAGACCATCGTTAGCCTTATGGCACTCCATCCCTCATGTCTACCCATGAGGGTGGGATAGTGGAGATACATGCACAGAGGGGAGTAGCACTGAATTTAGAGTTTAGCTCTGAAGTTGATCATTTTCACTCTTCAATTTCCTCATCTAAAAATTGGAGTAATAATGATTTCCTTTTTAATGGACTGTTGAGCTCACATGAAATAATAGATAAGGAAATTCTTTCCTTGGGGGTGCCTGAGTGGCTCAGTGGGTTAAGCAGTGTCTGACTCTTGGTTTCAGGCCAGGTCATGATCTCACGATTTGTGAGTTTGAGCCCTGCATCAAGGTCCATGCTGACAGTGCAGATCCTGCTTGGGATTTTGTCTTTCTCTCTCTCTGACCCTCCTGCACACTCTCTCACTCTCTCTCTCTCTCAAAATAAATGAATAAACTTAAAAAAATTCTTTCCTTGTAAAATGAGAAGATCTATATGGAAACAGATCTGCTTTAGGGAGTGACACCAAGTGGAGAGGTGTCCTGGATTCATCTCAAGTAAGTGAGCAAAGTATGAATCTATGTATCTATCCGTCTGTCTGTCCATCTATCATCTACCATCTACAGTGATGAATTTCTAGTACTTCTTAGAGTTATTGGGAAGAGTTGGGCGGGGGTTGGGCATGGTCAGTTTTTTCCCATGATGATTTAATGGCAGTGGTTTTCAGTTGAGAGCAATTTTGCCCTCCAAGAGGACATTTGGCAATGTCTCAATACATTTTGATTGTCCAACTGGAGAGCTGCTGCTGATATTTAGTGGGTGAGGGCCAAAGATGCTGCTAAATATCCTACAATGCACAGAGCAACCCCCCACCAGACCCCCACTTCCAAATGATCTAGCTCAAAGTGCCAATATAGAAAAACCTGATTTAATGTGAGGCACAATTAAGTACTGAACCTTAGTCCACAATCCTGGACCAATTCTTCAAATAAATACTGGGATTTGAGGTGACTTGCACCAAAATTCCATGCACTAAGGTAGCAGGTTATGAATAGGAGAAGAAAAACAGAAAGAAAAAAAAACTGAAACAAAAATTTTAATTACTTCGATCAACATAATTGCTATGGTTCAACTGAGCTTCCTCCCAGGCTAAAATAGAAATTAAAATCAGTTGTATAGTTTTGATTATCAGAAAGGATAATTCCTAAGGGACATCGCATTTCCTAAAATAAAGCTTAACATGAAATTTTCATAAAGTATTCTGTAATAATACAAAGAACCATAGTGATGTAGTAATGGGATGGGCAATGTTCTTATTATTTGTGCAAAAAAGTGCAGAAGTAAGCTCCACGCAGCTATTTATTATGGCAATTTGGGTTTTAAAACACTATAGGGAGGGGTGCCTGGGTGGCTCAGTCGGTTGAGCGTCTGACTTCAGCTCAGATCATGATCTCATAGTTCGTGAGTTTGAGCCCCACATTGGGGTCTGTGCTGACAGCTCAGAGCCTGGAGTCTGCTTCGGATTCTGTGTCTCCCTCTCTCTCTGCTCCTCCCCTGCTCATGCTCTGTCTCTTTCTCTCTCTCTCAAAAATAAGGAAACATTTAAAAAAAGTTAAAAAAAAAACTATAGGGAAAACGTTCAGGTGATGCTGTTAGGGTGATTGTGAGGCACTAAATACGATTCCATTTGGAGCCTTCTGATGGTCTAATTCAATGACAGAATTGAATTATGGTACTTGGAGGAATATAAGGTTTAAATAAAGCACTACTGAGCCGTGGCCCTCATTATGTTATTTAAAACCCTTTGTAAATATACTTTTTTTTAGACATAACATCTTTATTGGGATATTACTCGCATACCATAAAAATTACCCTTTAAAGTGCACAAGTCAGTGGTTTATAGCATATTCACAGTTATAAAACCATCACCAGTATCTGACTTCAGAATATTTTCATAATCTCAAAAGGAAATCCCATACAGGTTAGCACTCATTCTTTATTCCCTCTTTACCCCAGTCCTAGCAAACATTGGTCTACTTTTTATCTCTATGGACTGGCCTGTTCTGGAAAATTCATAGAAAAGGAATCATGTAATATGTAGCCTTTCGTGATGGACTTCTTTTGTTTTGCATAATGTTTTCAAGGTTCGTCCATGTTGCAACATGTATCCACATTTCATTTTTTATGGCCAAATAATATTCCATTGTGTGGATATATTGTATTTTGTTTTTTCATGTATCAGTTGATGAACATTTGGATTATTTTCATTTTCTGGTTAATATAAATAATGCTGCTATGAACTTTGGCATGAATGTTTTTATCATGATAGGGTATTGCATTTTGTCAAATATTTTCTCTGCATCTGTTGTGATGATCATATGATTTTTGTCCTTTATCCTCTTAACATGGTATATTACATTTACTGATTTTTCTGTGTCTTTTTTGTGTGTCAAGTTGTCTAAGCGATTTCTCCAGTTATTCAATTAAAGACTAATCTAGATGTTGCTATGGAGGTATTTTGTAGATGTTATTGACCATATCCTAAAGAATATGGGTGAGGGGCGTCTGAGTGGTTCAGTCAGTTAAGCTTCTGCTCAGCTCAGGTCATGATCTCAGCTTCGTGGGTTCCAGCCCTGCGTTGGGCTCTGTGCAGACAGTTCAGATCCTGCTTCTGATTCTGTATCTCCCTCTCTCTCTCTCTCTCAAAAATAAATAAACATTAAAAAAAAAAAGAATATGGTTGAGCCGAATTCAGTCATTTGAAAGGCTTTACAAGTAGAGCTGAAGCTTGCCTAAGGAAGAAATTCCATCTAAGAGTGCTGGTCAGCCCTTCCTGAGGACCAGCCCTGCAAATTTCAGCCTTGCCTAGCCGGCCCCCATAATCATATCAACCAAATACTTGCAATAAATCTTTTAGTATATATCAATGTATATCTTCTACTGATTCCACTTCTCTGATTGATTCCTGACTCTTACAAGAAGGACCAAAGTTATTGAAAAATGTGTAAGAATTCTAAACCTCCTTCTCCTGCATTTAAGGATATAGGCTAATTTATTCAATACTTTTTGAGTAGTACCACCTGTTGGTTGTTGTTCTAGTCGCTGGGCCTATAGGAATGAGCAAAACAGAGAAAGTTCCTATCTTCATGGAGGTTATATGTCAACAATAACAATTACTGACCATCTACTACTGTGGCCACATGTTGTGGGCAATAAAAAGGTGTATACATGACCCTACCTTGTCTCTTGGAGCTTGCAAATTAGTCTGTGAATATCTGGATTGCTATGGAGGAGGATGGACTGGGCATGATTTTTATTTTTAGGAACACATAACTTCTTTTCTTTTCTTTCTTCTTTTAATTTTTATTTTAAGTAGGCTCCACGCCCAACTTGAGGCTTGAACTCATGACCCTGAGATCAAGAGTCACATGCTCTACTGACCGAGCCAGCCAGGCACCCCTCAGCAACGCATAATTTCTTATGGAGAGATAAAATCAAGTATTTTAGGAACCTAAAGGAGCTTTAGGTACTTCTTAAATAGTTGAGATCATTAGGTTCCTGTGACTTCTTTAAAAGTATGTGTATTTTAAAACTGAGATTAAGTTCGTAAATTTACTTGAAGATACCTTAGAGTAATCACGGAAACTTAAAAAAATTGTGAAGGGGCTTTTTAGGAAAGCCCCAAGAGGTTTCACTTGGGTTGTCTTTGCTGGTAATAAGGGCTACTTAAATGCATTCAAGGAGTGTAGTGACAAAGAACAGTGTGGAAATGTGGACACATTTCTGGTGTTCTTCACCTTAAAGTCTTGCGCTCTTGCATTTTGCGCAGCTGTGTGGAATTTGCAGCACCTCGAGCTGTTTGGACTGTGATTCCTAGGCTGGATTAGATTACAGGTAACCTCACAGGGGAGGTGTGTTTTGGATCAACTCACTTTTGAAATGTTTATGAAAGACATTCTTTGGCAGTGGGATTTGCACACAGGAGCTCAGCCGGTGTCGCCTTACCTTACCGATTCTGGGGAGGCATCTCCGCCTTGAGGAAAAACACTCAACAAGGAGAGCACACGGGTTCTTTTTCTCCATGACTCTAAGGGAGCAACTGTCTTCAGCAAATGGAAGATAACAAACAGCCTTCCAGTGATCCTGAGGTATTGACCCATGGTTTAGAGTGCAATGAAAATCTGCGGACCTGAGCGGGGCAACCAGGTGCCCATCTGACCTACAATCCTTTCACTGGGCCAGTCTTTTTTGGTGCCAGGAGTGCAAAAGAAACAGTTGGCCACGTGTAGCTCAGTCTTGGTCTTCATTTCCTCTGGTAGCCAGAAGTTTCAGCTCAAAATAGGTCACAAGTGACTAGTCCCTGAGAGACTCACAGAAGTAGCTGCAAAGGTCGGGGGAAGTTTTTAATGACTACACAGAAGACCAGTGTGATAGGCTTTGAGGAGCTGCTCTGCTTGGCATTTGAAACAGCCGTGTGGTGGAACTCCTCAGAGACAGAACGACAGGTGTGGAGATGTGAGCCTGGGGCCTGAGTCCCATAAAAGAGACTCTGCTGTGCAAAAAACCCATGTCTGTGTAGAGGAATCAGCTTGCAGGACTCCAGGGATGATCATGAGGGATTTCCAGCATTAAGTTCAGAAACCTGAAACTGCATTCCCCAAGTGAAGAGTTGGGGTTGGGATGAACAATCTGTAAAATAATTCCAACCTGGAGATGTTGGCATCCCATGAAGGGAGATACATGTTTCTATTAACATACATTTTCATGGACCATTTGTTTCTGAAGCCTACATTTTAATGCTACTTCACTGATACAATTGTTATAGTACAAATGATGGGGTACAGTTACAATCTTTTTAAAAAAAATTTTTTTAACATTTATTTACTATTGAGAAACAGAGAGAGACAGAGCATGAGCATGGGAAGGGCAGAGAGAAGGGGAGACACAGAATCCAAAACAGGCTCCAGGCTCTGAGCTGTCAGCATAGAGCCCGATGTGGGGCTCGAACCCACGAACTGTGAGATCATGACCTGAGCTGAAGTCGGATGCTTAACTGACTGAGCCCCCCAGGCGCCCCCATACAGTTACAATCTTGACATTATTTCTGTATGATCTTATTGGCTCAGAATATAATTTCAGAACCAGCTCAAGATTGGGGACTGTAGTCTCACCTCATACAAAGAGGCAGGATATCATACAGCAGGGGACAGGCAACTTTTTTTTTTTTATAAAGGGCCAGAAAGTAAATATTTTGGGCTTTGTAGGTCATATAGGGTCTGTCACGACTATTCAACTCTCCTGTTGAATCACAAAAGCAGCCACAGATAATATGTAAGCGAGTGAGCATGGCTGTGTTCCAATAAAACTCTGTTTATAAAAACAACTTGGGGTTCTAGAGGCTAAAAGCACGGACTCTGGAGCCAGGTTCAAATCCTGCCTCTACTATTTGCTAGCTGTGTGACCTTAGAGAACTTAGTTAACTTCTCTGTTCTTTGGGCCTTTTATCTCTAATTTGATCATAGTATTTACCCTACATTGTTATTTTAAAGATTAAATTAGTGTATTTGTAAAGTACTAAACAGTGTCCAGCCGATAGTAAATGCCATATAAGTGTTTGTTAGATAATTATCCTGTGGAGTGGGTAACATTATTTACATTAAAATTGAAATTCAAAGAAATAAATATGTTACTTCTAAGAAGGCTAAGTCTTGAACCCAGTTTTCCTCTCTTCAATACAATTGCTCTTTACTCAGCAGAGGTGAAATCATTATATCTAAATACAGGGAAATTCTCTGTAACAGCCTATGAGGTAGGTCTTGTCCCTAAAACCATCGTTTAAAGGGCTGTTTGTATTTTTCCTCTCTCCTCATCCACATGAGGAGTTACTGTAAGCAGCGGTGTGTTGGAGCTGGTTTGTGTTGGCTCATTAGAGCAGATTGCTAAATTTTCAGGAATTTTGTGAGCAGCTGAAACTGTCGGTAGCCTGAAATTGGCCGTAGTGGGAGTATTTACACCAGGAAATTGGCAGGTGCTAGAAATCTGGGCTGTTTTCCTCTTGGAGGACTGGTTTATTAACACGTGACTGGCTCTATGCCATCAGTGAGCACTCCTCCAGCAGGGACCCTACGTCTTAAACAGTGAGTTGGTGAATAATATTCAGTGTCATGTGACCCACTAGATTCCAGGGCACCATGGCCTGAGAAGAATTTGGGGCCCCTGGCTTTTCTTTCATGTCAGAGGCAAAAAAGATTACATACTTTGCTCAGCAACAGAAACAGGTCCGTGGTAGTTCCTGGACTCTGATTTCTAGACATCTGACTCACAGCTCTGCTCCCTGTTCCTGTTCTAACACACACACACACACACACACACACACCCCTGCATGGTTCAAGCTAAATGGGGACAGAATAGCTTAGGAGGAGCTAAAGGAAGGAAAGCTTGTTAGGCAAACGTCATAATCAAAGAACTTTTAATGGCTGCTCTTTCTATGGAAGGCAGTGAGTGCTGTGGTGTTTTCCCCCCAGTCTTTCTTAAGGTAAAGTCTTTCTAATCTAAACACATGTCCTCTAACCTTTTAAGGAAGCAGCAGAGGAAATACAAAAGGGAGTGAGAGTCAGTCAAAAGGACAATTAGACAAGTCGCTTCCTCTTGTGAAGTTGTGAAACTCATTTTTCATTTCTACAAAACGGGAATCACGGGACTCCTGGGTGGCTCCGTCCGTTAAGCATCTGACTTCAGCTCAGGTCAGGATCTCATGGAGGGTCTGAGCTCTCCATTTAACTCAGTGCTGTTAAATGCTTCAGATACTCCACCTCCCTCTCTCTGCCCCTCCCCCTCTCTCTGCCCCTCCCCTGTTCCCTGTTCTCTGTCTCAAAAATAAAAAAAATAAAATAAAAAGGAAATCATAACCATTCCATTGATAGTCCGACATAGTGGTTGTGAAAATCAATGATAATCATTTATCCTCAGAGCTAAGCGCTGAGGACCCAGAGACGGGTTAGTTAGGTCCTTGCTCATGAGGAAGTCAGAATCTGGTGCTTAAACAGATATTCCAAGGAATTTGGATCCTAGAGGACAAATGACTATTGCTTCATTTGGTCATATTGGGGAACAGTTGGCTCTGGAGCCAAGTTCCTGGGTTGAATCCCGGCTGTGCTGTTGTTTACTAGCTCTGGGAACCTGAATGAGTTATTTCACATCTTTTCCTATTCTGTAAGATGAGGTTTTAAGCTTTCCTCAATATCATTTGTAACCATAGAGATGATAATAATACCTAATTCCTAGGATTATTCTCAAGATTAAATGAGATAATACATGTAAACTTTCCCCAGGTCCTTCGCCTATAAAAAATAGAGAAAACAGTAACTGGTACTTTCAGTATTGGCAACGCTGTGATGATCAAATAACACATGAAAATATTTAGAAATATAGAAACAAAAATATGAGTACAACATAAACAAATAGAAGATAGAGACACTAAACAGATACTTCGTTAACGTTGTAAGTGTAATGAATGAGATGCACAGAAGAGAGATTCTTAGCCTGGGATTCAGGAAAGGCGTTTGAAAGAGATGATTTTTGAGATTGTAAATTCATCCACTCATTCATTCGTTCATTCATTCATCCAACTACAAAATTTGAGTGTGTACCATATGCCAGGCTTCATCTAGCGCTGGGTATGTAGTAATAAACCAAATCGACTCAGTCTGTGCCAGTAGCAGCACTAAGAGATGGCGTGAGGGGATGTTTTATGTGTCTCTTCCCATAATTCCAAAAGTCCTTCCCCCATTTACAAAAACTGACAACTGACTTTTTCACTTTTAATAAAGTGCCATGCAAACACAGCCTCAGGACAAACCTTCATTTCCTCTTCCAAAAAGATTGCCACTTTTTTTTTAATGCAGTTTGTTTGTTTGTTTGTTTGTTTGTTTGTTTATAGACAAAGAGAGGTAGAGAGAGAGGGAGAGAGAGAGAATCCCAAGCAGGCTCTGTGCTGTCAGTGCAAAGACCAACACGGGGTCCAATTCCACAAACTGTGAGATCATGCTATGAGGTGATATATCAAGGGTCAGATGCTTAACTGACTGAGCCACCCAGGCACCCCAAAGATTGCCACTTTTAAGCTCCTTCTAGAAAAATTCTGGAGCTGCAGCTGGTCCTCATCTGGTCTGGTGGGAGAGACAGGTGTTACATACATACATAAACTTGCAGGTAATTGTGATAATGGTTATAAAGAAAACAAATGGAGGTCATCAGAAAATAAAGGAAAGAATGAGTGGCCAGGAAAGGCCTTTCTAGGGAACTGATGCATAGGCATTTAAACCAAGAGCTGAATTTGTAAGAGTTAGCCAGGCAAGGAAAAAAAGGGAAGAGGCAGAAAGAACAGGTTTTGCAAAGGCTCAGAGGCAGGAAAGAGTTTGGTGTGCTTGCAGAACTGAAAGAAGGTGCAACTATGGTTGGAATGAGGTGAGGTGGGGAAGGAGAGCTGGGGTATAAGGAGAGTGATGGTGGAGGAGTGCCAGCGAGGCAGGCCACTTCCAACACTGGACCTTGTACGTCAAAGATACTCACATTTTATTCTCTGTGAACTGGGAGCCTCCATCAAGAGCTGTGCTCCAAGTCCCACGCAGTAATACACCCTGGCTGCTATGTGAGAATGGATTGGAAAGGAGTTAAGGGTGAAAGTAGGGGAATTAGTTGGAGGCTAAGGCAGCATCCCAGGTGAGCGATGGAGGTGGCTTGGGTTTTTCTAATAGCAGTTGAAATGGAGAGATGTGGAAGGATGTGAAATGGGTTTGGTATTGGATTGGAAAAGACGACTGCCAGGTTTCTGGAGTGAGCAGTGGGTGCCTTTTGCTGAAGTCAAGAAACCTGGGAAAAGAGCTGGTTTGGGGAAGAAGGGCAAGAGTTGAGTTTTGGATAAGTGAGTTTACGAGGTAGGAGTGAGACATCATGCGAAGATGATCGGGACATGTGGTCCAGGGACTCTGAAGAGAGACAGGGGTTACAGGTATGCAGATGTTAGCTACAGCCATGGTGGAGAGGTCACCCGGGGGGACTGCATGTGGGTCAGTGCTCTTATCCTTTCTGGGTGTCCCAAACACCTTTGAGAAGCTGATGAAAACTACACTTCTCCCTTTTATAATAAAAGTTTTTGCTTTGAAGTTTAAGGAATTTGTAGACCCGTGAAGCCCACCCACAATTCTTGTGAAGTTGATAGATGACAAATTAAACAAACAAAAATTTGTGTAGAGAGACACATGCACTCTTGAGCCTGAACGTGAGCCTGGGCCCCAGCACCACTGAAAGGTAGGATAGAGGAGACAGCACCATAAGTTGAGAGGGAGTAAACAAAAGGGAGTTCCAGAAGCGAGCTATGGAAACTGGGAGAAACTTGTCTCCAGAGTAGGAGAAAAATGCTGAAGAACCAGCTTGAAAGATAAGGTCTGAGAAGTATCAGCTGGAGTAGGCAATAGTGTGACCTTTGGGAGGCTCAGGACGGGACCTACAAAGGGTGGGCTCTCTCAGGAGCAGGCCCTACCCCTCTCCAAAACCTGGAATGAGGGAGAGACACCCGGTGCAGTGAATGTGTGGATGTTCCCTCTTGGTGATCTTGGTGGGGAGGTGATGGTGAATGCCAGAGGCAAGCAGGAAAGGGGTTCTGAGGGTGGAGGAGAAGCCAGACAGTCCTTATGGAAGGTAAAGTTAGAGCTTACTGGGAGGATTGTTGTCTATTTGGTGCTGTGATCATGGGTTGGGGCTTAAAGAAGGAGCAGGATCGAGGAGGGAGGGGCTGGGCCCTTCGTGAGCAGTTGCTGGGCCCAGAATCATCATGGGTGGAAAATCAGGAAGCCTCCCAGAACTTCTCAGGACTTGCTCCACTCTTTTTCGACTCTTCTTGGGCTTCTCTTCCTTTTCTGGCTCCGTCTTTCCCCTCAGCGTATAAACACACTCAAGCTTTTCCTAGTGACTCAGCATCTCCTCCAGTCAGTATCCAAATTCTCTCCTTGCATACCCAGAAGGTCTGTAGCAGGGAATTTCTTGATATATTCAATTACTTTTTTTCTTCCTACAGTTTTCCCTTGTCCTGCTGTATGTGGCCTTGCTCTGGGGATTTTGGCTGCTTCTTGAAGTCGGGGGGGGGGGTCTTTGGGGGGTCTTTCAAAAGCCTTAATGCGTTGACAGGTTCATGCTGGATGCCTTGGAGGTACACTTGCAGCCAGAATCCTGGGGAACCTCTGCAGCATTTTCAGTGAAAGCGCATTTCAGATAGTTCACTCTGGAGGCTGAGTGGAGGACAGGTTTGTCTGAAGGAGGCTGCTACAAAGGATGTCTGGAGCCTGTAGGAGGTAGGGGTTCGGGCTTATTAAGGAGGTGAAATATATAAGGTTACTGGATAACTGGGTTACTGGATAAGGCAAAGGGCTGAATCAAGAATGACTCATGCCCAACTTTCTAATTCTGATGGCAGTAGGTGGTGGTGTGGACAGCTGAGGGAGGGGCTGAGATGGAGCTAGTGGGATGGGCTCACTCCCTGCTGTGCTGACTTTGGGGTGCCTGTGTGATGGGCTGCCAGGCAGGCAGCTGGATATTTGGGTCTAGTTTTTGTGAAAGAGGTCTGGGCTGGAGATGGCTGATTGGGTAGTTGAACTGTGAGGATGGAGGTAGTCCCCAGAAGAGTGGAGTGACAGGAGCTTATGGGGAGGCTCTCATTTAAGGTGCAGAGTCACAATTGGTGTCACTGAAGGATGTCATCAGAGGAGGCAGGGGCCTCATTTACTGCGAATGTGAGAATTAGGAGAGCGCACGCCCTTGGAACCCGAGGGAGCATTGAGATTCCAGAAGGTGAGACTCATCTTGAGGTGTCAAACGTAGCAGAAAGATCCAGAGAGTTAGGCCTGAGGAGTACCTGCCCGCTTTGGGAAAAGGAAGATCAGAGGTTACTCTTGCCTGGGTTAGGGAAGGGAGTGTGTGTGGGGAGAAAAAGTAGACTGCCACGTGTTGAGAAATGAGGAAGTGGAGAGGGGCAGGGGGAGGGACCGCGACGACATTGATTAAGAGGCCAGCAGGAGAGGCAGAGAAGCACTTAGAAGCTACCTGCTGGAGAGGGCACTTTGGAGCGGAGTGCTGGCACCACGGTTTTGTTTTTAGACTTGAGAGACCTGAACTTTTTAAAGGCGGAGGGGAAACAGCCTGGAGCCAAGGAGCCGTGAGAGGTGAGGGAGGAGGCTTTAAGGGCTCAATCCCACCTAGCGAGCTTCTTACAGTTTGCCAACTTCCACACCTTTTATCTCCTGTAATCATTTGAATAGTGTGAGGTTTGAAACACACACACACACACACACACACACACACACACACACACACACACCGGTGAGACTGCGCCCAGGGGTTGTGAAGAGAGATGTGGACTCACTAGGTCCAGGACGCTCTACACCACGTGAGGAAATTCGTGGAACCTGTCCAGCCCCACACAATTTAGGGGGCCAGGAGTAGCGTGTTCCTGGCTCCCAGGGAGGTGACATCTGCGCCGTAAACTCGGGGGCAGTGTGCTGTCTCAGATGATGTGTCACCATATGTCGCGGAGGGAGCCGGGTAGTAAGTAGCCCCTGAGAAGTGTCACCATGTGCTTCGAACCAGAGGCTGAATGCTTCCTGCGACGTATCCCGAAAGTGCGGTGGACCAGGGGTAGGGCGCGTGCCATCCCTTCCCTTTCTCGCGTTTAGGCAACTAAGAGTTCTGTACTACGCCGCAGGGCGTAGTAACAATAGTGATGGCCCAGCTTCCCCGGCGCGGGCGCGGTAGGCTAGGGGCCGAGAGACTGCTGGAGCCCCAGGCAGCAGGTGGCGGGGCGCGCTCCCGGCGCGCGTCGCCGAAGGGACGCCGCGAAAACCAAACGCGCGATTTGTATATCCGGCCGGGGCCCTGCGCCGAGGTAAAGCTTCTGCGGAGGGAAGTATTTAATTCGCTTCCAGCACCATCGGAAGAAACTCCTTCACGCCGGAGGCTGTGGGGTGGGCGCGTGGGAGCTTTCTCTTGGGTACGCTCCCCAGTCCTCCGCCCGAAGCCGGGTGCGCCGAGCCGGTTGTCAAAGGCGAATTACAGTATTTTGTTTGTTTTTCGATGGGGAGGCGTTGCTGTTAAGGAATGAAAGAGGCCTGGATTAGAGCTAGGATCTGGCTTCCTCTGCATTCTAGCACAAGTTTCCTGCTCGACCTTGACTCTGGCCAAGTCTATTCCAGGCCCCTCACTGGTCCTCAGTTTCCCTGTTCATTAAATGGGAATTTGGACTATGATCTTGTTTTTGCGCAGCCAGGGTGGCAAACTCCATCTCCTCCAGGCCAAAAAAACGCCGTCCTCTATGGGTAGCCTCCTCTCCCCTACACCCAGCTCTTTGGAAGGGTCCTCTTCTCCCCTTCTTTTCTTCGCCCGCCTAGGGGCTGAAGGGGAGGTGGGCGGGGACTGCCCCATCGGCCCGCCCGCCTCCGCTGGCCCCGCCCCCTTACGTCCCCTCTGCGCCCCTCCGCCCTCGGCGCGGGGATGAGGCAATCACGTGACCTCACATCCGGCGCGGGAGTCCCGAGCTCGCAGCGCGCGCTCCCCCGCCCGCCTGCCCGCCTGCCCGCCGGCTCTCCCCGCAGCGTGATCCGGGCGCCACGGCGGAGGGGAGGGGGGGTTCGCGACGTCGCTGGCGGCGGGAGGCCGTTTCGGAGTGCAGACCGCCCCCCTCCCCTGCCAGCCTCCCCCGCCGCCCTCCCTTGTTCTCGCTCTGCCCCGGCTGCACGCCGCCGCCGCGGGCGCCGAGGAGGGGAGCGCGGACGCCCCTGTGCCCGGCGCGGCCCGGGCCTGCCCGCGGCGCCTCCCTCCCCTCACCCCGAGCCGCAGCGCGCGGCGGCGGCGGCGCCTCGAGCCCGAGCGACCCGCGGCCGCCGGCGCCGGCCGAGGGCGATGGGGCTGGGCTGAGGCGAGGCGGCGGCGGCGGCGACAGCGGCGGGCCCGGGCCCCGGCTCCCCGCGGTCCCTCGGCTGCTTCGGCCGGGAGGCCGGCGAGGAGACGGCGCAGCGGCGGCGGGTGAGTGGTCGGGCTTTCCCGGGACGCAGGCTAGGGGTGTGGGTGGTGGTGATGGCGAGGGGTTGAAGGAGGTGAAGGGGGTTGTCGGGGGTGGCGGGTACAAGGAGGGCTTCTGGTCGGCTCCTCGGGCCGGAATCCGGCATCCCTTCCCGGGGGAGGTGAGCGGGGTGGGGAGCGGAGCGCTAAGACCGCGGAATGTGTGTCTGGGACAGGTGAGGCGAAGAGGAGACACCCACGTTGTGGGTGTGAAGGCCTGGGTTGGACACGCTGCCTGCGGGGCCGGCGAGTGTGTGCTGGGACTTGGGAGAGGGATGGTGGTCCAGCCCTTTGCGAAAGTCCCGGAGATGGTGTGGTCGAAGGGCCGGGCGCTTCATGTGTTTCTGCGGGTGCTGCCCGAAGGGATCTTGAGTTCGTCCTTAGCCTCCGAGTAGTGGGAGCTTCTTGCCAATCACCGCATTTTACGGGTAACTCAGTGAGGCCCAGAGAGGAAAAGTGACTTCTGAATTGCTCAAGGCTTCTCACTTTGACTCTGTAAGCGAGCCGCAGAAAAAGCCACGGTCCTCTCGTCCAGTACTTGCGCGGCCGCGCTCTCTACGGCCTTAACATCTCCCCCATTACCTTCGCATAGTTAGGCTTGGTAGATGTTATGACCTCTTTTGAGGGGGTTGTGGCGGAGGGAATGGATTGAAGATTGACAGCTCCGTGCGGGGCTTCCCAGTTGGGAAAGCTTTTGTGACAGGTGTTTATCATTTCCTCTTCCCATAGATCTGACAGGAACATCCTTGGATCTTGGTGTCTGGACATAGGAGGTATGAATCACTCACGTAATTAACTCCTTTTAATCGTCAGTGTCTTAGAGCTATATTTAGTGGTTATATTAGTGCAAAATGAATGGGTATGGAGTTGTAAACCTAGAAACAGAATCCTGTGTTGCCTACGTATGATTCTGAACTGAATAAGTAGAACATTTGTGTACATGATGACTATTTTAGATCTATGAGTCAGGAAGTTAGACTTTTGTAAAAATCCAAGAAATGCAGGAAAGTTAAAGATTATTGCAAAATGAATACTGTCTTTTAAAGGCTTTGTTGCTAAAGTGAACGTGTTCTGATTCATTGTCTTTTAAAGAGTGATTTCATAGTTAAAAGTGTTTTACCTTTGGTTACAACTCAGCCTCTTTACCAAGGCACATATATTAATTTTGTTTCACTGGAATATATGGGGCAGTCTTTTCTCAGGAGGATTGTTACTTTGCGGAATAGGCTATAGGCTACAGTTGCCAAAATAAGTGCATGTGGGCATCCCATTCTGGTTTAGCAATCCTTTTTTTTTTTTTTTTTTTTTTTAAGCAGATGAGTTACTGGAAGTTTCAGGTAGTAAGCCTATTATTAATAATTGTCATGGAAGTTTACTTTTGCTACTCTCCTTCCCTTTGCATCATCCACTGTTAGATCAGGTGAGAGTGAGACAGTTGAGATTTTTGAATGTAGTTAGAACAGCAAAGCTTGTGTTTGCACAAGGCATTGGGTAGGAAAAGTGATGGCACTGGTTGTTTCAATTTATAAGTAGTAGAGTTATAAATGAAAATATTGAGTAGCAGTTTTATTTTGAAAATACAGTTGACAGGCTTTGATTTGATGCAGTGTTCAAATTATGTAGTAGGAGGGCTGATTTCTTTGTCTAGGTCAACCAGGATGCTTTATTTGGGTATGCCAGGTAATTAAAATTTTAATTTGTAGCTGATTTGAGATAAATAGGATAAACTACATAGATAGGAAAAATAGTTTTATAGTAATTAGAACAAAGCTCTGTAAGCCTGAATGTCTAAACATTATCTTCTGATGAGTTTCTACCTGGTTTTGCTTATTACATGTTAGAGCTAAAATACTTGTGTTGGTTTAGTTAACCTTTAATAGTTCTCTCATTTAGGTAGTATCAGTTTCCTGCCTATGTTATAGTTTGAATATGGATTCTTAGGTGGATAATAACTGTGTGTTGGCAGCTACAACATATTGTAGAGAAAGCATGGACATGGGAAATCATACTGGAGTTTGATTTTTGACTTTTCATAACTAGTTGTTTGACCAGTGCTGATAGTTACTGAGTAAGCTCATTGTATGGTAAACTTTGAATTTAACACTTGACATGAATTAATGCATTTAAACCCTGTTTTACAGATGAGGAAACTTGAGATTCAGAGATGTTAAGTTGCTTAGAGTCCCGTACAGCTAGCATGGTGAACCTAGAAATAGAAACTGCTTGTTACGTACGGTAACATTAGGGTTCTGGCTGTCTTCAAAGTCCTTTGTATTCTAAGTTGCTTAACTTCCTGATCATCATCTTCTTCTTCTTCTTCATCATCATCATCATCATCATCTACTTTTTTTTTTTTTAATTAAAAATGAATACTCATACTTACCTTAGCAGATTTTGAGGATTAACTGAGCACTTGTATTCTCCATTTCCCTCTTGCATTTCATATACTAAATCAGGTTATGCTTCTGTAACATGGTTTTGTAACCACTTGTGAATATAACGTTTTAAAATGTGAGCATACCTTATTCCCAAGATTAATAGTTGTCCTAGGAGATGGGCTACGATCAGTGATATGGGGACATCCTGTGAAACTGTCTTTATTCTGTATTTTTTCCCAATGGTCTGGGTGATGGTGGAAGTAACTTTATACTTGTGAATGACAGCAAAATGGTTGTAGTTGCTAAAAAATAGAATTTTAAAAGGCTCTTGATTACGTGCTTTATCTCATGCTGGGTTCTGTTCACTGGTAAACTTGATAACCTAAACTATAAGTAGTAAGTGGAAGACTTTGTGAATGGAACCTAAATTGAATAGCAGTTAGCAGCTTATCACTTGTTGAAGACCCGTACTCTTAAACCAATTCACAGTGTTATGTTAGAAGAAGATAATCCAGTGCCTGACATGTACCTGATACATCACCAGAAAGTTTGTTCCAGTGATGGGATGCATTCTGAATGTACTGTAGAGCTCATCTGATTAAATCTGCATCCAAGAGATAGCTGATGGGATTTGATCTTTGGTTTTGGAACATAGTTTGTGTGAAATGAAGCTAACTGGCTTATGGAGAGAATAAATCTGTAGTCACCAAAACCATGTTCTAATTAACCCATCTCACTAGTCCAGGAAACATGCAAGAAACAAGGAAATAATTGTTAGAGTCTTACTTAAATTTTGTTGACTTCATATTTTAAGAGTAGAGAAATAAGAGAAGATCAGAATTAGAACACATCTTTTAAGATTTATTTAAAAAAGTAAAAGGTTCTGGGCTTATTGAATGTGGAGAAAAGTAGGTGGTATCTGTAGGGTAGAATGTCCTGAACTTAATGGTAGCTAATGATTATATAAGTTATGAGTTAAAAACATTTGTGTTAGTAAGATTAAAAATAGAGAGGTGATGTGAAATGTCATGAATAAATGGTAATAAAAAACGAGCACTTTGTAATCACGAGTTAAAAGATGTTATGGAATTAGTAAGGAGGGAGAAGAATGCAATGAAGGAAAGGGAGAGCTGTTCAAGGAAACTTGAGGGTGCCCATTGCTGAGTTTCCATAGAACAGTTCTCCAGAGAGAAATGTCCCAATACCGGATCTGGTAACATCTTAGACCCAAAAGGCTCATAATGGGGCCTTTGTTAGGTCTGAGTGGTAAAATATTAACTCAGGTAGCAAACTTTAAGACTGCCAAATTAAAGGAGTTATGTACCACGGGCATCTCTCCCAGGAAAGAGGCCATATAGACTTGAAAACAGAGCTCCACAGAAGCAAGTTTCTTTGAAGGTACATCTTTTACCTCTTCCTGTCACCAAAGGCCACTAATGCTGGTATGAACTGAGAATGCAGGAAGAAGTACCCTGTGTTTAAAGTTGATTTGTGTGTGTGGGATGCGATGAATTAAGTGAGTTGTAATCAATCTCTTTTTTAAAACATTGTTTTAATGTTTATTTATTTTGAGAGAGAGACAGACAGTGTGAGCAGGGGAGGGGCAGAAAGAGAGGGAGACACAGAATCCAAAGCAGCCTCTAGGCTCTGAGGTGTGAGCACAGATCCTGATGCGGGGCTCAAACTCATGAGCTGTGAGATCAAGACCTGAGCTGAAGTCAGACGCTTAACTGACTGAGCCACCCAGGCGCCCCTGAGTTGTAATCAATCTCTGAATGGAAATTTCTCTCTCTTTTGTTGACTCTTTCACTTACTCCCTATGATCTGTTGACACCCAGATTCTAGTTAGGTAAGAAATTGAATTTCTGGGAAGAGTGAGTTAACTACGCAAAGTAGAATTTCCTGATTATATGATGTGGAATTTGCTGATGTATGTAGTCTTTTTCTCAGCTTTTTAAATTTATTTGTTATTAAAAAAAATTTTTTTAAGTTTATTAAACTTAAAAGAGACAGAGAGACAGAGAGACAGAGCATGAGCATGGGAGGGATAGAGAGAAGGGGAGACACAGAATCTGAAGCAGGCTCCATGTTCTAAGCTGTTAACACAGAGCCCGACGCGGGGCTGAAACTCTCAAACCATGAGATCATGACCTGAGCCAACGTGGGATGCCTAACTGACTGAGCCATCCAGGTGCCCCATTCTCGGAAATTTTAAATAAAAATATTTGGGTGCACCAGTTGGTGGAGCATGTGACTCTTGATCTTGGGGTTGTAAGTTCAAGCCTCGCCTTGGGTATACAGATTACTTAACAAAATCTTAAAAAAAAAAAAAAAAAAGAATTGTACCTCTTGTTGGGTGGTGGTATAAAAGACAGTTCTACCTCTAATAGCAAGCTAGATTAATTGACTATTCTATTTAGTTTTTTCTGTTTTCTTCATAAGGCATTTGTGAGTTGGACAATGAAATAATGAAGTGTGAGATTGGAAAACATTAATGCTGAATGGTCACAGATAGGTCAAACACTAGTCCCTTCTTTTTATAGAAAAGGAAACATGTCTGGAGAGTAAGTGATAGCATCCTAGTAAAGGATCTGGGGTTAGACGGTTTCTTTAGGTAGGGTATTCTTTCCACTCTTTGTTCTAGTTACCGGCCCATCTCAAAACTCGATGTGCATTTTTTCTTTTTTCTATTGAGAACCAACGTTAAGGATTGCTTTTGATCACTTGACAGGCTTTTATTTTATTTTTATTTTATTTTAAAATAAGTCATGGAGTAGTTACTACATATCTCGTGTGCCTTCTAATAGCATCCTTGTTGCTCTGCTTTTTCCCATTTGTGAAAAAGGATGAATAATGCATTAGTTATTAACTTACTTTGATACACAAGACCAGTGTTTTGGTTCCCAATTCTTTCTGATCTAAAGAGCTGAGTAAAATGAAATCACCTTTTATGTGGGGGCTTTGGGCCTAAATTCTCATTTAAGGTAAAAATCCAGTATAGTCAAAATTACCCTTGAAAAAGTCCTTTAGGAAGGCATCATTTTGAAAACTGATTGTTGACTGACATACTGTTTTTCACTTCCAACAGCCAGTTATTTCTCCAGCTTTTAGGTTATTTTTTTTGTGTGAGCTGGATCATAATTGGCTATGTGAGATACCTTTGACAGGTGAATGGGACTTTAGATTGGCTGAGAAACAGCAAATTTATAGTCTCCATTGCATGGTCACTCTGGGACAAGGATGTAAAGGCAGGCATCCTGCCACCATTATTTAAAGTTATTTTTTCTCTTGTTTTTCTTTTTTTCCTATAGCACAGATAGTTGAATGAATGTAATTAAAGGCATATATGATGTGAGTCCACAATGTGAATAATGGAGAAAGAAATTAGATATTTATGAAAATCTGTTCTCTCTCCACGGTTATATTGGGTGTTTTATAGCACACAAAGAACCTAGAATAATTACAAGGCTCGATAATAACGTTGGAAATATTAGGGGACCATTTGTACTTTGTATAACTCTGGGTTGATATTCAGCTATATTCAATGTTAGATAATGTCTTCCTTAACTACTAGTAAAATCTGCATTATTTTAAAAGAACTGTAGATGCACCTGGCTGGTTCCAGTTGGTAGAGCGTGGAACTCTTGATCTTGGGATTATGAGTTTGAGCCCCATGTTGGATGCAGAGTTAACTTAAAAATAAACAAACAAACAAACTATGTAAGTTGTTAATGTTTTCCTTGAAATTTAAAGTATCTGAACCTAAACATTACTCTTGGGATAGCACAGTAAGAAAATACTGGTCTGATGGCTAAAGATGCCTTGGGAGAGGGTGTTATACATATAGGGGTTAAAATGTGGGCACCAGAGCCACGTACAAGTGACTTTAAATTCCAGCCTCATCACTGATTAGCTCTGTGGTTGGGTTCAAGTCACTTAACCTTTTTTAGTTTCTTCATTTGACAAGTGGAGGTAATAAAAGCTACTGGAGAGAATTGTGAGGATAAGAGCCTCAGTAAATGGTAACACACTATTATTTGTTTAATGTAGTTATGGTTTAATAACATTTAGCATATTCGAAACAAATGTGTGTGTGTGAGAGAGAGAGAGAGGGAGGGAGGGAGGGAGAAAAGTGAAGAGAAGGGAACGTAGAGGGGGGATTGAGGATTGCTGCCTTTATTATTTTAACTGGAGCAGCAGGTAATAATGACATAGTTTTGTATTCAGGCTTTTCATAGTAAAATACCATGATTTTGCATCTTTGGGAACAACATCCTAAAAAGCTCAAGCTGTTAATCTCATGTATCGCTAATGTACATTTTTATGTATATTTTTATCTTTCCCTTTCTCTCTTTGGGTGTGTTTGCAGTCATTTCCCCCTATCCTCTGTGTTACTGTTACCCATTGTCTGTCCCTGGCCATGTTATAAAATTTAAAAATAAGTTTAATTAGGCTTATTTAGTGGAATTTTATGTGATTTATTTTCATTTAGAAATACTGATTAGTGAAATGTGTCTACATCTTTAAAAGGAAGGTTTGAAATTTTATTTTCTTTCTGTGGCCTTTGGATTGATTTCTTTAAATGTGGGTCACTGGTTCTTCAAAGACCAAAGATTTTTCATTCATCTCTAGATTATGCCTTAACTTTTTTTTTTTTTTTTAATGTTTATGTATTTTGAGAGAGGGCAGAAGCAGGGGAGGGGCAGAGAAAGAGGGAGACTGGATCTGAAGCAGGCTCTGTGCTGACTGCAGAGAGTCTGATGAGGGTCTCGAACTCATGAACCAAACTGAGATCATATGTAACCTGAGCCAAAGAGGTGCCATCAAGTTGAGGTGAGCCATCAAGGTGCCCTAATTATGCTGTAACTTCTTAAGCCATCAGTTTTCTAAGCTCATTTATAATTTATTTTGTCCATGATTTCCTAAAGTTTCTCTTAAAAAAATTTTTTTTTTGCCTTACTGTTTTTCCATGCATAAAAGATAGAATCCTTATTTACATGCCAATTATAATAATGTGTTTCAGTTTACTAAATAAAATGTAAAGTACTACAGGCAAGTAGCCTAATTTTGTCTGGAGCACTTAATTATTTGAACGACTAGACTAACCTAACAAGTTCTCAGTTAAAGTCGATTTTTACTTCAGGGATCCTTTTGATAGGAAAATATGCTTTTTATAGTGATTACTACTGCCTTAGAGTTCATTGATGGATAATTTTGAGCTAACCCATGCTTGTTTTCTGTTCAGTTTTTGGTGAGAAGAACAGGATAAACTGCTTAGTTAGGTTCAAAAGCATCTTAATGTGTTTTTCTCTTGAATCCTTTCTTATCTCTGATGCAGCCCATAGTGAATGACCCTTCCTCATGTTGCCTTAAAAGTATTGTGGCAATTACCAATTATTGTAGCACCTACGTGTTGTGATTTTTATAGGCAGGAAGGAAGGAAGGAAGCTTGGTTAGGGCCTTTTGGTTATGCTCTTAGGATTGTGGTGGCACATCTGATTATTCAGTGTGTTTTAGTCCTTTGTGTGCCAAGCACAGGGCTAGATGCTGGATATATGTTGATGAATGAGTTCTGCCATCTTAGAGGTGAACAGTCTAGCAAGTGAACACAGTGCTGCTGTGCTGAACAAGCCCAGAAGACACCATTCACATTGTATTGGGAACGGGGCCCTGTGTCATGGCCTTTGGTCTCTTTCAGTTGAAAAAAGTTCAGAATCTCCATCACCTGCAAGTTAATCCATATCTGTATCATATCAGACAAGGCCCTTCATCATAGAGACCACCCTGTGCCCCAGTCAGTTTAGGTAACTTGTATTCCTGACATTTTCTAGGATTTCTCACCTTAGTACTTCTTTTTTTTTTTTTTTTTAAGTTTTTATTTTAATTCCAGTTATGTAACATACAGTGTTATGTTAGTTTTGGGTGTACAGTGTAGTGACTCAGCACTTCATACGCCTCCTAGTGCTCCTCATGGCAGGCGATCACCTGTTGAACCCATCCCGAGCTGCCTCCTCTCACCTCAGTACTTCTGCATGTGGTGATTTCTCTGCTTGGATTCCATCCCTCTGTTATTTTCCCTCTTTTTAATGCCTGTTTGCTTGAGGAACTTCACACCTTTTAGGTCTTATATCAAGGGATAGTTCTTCTCTGAAGTCTTTTCTGTCCTTTGCCCTCCTCTCCCTGTTCCTCGTGCTCCCACGATACCTACTTTATAGCAGCACATAACCATTTTGTTTGATAATGTGTTTGCTTATCGTCTAGTTTACTAGACTTGGATCCTTGAGGTTAGGAGTTTAATCTTTGTAATCTCCAACATTTAGCATAGTACTTGGCACATGTGGGCAGTGACATCCTAAAACATGACTTTTTATGAAATCAGAAGTGGTGATAAGCCATAATAATTTGTGCTGGAATGTTACTTTAATATTTAGAGATTTATCCTGAAATGTTAGGATACTTGGGCAACATTGATTTTTTTCAATTAATGTGCCTTTTCCTAAATCAAGCAATGGTCTAGGGTAGATTTCAAGATACTACTGGCTAGGATAAAGACACTGTTTTAAGTTCATTGGAGAACATGTTGGTGAGCCTTTCTGTGTAGAATAATGAAAAATTGACCATAAGTGGTCTCTAAGACAAGCAAAGCTTTTCTTTTTTTAAAATTTATTATTATTTTAAAGTTAAATCCAAGTTAGTTAACATAGAGTGTAATAATGATTTTAGAAGTAGAATTTAATGTTTCATCACTTACATATAGCACCCATTGCTCCTCCCAACAAGTGCCCTCCTTAAGGTCCCTTGCCCATTTAGCCCATCCCGCCCCCCAGCACCCCTACAGCAGCCCTCAGTTTGTTCTCTGTATTTAAGAGTCTCTTATGGTTTCTGTCTCTCTCTGTTTTTATATTATTTTTGTTTCTCTTCCCTTATGTTCATCTGTTTTATATCTTAAATTCCACATGTGGGTGAAATTATATTTCTCTTTCTCTGGCTGACTTATTTCGCTAAGCATAATATACTCTAGTTCCATCCATGCTGTTGCAGCTGGCAAGATTTCATTCTTTTTGATTGCTGAGTAATATTCCACAAACAAAGCTTTTCGATCGAAGAATGGGTGACCCATAGGATTGCAGTAGCACTCTGTTTCTGCCGGTAGCACCCATGGCTGCTACTGTGTGGGAGTGGATGTGGTGACGAAATGAGAACACTTGTGGGAAGCCCAGTCAGGAATACTCTTAGACTTTTGCGTGGGCCAGCTTCTGAATGCTAGAACTACAATGCCCATTCCCTCTCTCTTCTACTTTTTTTTTTTTAAGTTTTGTTAAAGATTTATCTTAGATTTTCAGCTTTGAGAAGCTGTAACTAATTTACGTATTAACTTCTGAACAGAATGACTGTTGATGAAGAGGAAGTTGTTGATACTGAAGAACATGGTGCTGTGGGTGGAAGGTGTATAGGGTTACATGAAGTCGGTAAGGGGCCTGGGAGAGGTTATTGGGAGAGTTGGAAAAGGACATTGGGATGAGTATAGGAGCATGCCAAAGACAAAATTTACTTGGTTGTGAAATTTTACCCTTTCTTCACACCCCTTGTCTTGCCCTGTCCCATTCATTCACCTATATTGCTTAGTGCTGGCCTCATTGTCAACCTTTAAGTTTTTAGTCTGTAAGTCCAATGTTGTGGGACAAATGTTCTGACACATACAGAGGGACAAAGATGGGAGATGTCCTCTGCTGGAAGGTAAAGGGACACTCAAAGTATGGTGGAGAACATACTTGACCAGGGTCTGGAAAAACTTGTAGGAGTTCTTTATCCAAACTGTTAGGAAAGGGCATTCTTGGCAGAAGGAACAATGTATGTAAAGGAATGGAGGCAGGAAACGGGCCCTTTGAGGGATTAAAATGTGTTCTATATAGATGGAAAGTAAGGTTTGTAAGAGGTGAATGATAACCTTTGGTGAAAGAAAGGCAGGTGGTGTTGATGGCTAGGCAGGGCCAGATTCTGAAGGATATTAACATGTTTTCCATTTAGTTGTGACTTTGTCCTTGGAGCCCAATTGGCTCTCTCCTCTACTTCCCCATGGTGGGGAAACACATAGTATTGTGCATTGTGAGACACTTCAGTTTTTTGCTAGTGAGAGGACTACTCAACTTTCTTAATCCAGTATATTTCTTCAAATGATACAAGCAGAGGATGCCTTTTTTTTTTTTTTTTTTTTTTTTTAAAGTAGGCTCCATGCTCAGGGCAGAGCCCAGTGTGGGGGTTGAACTCATGACCCTGAGATGAAGACCTGAGATGATATCAAGAGTCAAACGCAAAACCAGCTAAACCACCCAGATACCACAGGGGATACCTCTTTTTTTTTTTTAATTTCTTCTATAATTTATTTTTTATAATTTACATTTAAGTTAGCACATGGTACAATAGTGATTTCAGGAGTAGATTCCTTAAGCCCCTTACCCATTTATCCCATCCCCCCTCCCACAACCCCTCCAGCAACCCTCTATTCGTTCTTTATATTTAAGAGTCTCTTATGTTTTGTCCCCCTCCCTGTTTTTATATTATTTTTGCTTCCCTTCTCTTCATCTGCTTTGTATCTTAAAGTCCTCATATGAGTAAAGTCATATGATATTTGTCTTTCTCTAATTTCACTTAGCATAATACCTTCTAGTTCCATCCACGTAGTTGCAAATGGCAACATTTCATTCTTTTTGATTGCCGAGTAATACTCCAGTGTGTTTGTGTGTGTGTGTGTGTGTGTGTGTGTGTGTGTGTGCTTGTGTGTGTGTGTGTATGTGTGTGTGTGTTGTGTACACACACACATACACACACCACATCTTGTTTATCCACTCATCCATCAATGGACATTTGGGCTCTTTCCATACTTTGGCTATTGTTGATAGTGCTGCTATAAACCTTGGGGTGCATGTGTCCCTTCAAAACAGCATACTTGTATCCCTTGGATAAATAAATACCTAGTAGTGCAATTGCTGGGTTGTAGGGTAGTACTATTTTTATTGTTTTGAGGAACTTTCATACTGTTTTCCAGAGTGGCTGCACCAGTTTGCATTCCCAGGGGATGCCTCTTTAAATATTTTATTTTGGAAGGACTCTAACCAGTTTGGGAAATGCTTCTGCAGACCATAGGAAGCTACTGAAATTTTAAGCAGAAAGAAATAATCACGTCTGGTTTGTCTATTGTTAAGAATGAGGAAGACCAGAGAGGGCATCAGGACCTGAGTTGAGGCAGTGTCGATGGAGATAGGGCATGGTGAGGTGGATGTGAGAAAGGTAGAAATGGTAAGACTTAGTGCCTAGTTGGATACAGGTATGGAATAGGAAGGAGTCTAGGATGACTTCCAAAATCCTGGCATGGAGCTTTATGCAAATCATATTCATTTTTTTCTTTAAATTTTTTTTTAACGTTTATTTATTTTTGAGACAGAGAGAGACAGAGCATGAACGGGGGGAGGGGTAGAGAGAGAGGGAGACACAGAATCGGAAGCAGGCTCCAGGCTCTGAGCCATCAGCCCAGAGCCCGACGCGGGGCTCGAACTCACGGACTGCGAGATCGTGACCTGAGCCGAAGTCGGACGCTTAACCGACTGAGCCACCCAGGCGCCCTGCAAATCATATTCATTTAAGGAGTAGAAAGATACAATAAAGTTACTGAATTTTAGCTGTATGTAAACATGTATGGTTGATGTTTAAATCTGTGGATCTGGAGCTTGAGAGAGATTAGTGCTGAAAATACTGATTGGCAGCTCTTGGTAGTTTTCACCATAGATGGATCAGTGTTGCCACCCTTGGTCCTTGGGTTATTATAAAGAGAGAAGGCTGGAGAATATTAATTAAGAAGTGGGTAGAGGAAGTGGGGCCTCGGGGAATATTAATAATTAAGAAGTGAGCAGAGGAAGTAGAAACTTGGTAACCTGGCTACCTGCCCCATGACCCAGGCTAGTGTAATATGAAGTATAATTTAGAATTGTGGGAAGTAAAAGGTGTGGGCCATCTTGGGAACCTGGTCAGTATTTTCCTTATGAAAGAGTATATTTCAGGTACATTGGGCTTTGAAATGAATTTTTGGAAAACAGACCCTTGAAAGATGATACTGTCTGCATGTTAATTTAATTTGTTGGTAAGGTTCTTTGACAGAAGTCACCCCATGCTTGACTTTGTGAGAAAATAAAAAATGCTGATTTTGGTTAAGTGAAGTTTATTTTTTTCCTGTTTTTAAAAGACGATATTGACTGAAAACTGGTCAGTAAAGTAGATAAGGCCTGTAAAAGTGTTTTGTAAACTAAAAATCCCTGTACAGATGTCAGTTACTACTGTTATGGTTGGCATAGTGCCCAAATGCATTGGTCTTTTTTTTTTTTTTTTTTATCCTGAATAGTGGATTACAAAATGACCATAGGAAATGAGAAATTTCAGATTTCTATGATGGTTGTACCATGAGTAAGACCATTATTCTCTTCAACAGCAATTTAAAGTGTTTTTGGAATACTTGTTGAGTGCAGATGTTAAGGGCTTTGCGCTTCCTTTCAATGCTGAGTCAACATGGGTAGGTTTCAAGTTGGGGAAAAGGAGTGAAGTGGAAGAAGACAAATTCATATTATTTTAAAAAGATGATCCAAGTACTTACCAATTATAGTTGCAAATTAGCAGGATTGTACTTTTTGTACAGAATAGTTTCCTAGTGATTTTGTGCTTCTTTTGTGGTCAGGTCTTCATAACGTCTGGAAAAATGAAATGTGAACTGTAGTGTTGCACAGATGATGAGTAAAACTAATTTTGCTTTCTTGCCAACGTAATACAATAATCTTGAAGTGAACAACGCTGAGTTAATAAAAATTATTTTGGAGTTTGCTGTTAATAAGAAAAATGAACATCTCTGGGGTCTGTGTAACTCCTTAACATACTCCTTACAGACTTAGAATGTAATTTCCTGGAACTTTTTCTTCTCTTTGTTTTTCCTTTTTGACTATTCCCTACCCACCCTTGCCTCTTTTCCTCCCAGTTCTTCCTCTCCACTCTGCTCTGTTTAGGTACCTGTCTGTGCACACTATTACTTTTTGTTTCATTGTGCAGGTACAATGTAATCGTTTTGAATAGGTTTAGTCAACAGTTTAAACTCAGTGCTGTGCTACCAACAATGTACTTTTGCTCAGCTGAAATGACATAGTACTATGGAAAGTTGAGACCCACTTCAAGTAGTACATGCAGTGACCACTGCGTAATGATGGTTACCTGCCAATAGCAACTATAAGGTTTTATCTAAGCTACATGTTGGCTTCTGTGCAAAAATGTAGGTAATAGGAGTCTTAGAATTAAGGAATGTTTAAATTTTATTTTATTGTTACTATTTTTTAAGGTAAGCTCTACACCCAGTGTGGGACTTGAACTTATGACCCCAAGATCGAGAACCACATGCTCTACTGACTGAGTCAGCCAGGTGCCCCTGAGTGTTTAGATTTTAAAGAATGAATGTTTAAATTTTAAGTTCAAATTGCTGATTGAAATGTCATGCAAGTTTTTAGGGATTTGGATCAATAGCATTACATTTTAGAAGAAATAATCACTAATTTGCATTAAAATGGAAGAAACATTCATATATTACTTAACTAAAGACCTTATCTTACCTCTGAATTTAAAAATGTAACTTTTAGTTTGGGCAGTTAGGCTCACTTAGTGTGTACAAACTGTAATTAGAACTCTAGATTTGTCCATTTCTATTGTATTAAATACCAAACAAGTTCTTTAGTGCTTGTTTTAGAATACTTGTTTCAGCTAGGTTTTTCTGCTTGTAAGTACCCCTAAAGCACAAAACTCATATACTCTATTTCCTGAGTTTGAAGAAACTGTTAATGGTAACATGTATGTATATGTACTTGTACATGTGACATGGATTTCTAATTGAGATTGGTGGATCAAAGTGTGGGAATATTAAATTCTGATGTACTCTTGGTTTTCCAAAACAGTAGTACAGATTCACTCTTAACAGCAGTCCATAGGGTGCTCCTTGTTTTTATTTATTTAGCCAGTTTAATGGGCAAGTAGTGTTTTACCACATAATTGTATGCTTTACCTCACCTTGTTCTCTAATAGGTTTGTGTACTTTTTAATTGTTACTGTAGTCCCTCCATAACATTGTAAGATCCCTAAATTCTGGTTTTAGACAATTGTGAATTCGGGAGTCATCTTTGTAAAGGCAGTAATAATACACCTGCCTTCTTTTCCCTTCACCACCATTATCATTTGTTTTATGTCTTATTTTTTCATTGAGACACATGAGACAGTTATATATCTATAGAAAACTCTGCTTTCCCAAATTAGTATTTCTAGTGGCACTAAAAAAAAAATCTTACAACTTTTCATAATCACTTTTGATCAGCAGCTTCTCTATTAAGGCTAGTGAAAACTGTCAGCCTCTTTCCTTATCAATGTCGGAACATCACCTAGTGGTGAAAGAGTGCAACAGCAAGATGCGTATGGAGGCAATACTTGTGTAGGTCAAAGCTTTCATGGTTGGAATGTATCGTTCGGATTATTACAACTGCTTCATTTCAGTGGAGAAGAAGTTGAAACCAAGACAGGTGAAGGAACTTGCAAAATAGTTCATGTTTAATTAATTGTCTTTTTTGGTGGGAGGGGGTAAAGTTGTTTATCTCCTACAATTCTTAGTATAATAATGAACATGGCATATATGGTTACTTAATGCTTGTAGATGGACTAATTTGATTAAATAATTTAGGATTTGCTGCTGTTTATGTTGTGTCACTGGCTACTACTTTTCCTCAGTGGAGCCAAATTGTGGAGGGGACATCAAAATAAATACAAGCAACTCTATCTTCCTAGAAATGTACTTGTTAAGGGGGCCTTCAAAATGACTACTTTTCTTGCCTGGGGTAAAAAACCTGATGAAGAGAGATCCAGAAAATCTGGAGAATGGTTTGGTAGAGCACCGTGAAGTGCTTTGCAGGTTTCTACAAGTTTCACACCCAAGGGTGGCCATGCATTGGAGAATTAGAACTTTGTACATATGCTCAGCCTTCCTTCTTTCCTTTCTTTAACTATTTAGATGGTAAAAGCATTAAAAAAGCGCTAAAATCTCTCCCACTCGCTCACCCTGCAATACAGTATCACCACTGGTGGCCACTGTGTCCAATTTATCGATCTATTTGGTTAGGGGTAGATGCCAGTTTTCTTTCTAGGCCTACTGATTCTGCTTATTTTAAATACTCACTCTGTAGGACTGGTCTTATTGCAGTGATCCTGTCTATTATGTACTATTGCCTGCTGCAGCATTTTTCATAATAGATGGTAAGATTTTGAAATCAGTCTAGCAATTATAACACTTTTGTAAATCTCAGTCCTCGAATGTGAAGCTTTGAAAAGTCACATACGTGAAGATTTAAAAGGAGGTTTGAAAGTTTTAAGATCAAAGCAGCTTGAATAAATGAAAAAAAAAAACCTCTGATATAAGTAGACATTTAAAAAATGTAAGCTCTTTATTTTGTATGTAAAAGAATTTTTACACATTTCCATTTTTTACAAAGCAAAAGTTAAAGCATAAATATCAATTGTAGTCCAAAGCTACTTTTCCCCATTTTTACTAAATAAGTGTTTTGCAGTTGACCAATACTCAAAGCCACTATTTTATCTAATGATGACTCTTACCACATGGAATTTCTACGAATAAAAGGATTGATTTAATGTATTTAATAAAAGTGATAAAAAACATACATAGGTATGCTGTAGTGTGGGCTAAGCTGTAACTCTTCATGTTCCTAATATTAACCCGAAGGCAGATAATTACCTTATTTTTCGTAATTATAACTTATTTTGTTTTAGCTATCACATTGTTTTGTAACGTACAAAAAATATAATTATACAAAGACTGCACTTGACAAATGTAAATACAGTCTTGGTTTGGTGTGTTCTGGACACAATGGTCTTTCTTGAGCCTAAACACAGAAACAAAAGCATGTATTATAAGAGAAAGTTCAAGATGGGAAGTGATAAAACGGGTGTTCAGCAGAGCTTTGTTAAAACGTAGCTGGTATCCTTGTAAAATTTCCACGTATTCATTAAATTATATTATGTCATTCTTATTGTTGAGAGCTGACTTGAAGTGTTAGGTTTTGCCCTCATAGAGAGTTGTGGCAATTTGGTTCCTGTAGTTCGGAGATTGAGTTTAAAAAAAAAATTCTTTTTATACAAACATTTGTGTAGCTATTAAAATGGAGTAAAGTAAGGGCTTATATGTATTAAGGCTCTTTTTATTTCAAATGTAAAGGGAGAGCTGCTTTTGAGTTTCAGAAGGTTATCTTAGTTGCCGTGGATGCTACGGATTTGACAGTGAAATAATATTCAGAGTGCTGACTGAACTGTTTTTACTTCAGGATCTTTAAAACACCTTTTGCTGAGTGGGCCTTCAAGATGGGTTTCTCAAATTTTTATTTAACATGGGTAGGTACGTTTAAGTCTCAGAAAAAAAAAATACCTAGAAGTACAAAGCCAATAGGATGATTTATTCTTTCAACAATGCAAGGTGACCCTTTTGAGTCTTAGTCTTAGTGCACTTTTTAATTTTTAAAACTGCAGAGTGTATGTTACAAACTTAAAAAAAATGTTATGTAAGCATTTCTTTTAGAGTAATTCAGTTTTGTGAATTTTGAGTAATAATACATTTTTAACTTTAGTTTTTTTACTTCCATCTCTCTGAACTTGGCAAATACTGAAGTAGAAATTTAAAAATGTGTTCTTCAAAATTGCTTCACTTGAAGTTTTACTCGTTACAGGTCACTCTCTAAATCACTTTGTGAGATTATATACTTTATAATTCTGGGCACATCTATGAAATATCCTTCAAACCCTCCACACATACTATTATAAAACTTTTGTTCCAACTAATAAATTCAGGTTTGAAGCAAAGATGGCTTAGAGGTTCGGGGATTTCTATGCCAGTTAAGGCCAACCCCTCTTGTTTTAGGAAATGAGATATGACTCTTATCCTAGAGTATTATACTTCAAATGGTTCTTAGTAATTATATAATGTGAAAAAAATCAGTAAACTTACAAGAACTAGCATTTGATTTAGTGAGATTTATTCCTGATAGCTTCACTTTGTCCTGTGCTGCTCTTTTTACTCAGAAAAAATCAAGTTCATTGTAAATGCAAGGAAGGGTTTGGTTAAGCACAATAGCCTATAAGCTCCTTGCTATTTAGATAACATCAAGGCTGAGGCATGCACTGTGGAATTGGGAATTCAGTGTGCTAGCTAGATATGACTTAATTCAAGAGGAGCTCTACCAGTGGCAGTTAGATGGCAGAAGGGTGTATCTTCTGAAAGTCCATTTAAAGTCCCTGAATATAAAAACCCTAAATTTTAATATCTTAGTCATCTTGAAAACAGTTCAGAAAGAATCAAAACAATATTTGGCAGAAAATTCTCACCTGAATGGATTTTTATGCTTAATTTTATTTTCATTATTAATAGCCAGATTTTGAAAGTGCTGCTGATACAGCAATTGGGAAGAATAATGATATAGTGCTTTTGGTAAGAAAAATTTCTTCAATTTGCTTTCTGTAATCTAAAAATTGACCTGATTAAAAACCATGTATGCACTCTTGCAAACTACCAAAGTTACATTCTGTAAGTTAAATGGATTTTAGAAGTTTGGTATTAATGCTTCAAATGTTCTAATTAGATATATGGTAGAATAGTATTTAATATATATTTTCATCCTTGTAAGCAATATAATTTAAAGTATATTTATAGATTTTTATTTTCATGGAGTCAAAGAAATGTTAGAGGCTTTGTATTATGTACCTGTTTTTAAAATGGAAATATACATTTATAAATATGTATATGTTTTAAATGTAAGCTGCTGCAATTTTCTCACTGGATTTTATTAAAAGTTTATATGAAAGTCTTGGTGAAGTCTTGATAATTTCCTATGTGGGTATAGTATGTTTAAAGAGCATAATAATTGATGGTTAGCTTTTTATTTAAATTAAATTATTTTTAATATCAACTTCAGTAAAATTGGTAAGACTTAAAAATTTTGCCTTAAAAAGTAAGCTAAATTTTAGAACAATAACAGTTATAAAAAAGAATAATGAGATACAATGGTTAAGAATTATATTTTTAGATGATTATGAAAACTAGATTGTTACAGGCAACATATGAAGATGAGATGATGTAGCTGAGTTAGACTGAGGTGCAGTCTGTCAAGATCCATTTGGGGAAAAGATTTTAAGTAGTTGTTAGTATGTGAAGTTAATGAAAACATTGAATATTAATGATAATTCTTTTTCTAAAATTATAAAAGCATGCTTATTCATCTGCTAATACATTCTACATTGAAAAATTAGGATTTCAAAAAGTGGGGAAGTACATCTGTATTTCTAGGCAATGGATAAAAGACAAAAATGCAGAAGAGTGAGAGTCAAAACTTAGCAGTAAGAGACTATGGATAATGCCTGGTACTTGATTGGTCAGGTCAGTGGATTTGAGATTTATAGAAATAGAGTTCTCAAGGTTTATGGCCTTTGGTTCCAGGAATGAATATCTTCTGAAATTTTTTTTCTTTCTAAAAGCTTCAGATGAGTGCCTTTTATTTTATTTATTTAAAAACACTTTCTATTACATTTTCTACACACTAAAAAAGTAGGAAGATTAGGATAATGAACTCTCATGTACCTGTTATGCAGCTTTTAACTCAGCTGTAGCAACTACTAAGTCATGCGATCCCCTGATGAATAAGTATAGGTTTTTTAATTTTTACTTTTTTAAAATTTGGAAGTAAGTTCAAACCTGCAGAAAAGTTGATATATTGGTGTAAAGTTGTTCATTAAGTTCCTTGGCTATCTTTCTGATATTTGCAGAATCTATAGTGATGGCTCCTTATTCTTAAAATTGGTAATTTGTGTCTTCCTCCTTCCCCCTTTGAGTCCAACTAGAAAAATGATCAATTTCATTGATTTCTACTATCAGTTTTATTAATTTCCCTTCAGTGCTTATTGTGGGTGTAATTTGCTGTTCTTTCTTTACTTTCTTCTTCTTCTTCTTTTTTAATGTTTATTTATATTCGAGAGACAGAGAGAGGGGGAGAGAGAGAGAGAGAGCTCTCAGCACAGAGCTTGACACGGGGCTCAAACCCATAAACTGTGAGATCATGACCTGAGTCAGATGCTTAACCAACCAACTGAGCCACCCAGGCGCCCTGTACTTTTTCTGCTTTCTAAAGGTAGACACTGAGGTCATGATTTTAGGGCTTTCTTTTCAGAATTTGAAATTTAGTGCTATAAATAATTTCTAAATACTCTTTTAGCTGCATCCTACAAATTTTGATATATCTTCATTTTCAGGATATTTCATATTTTCCCTATTGATTTCTGCCTCATGGATTTTTTTTCTCTGCTTATCTTTCTCTTTTGGTCTCTAATTTAGCATCATTTTTTTAAAGAATTTATTTTGTATGACTTGAATTTATGTCTTGGAATATGGTCTTTCTTGGTAAATGTTCTGTGCACATGTTCAAAGAATGTATACTTTGCAGTGGAGTAGAGTGTTCTGTAAATATCTGTTGGGACCAATTTGATTGATAGTGTTATTCGGATCTTCTAAGTCCTTTGTGTATTTTGAGGATCTGTTAAATGTATACATGTTTAGGATTACTGTTTTATGTTAATCAGTTGACCCCTTTGTCATTACAAAATGACTTTATCCTTGGTAATATTCCTTGCTTTGAGATCTACTTTGATATTAATACAGTTATTCCAGCTTTAATTTGAATAGTGCTTGCAGGGTATAGTTTAACTTTTAGTCTACTGTGCCTTTATATTTAGGTTGCATTTCTTTTAGGCAACATATACTTGCTTATGGCCTTGCTTTTAAAACATAAAACCGTAATCTCCATCTTTTAATTGTTGTTTAGACCATTTATATATATATATATATTTTTCAACGTTTATTTATTTTTGGGACAGAGAGAGACAGAGCATGAACGGGGGAGGGGCAGAGAGAGAGAGGGAGTCACAGAATCAGAAACAGGCTCCAGGCTCTGAGCCATCAGCCCAGAGCCCGACGCGGGGCTCGAACTCACGGACTGCGAGATCGTGACCTGGCTGAAGTCGGATGCTTAACCGACTGCGCCACCTAGGCGCCCCTAGACCATTTATATTTAATGTGACTATTGATATTGTTAGGTTTATCATTTTTTTAATGTTTATTTTGAGTGAGAGAGAGGGGGAGAGAATGAATGGGGGAGAGGCAGAAAGAGAGGAACAGAGAATCTCAAGCAGGCTCCGTGCTGTTAGCGCAGAGCCCGACTTGGGGCTCAGTCTCATCAACTGTGAGATCATAACCTGAGCCAAAATCAAGAGTTGGACACTTAACCAACTAAGCCATCCAGGTACCCTGCCATTGTTTAAATTTTTAAATTTTTTTATTTTAGAGAGAGAACAGTGTGAGTTGGGAGAGGGACAGAGGGAGGGAGAGAGAATCTTAGGCAGGCTCCATGCTCATCGTGGAGCCTGATGGGAGGCTCAGTCCTGTAACCCTGTGATCATGACCTGAGCCAAAATCAGGAGTCAGGTGCTCAACCAACTAAGCCACCCAGGCACCCCAATTTTTAAAATTTATTAAAATTTTTTTAACCTTTATTTTTGAGAGAGAGAGAGAGAGATGAACAGAGAGAGAAGGAGAAACAGAATCCCAAGCAGGCTTCAGGCTCTGAGCTGTCAGCACAGAGCTCAGTGTGGGGTTCAAACCCATGACCTAAGCTGAAGTCGGATGCTTACCTGACTCAGCCACCCAGGCACGCCCCCCCCCTTTTTTTTTAACTTTTAGAGAGAGAGTACGTACACACAAGCAGGGGAGGGGCAGAGGGAGAGAGAGAATCTCAAGTAGGCTCTACACCCAGCATAGAGCCCCATGTAGGGCTCCATCTCACAACTGTGTGAGATCATGACTTAAGCCAAAATCAAGAGTTGGATACTTAACTGACTGAGCCACCCAGCCGCCCCAGTATAGTTAGGTTTAAATCAACCTTCTTGCTGTTTGTTTTCTATTTGTCTTTCCTCTTGTTTCCATTTTCCTCCTTTTCTTTGTCTGTTACATCAGTTGAGTATTTTTTATGGTTCCACTTAATAACCTCTTGATTTTTTTTACTTGTGACTCATTTATTAAAATTTTTTTTTACGTTTATTTATTCTTGAGGGAGAGAGAGACAGAGTATGAGTGGGGGAGGGGCAGAGAGCGAGGGAGGCACAGAATCCAAAGTAGGCTCCAAGCTCTGAGTTGTCAGTGCAGAGCCTGATATGAGGCTTGAACTCATGAGCCATGAAATCATGACCTGAGCCTAAGTTGGATGCTTAATTGACTGAGCCACCCAGGCGCCCCATATTTATTAAAAACATTTTTTTAACGTTTATTTATTTTTGAGAGACAGACACAGAGCATGAGCAGGGAAAGGGCAGAGAGAGAGGGAGACACAGAATCCAAAGCAGGCTTCAGGCTCTGAGCTGTCAGCACAGAGCCCATTTCAGGGCTGAAACCCATGAACTGTGAAATCATGATCTGAGCCGAAGTTAGGCACTCAACTGACTGAGCCACCTAGGCACCCTATGACTCTTTTATTTTAATGGTTACTTTAGAGTTTAGAGTATACATCTCTAACTTATTACAGTTTACTTTCAAGAGATTAAACTCATGTCTGATGCTTTTCATTCCTTCCTGGAGATCCACATTTCCATTTCCACTTTTCTACCTGAGGACTTCCTTTAACTCTTTTTTTTTCAGGTTTTGTGTCTAAAAGTCTTATTTCACCTTTGATTTTGGAAGATATTTTTGCTGGGTATAGAATTCTCTGAATGGTTTCTTTTTCTCAGTACTTCAAGATGTTACTTAGTTGTTCTCACCTGTATTATTTTTAGTAAGAAATCTGTGTCATTCTTACCTATTTTTCTTTGTATGTAACATCTTTTTCCTCTGGCTCCTTTTAATATATTTTTTTTAATCACTG
Source organism: Prionailurus viverrinus (assembly GCF_022837055.1). Classification (NCBI taxonomy): domain Eukaryota; kingdom Metazoa; phylum Chordata; class Mammalia; order Carnivora; family Felidae; genus Prionailurus; species Prionailurus viverrinus. The sequence goes on along the minus strand of NC_062569.1, from coordinate 85,426,673 downwards.
CTTTTGAGCAGTTTGATAGTGACATGCCTTGTTATAATTATTCAGTGTTTATTTGCTTAGTATTAGTTGGACTTTTGGATCTGTAGGCTTATAATTTTTCATCTAATTTGGAAAAATTTTTGCCCTTATATCATTACATATTTTTGGTTTCTCCTACCTTACATGTGTATTAGGGCTTGAAGTTGTCTCATAACTTACTGATGTTGTTTTGTGCTTTTTTCTCTCTATTTTGTGTTCATTTTTCATTTTGGATATTTCTATTTGTCTTCAGGTTCATTGATTTTTCTTTTGCAGCATTTAATCTGTTAATCCCATCTAGTAAATTTTTCATCTCCGATACTTTACTTTCTATCTTCTAGTCAGCTTGGTTCTTTTTTATATCTTTCATGTCTCTACTTAATGTGTTCAATCTTTCATTTTGCTTTGTGAACATAATGGACTAGAGTTACAGCAGCCATCTTATTGTTCTTGTCTTCCAGTTCTATTATTGTGTCAGTTCTTGGTCTTTTTCTACTGATTGATTTTTTTTATTATGGTTTATATTTTTTTTCTTTGCATACCTGTTAAGTTTTACCTGGATGTCGAATATTGTAACTTATTGGGACTAGATATTTTGTATTCTTATAAATCCCTTGAACTTTGTGAAGCTGTTAAATTATTTGGAAACACTTTATTCCTTTAGGTCTTAAGAGTTTTGTTAGGTAAGATCAGAGTAGCTTTTAGTTTAGGGCTAATTTGATCCCACTGCTGAAGCAACACCCCTCTGAATACTCTTCCTGATTCCTTGTGAGTAATGAGGTTTTCCACTGTGGTTGGTAGGAACAGGCACTCTTCTCAGCCCTGTGTGAACCCTGATGATTTTTTACTCTTAATCGTTTTGGATGGTGCTTTCCCTGGCTTCCAGTAGTTTCCTTACACCTACACTGATCGGTACTCAGCTTAAGACTTGAGGAGGACTGTCTTACAGATTTTCGTTCTCTGTACAGATCTCTTCACTGATAATCTGCCCTGCAAACCTGCCTCACCCTCAGGGGATGCCTTTGATGCCTCCCCAACTCAGGGAGACTGTGGGCTCCCCCTGGGTTCCCTGCAGTATTGGACTATGCTTTACGCATTCAGTAACAATAGTTGATCTTTTCTGCAGGGTAAGAGGTTGGGCTTGCTCATTCTCCCAGTAGTCTATTAGCAGTAGGTTATGGCCCTCAAGAATAACTGCCACCTCAAGTCATATTGATGAATCAGTCTTACCATGGTGGAATGACTCCAGTAGTATGCTTCAAAGCTGTAACACTACCCTAGACTGAGAAGAAATTGTTACTAAATTGCCCACAGGGCTTTGTATGATAATGTGGCTTGTTTTGGAGATGTTGGGCCAGATACCTCTAAGACTTCATTTCCAAGATGGCAGAGTTTTTTTTGTGTATGTTACATATTATCACGTATATATGTTACATATAACATTAATATATGTAACATAATTTATACATAATATATAGTATATTATGTATATATTATATATAGTGTATATAATGGTATATTATAACCGAAAGTTCTGTGTTATATTTCTGTAAAATCCCACTCTAGTTAGCCCTGACCCCATCTTCTGGGCTAGCAGAAAGTACAGAAACTCTGAGTGCTCGTGCAGGAGGCATCAGTATTTTTTATTGGTCATTTTGTTGATGACATAAATCAAGAGATTTCATTACTCTTATTTTTACATATGGGATTTGTTTAAAATTCTCCTGTTTAATCCATATCATGTAAACATCAAATAGCTGTTGCTGTCTTAGCACAAAATCTTCCTTACATCATATTCAAGTATTTTTTGAGTGCTTGTCATGTGTCAGGCCTGTGTTTACACATTGAATAGATGAGTAGAGAAATGACATCTGGAATAGAGGTAATATTCCCACTGTGCTGTCCAGGGTTCAGCCTAGTCTAAAGCAGTGGCTATTTGGTCTCAGATATTTTTACAGTCTTGAAAATTAATAACTCTGAAGAGCTTCTGTTTATGTGAGTTATGTCTGCTGATACCATGTTAATTAAAACTGATATCTTTAATAATAACTTAATGAAACATGACAGTAATAAGCTTATTTCATATTAAGTAACATTTTTCTGAAAAATATTTATTTTCCAGAAACAAAGATCACAAGAAAACTGGCATTGTTTTACATTTTGCAGATCTCTTTAATGTGTGGCTGACTGTCTGATATTTGAAATTAATATCCTTTCTCCATGCAGGGAAAAAATTTGTCAGTGAGCTCAATGAATTTTCTCCTAGACAGGCATCATAAGTAGTCAAATCATCAGAATATTGCCTAGTGGACTTGGACTCAGAATGAGGGAGTGATCTCCAATAGGGGTACAGCTGCCTGAGGAATTGACTCTTGGCCAGGGATTACCATTCATTTAATAGGTGCTTAATAAATATTTGTTGGATGATTAATAATCTTGGGGAGGTGTTGGGGTTGGTTTCACTGCTGATGCTTTACGTCTTCACTATACTTGAAGCAATAAATTGAGTTGGTGTGAAGTAGTTTTAGCTGAAGATGGTTAAACTAGATTAGTGCTGTGAGTCTGGGGAATGGAAAGATTCTGTAGTGATTTCTTCTAGAACTTAATTGTTTTGTGCCATGGCTGTTGCTAGTATAAGTTAATTGATGAAATATGCCAGGTTTAGTGATAATATGTATCACGAGGACCAGCACACTATTGAAAATGTCATTAAAACCAGCTACTACTTTAGTGAGTACTTAAATATCAGCTAAACTTTGATACACGTGTCATGACAAAAAATCTTACAGTATGAAGTTATATAGTCTGCTTAAGATACAGCAGAATCCCCAACATTTGGTTTTCCTTTCCTTCAGTTATCTTCAATTGTTCTGAAGCACAAGACCTCTCAAACCACCGTAGATATGGACAAAGAAGAAAGGAAGACTATCAACCAAGGTCAAGAAGATGAAATGGTAACCAATTTTTATAATTTACTTGTAAAGTGTGAAGAGTTTATCTCTGTAATTTATTATTCCAGGGAAGTAGAAAAGTACGTTAGAAGAAAAAAAAACAATGCTAAATCAACCTGCTTTCCTCATCCTGAACGTGCTTTTGACTTAGGATTATGTAACATCTCTATTTGTTGGTTTTAGTATAATGCCTGTTTCACTTGTGGATTGTTAATACTAGAGAAGTATGCTTTTTTTATTTAGTAATTTAAGAAGCTACATTAGCTAATACTTATATATAATCCCAAATATGAGATTTCTAATTTTGATTTATAAAAAAGGCACTCTTAGGGTGCCTGGCTGTCTTAGTTAGTATAGCATATGACTCTTGATCTTAGGGTTCTGAGTTCAAGCCCCACATTGGGCATGGAGCCTACTTTAAAAAAAAAAAAAGGTTTAAAATCAGCTTAATAATAAAAAGCACTTTTCAACTCTGTGTGTGTGGCAGGGGGGGAGGGGGAGGGGGAGGGGGGAGGGGTGGGGGGCGGGGGGGGTGGGATTAGGTTATCAGGTAAAATAAGACACTATTAAATGTGAATTTCAGATAAACCAAGGAATAAATTTTTCATATGAATGTGTCCCAAATATTGCATAGGGCAAACAAAAAAATTCATCAATTTTTTATTGAAATTTAAATTTAACTAGGCCCTCTGAATTTTCATTTGCTAAATTTGGCAGCCCTTGTTAATTATGGTGGTGAGGGGAGTAAACTAGAACAATTTAAATAATTTAGGTCAGGAGGTCAGATTGATCAGTCACAGCAGTATTGAGACAATTAGCTAATTATTTGGGAGAAACATAAAGGTAAAACCTACTGTATCTAAATGTAGTGTGGTGTTATGGCTTATATCCTGGAACAGAAATAAGACAGTGGAAAAACTAGTGAAATTCTAATTAGAGACTAGTTTTAGTTAATTGTAACGGGTCAGTGTCAATCTCTTGATTTTGACAAATGTATCAAGTTAATGGGAAACTAGATGGAGGGTATACAGGAACTTTTAATGTTTTTGTAACTCTTCTGCAAATCTAAAATTGTTACAAAATTAAAAGTTTATTTAAAGAAACCCTACCTTTTAGGGTGCCTGGGTGGCTCAGTCAATTGAGCATCCAACTTTGGCTCAGGTCATGATCTCATGGTTCATGAGTTCGAGCCCCGCTTCAGGCTTGCTGCTGTCAGCGCAGAGCCTGCTTTGGATTCTCTGCGCCACAGCCCCCCGCCCCCCCCCCCCCCCGCCCGTCCCCCCATCAAGCTTTCTCTCTCAAAAATAGATAAGCCATTAAAAAAAAAACAAACCCTACCTTTTATGTGACAAAATAGTGAATATACATTTGGAAAACAAAGAACTTTGGCATTTTTCTCATACACCATGTGATATTTAATTGTGTGATCACTGTATCCTTGCAGGAGATATATGGCTATAATTTGTGTCGCTGGAAGCTTGCCATAGTTTCCCTAGGAGTGGTTTGCACTGGTGGCTTTCTCCTCCTCCTCCTCTACTGGATGCCTGAATGGCGGGTGAAGGCGACCTGTATTAGAGCTGCCATTAAAGACTGTGAAGTGGTGCTGCTGAGGACTACTGTAAGTCAACGTATTCACTTGTAGCTGATCATTTCAGGAGTGAAATAAACGCTTTTGTGTGTACTTCCTTCAAAACTATGTATGAGGAGAACATCACTGCTAGTATATAATCAGGAATACTAATCCTAAAAGCATTTGTGTTAGAAATGAGTTTTACCACAGTGATTAGAATGTGAAGGAATCTTAAAGATGATTATGCCAACCCCTTCCTTTTGTACTCCTTTCTTTTGTAGTTCTTGATGCACTGAGAGATTAAGATTAGATGCTTATCTGTCAGGGTCATCGGCCAGTTTAAGGGCTATGTCAGATCTGTTATTCACTAGGCCAGCTGCCTTTCTACTATGTGATGTTGCTGCATCTAGGGTTTTGTTTGTTTTTGTTTTTGTTTTGTTTGATTGGAAACATTTCATCAGAGGCTTTCTAGTCTCAGTATGTTGATGAGTTCATTAAAAAATCACTCAAGATCTTTCAGGGGATATTGTATTAGTGAAATATATCGTAAAATGGTGAGCAATGGAAAGCACTTCATGTTGGAGTTTATACATCTTCATGAGCTGGTTTAATATTTAGTAGGAAGTGATGCTTTCTTAATTAGAGATGAGTAAATAATACGTAAAGAATGGGAATTTAAAAATATATTGAAAACTATGGGGCGCCTGGGTGGCTTGGTCGGTTAAGCGTCCGACTTCGGCTCAGGTCATGATCTCACGGTCCGTGAGTTCGAGCCCCGCGTCGGGCTTTGTGCTGACAGCTCAGAGCCTGGAGCCTGTTTCCAATTCTGTGTCTCCCTCTCTCTCTGCCCCTCCCCTGTTCATGCTCTGTCTCTCTCTGTCTCAAAAATAAATAAATGTTAAAAAAAAAATTAAAAAAAAAAACTATATAGGCATTATAGGTATAGGTGTTATGTAATACATGGAATTGACTTTTTATCTTTATCCCTTTCTGTCTTATAAGGATGAATTCAGAATGTGGTTTTGTGCAAAAATCCGCTTTCTTTCTCTGGAAACTCACCCATTTTTGAGTCCAAAATCTATGACTAATAAAGTTGCAAATGGCCATGCTGTTCATTTTACTGAAAATTTGGCTACAGAGAATAGGCATGAGATGAGCAAATATTCACAAACTCAACCACAGCAGGTATGGTGATCTTAGTGTTATAGTTTCTTTAAAAACCAGAATTACTACATTTTATTCTATCGTAGCCTATAATTTTGTGCTTGCAGTTATTTTTGTTTGGGATGAATATATATGCATATGAATATATATGCATATAAAATACTTATTACTATATATAACACAGTTTAGGTAATGCTAGAAGAAGCAGATTGCATTTGCATGTGATCACTTTAATTTTAATACATAATAGATTTGTGTTAGTAAACTTAATGGTTAACAAGTGATGATAGTGCTTTTTGGTGTAACATTTATGTGTGTTCTACAGGTTCGTTATTTTACCCACCACAGTGTAAAATACTTCTGGAATGATACCCTTCACAATTTTGATTTTTTAAAGTAAGTATTTTTCTTTTGTTTGGATTCTTTTACGAGTATCTTGAAAATGTTCTAGATGGGAAAGAATTCATTGTAGGGTTACAAAAATTGAAGAGGTATTTATTGCATAACTTTTACTTATTAACTCCCTGGTGTTATTTGAATACTTGTTAACCATTTTAGGATAAATCCTACTTGCAACTTGTACCTTGGCAAAATTTACATAAAAGTTTGAAACAATATGATCCTCCAAATCCACTCTGAGTCTGAGTTCTTTTTGTGGGTTCATCTCAAAGTGAATTTTAGAGTACACTTTATAGTCCGTCAGAATATCTGAATTGTCATTTCCCAAACAGAAATTTAACTTTACTGTGTGGGTAAAGATTGAGACATTGTCCAATGTGTTAAGCCTTGAATAGGACAAATTGGAGGAATCCCTTAAAATTTATTTTTTGTGGAGGCTTGAAGTTATGTTAAGTACTGAATTAATTAGGATTCTATTTTTATTGCTATTGTTAAAGTGATTATTATAAACACTCATTAAGTATCATTACTTGAGAGTGCTAAAGGAATTCTTAATATTAGCAATACAAAGAGAATCGCCTTATGAACATTTAAAATATTCATGCCTGGATTTTTTTCCTCAGACACTAAAGAATTGGAATAATCTGGAATAGACTTGGGCATTTCCGCATGCCTAGTTCAGAAGACCATTTCTAGTTAAGAACTATTGCCTTACAGAACACTGCCAGTGAGCTGCCATTTTGTTTTGTTTTTTTTTTTAAAAAGACTTGGAGCTGATCCCTGCTGCTTGTGGAGAAGTCATCAACTTCAGTGGAAAAAAGTGTCAAACCTATTTGCCTGGTGGCATTTGCCAGCTGTAGAAGCTTCTAGAATTTAAGCATCCCAATGATAGCAGTTAATTAGGGAGCTTAATTTTTTTCTATCTGAAAAAAATGGAAAAGGATTGGAGATAAATGATGTGTAGGGTTCTCTTTGGAGTTCTTTGACTAGTATCTCAGTCAACATAAGCATAATTAAGACATTTGGGGGGAAAATTAGATCTGTTGGTTGAATCCAGTTAGAATTGTTACAGATTTTGGACATTGACTGTGACTCATAAATTCTGTACTTCTCTCCCAGGTTTGTATTAGAACAGGGACAGATTTGGATTGATGCTTTTGTAGAAAAAAAATCAGTGAATAGGATTGTTAGCATGAAGCTTAAAAAATTGAAGAGGGAAAATTATATCTATATAATTTAATAATTTAATAATTAGAATTTAATTATTAAAAAGTAAAAAAAAATTAGTTTGGGATTCTCAAGTTAGTCATACTTTGCCTATAATTTTATTAGTTTAATTAATAGCTCTTACAGCTTTGGTACAGCCTTAAAGGATAATAATATTGTCATACAAACTTGAGTATTTAGAGCCATTTTATCATGTGATAGATACATTGGCTAATTTAGAATTTGGCACTTTTGAGACTTAGAACTTTCATTATTGGTTATCTTATGAATTTGAGATTTAAAATTCTCATTCATTATTTCAGTTTTTGTTAGGTTTCTATTTGTAAGGAAGTCACTTTAAAATCAGGAATATAGAAGAATAGGGCATTAAGACATTTGGATATTTTAAACTTTGTTTAAAGTAAAAACTTTGGATTTATTTAGGGGACTGGATGAAGGTGTTTCTTGTACGTCAATTTATGAAAAGCATAGTGCAGGACTGACAAAGGGGATGCATGCCTACAGGTAATTTTTATCCAACTAAAGTTAGATCTGTTATCAAAATTCCTAAATAAAGTAGTATGTATAGTCCACCCTCTTACCATATAGTTGTACATATTAATAGGTATTTAAACATTATAGACCTAGTAGTTGACAACTTACTGGTATTTAATTGAGTAAGACTGTCTCTCAGTTTAAGAATTATGAAAATGTTGAAACTGGAATTTTGAAGTTGGTATCCCTGAAAATATACCATATTTTACCCATTCTAAGATACATATTTTCAACATTTTAACATTTCTAAAGTGGGGGATGTGTCATGCAGTGGGTGGAGTGTCATCCTTTACTTGACAAATGTTGTCAACATTTTTATCTTGATAGCACATAAAATGATGGGTATGTCTTATAATTGATAGCAGCTTAGATTTTCTGAAATGTATTGGGAATTGTAAGCATGAGCTCAAAGTTTACCACAATGAATATTTGTAAATTGGGATGCATAACCTTTTTTATCATGTTATTCTTTGTTGAAGTATAAGATTATACCAGTGTATTGCAAATTTAAAGATAAATGCTATTTTCAAATTAAATTAGCAGTTTTCTTATACTTCTGTAGCATGTTTTTTTCAGTAGAATATTGAAAAATTGATTCATTTAGACCCATACTTCATTAAAGGCAAGAATTACTCTATCACATAGAAAGGACTAACAGGAGTTTAAGTGGAAGGATTTAAGCAACTTTTTAAAAGCATTTTTTAAAAAGTCAGATGTACAGTGTTTTGAAATAAACACTGTTAGTACAGTATTCTCATTAGAAAAATAGTATAGGACCCCTCAAATTTGTTTATTTAGTTTCTTGCAAAAATGAATTGCAATTCAAAATTGTTGAGGTGTATTGTGTTCAAGGATGAAAAAACATTTGCCGACATGGTTATTATAAACTAGTGGGAAAGATACTTGTCACACAAAAAGATCTGAGACAGAATGAAACAACAGTATAGTTATCCAGTAGTGACTACTTCGATTTAAATACTGTAGGTAGAGAATTGAATTGTGGAAGACAAGTATGTGGAAACATGAGTGTTGAAGTTCCAGATTTAAGAGCAATCTGTGGTTTGAGCTTTATCTAATGAAATGCTATCCCTAAATTATACTATTATTGTATAATGTGACACTATTATTATGTTTTCCTGTTGTAGAAAATTGCTTTATGGAGTAAATGAAATTACTGTGAAAGTGCCTTCTGTTTTTAAGCTTCTAATTAAGGAGGTAAGATAACATTTGTGATCAGTAGAGTTGTCAATTTGAAAAGAGCCATGATTTAAGTAATAAGATATTCTTGGTTTTCTGTTTCTTAATTTCTCTCTCACTAGCTCTCTTTTTTTTAACTTGGGAGGTAAAGGTAGTAACTTTGCTAGAGAAATAATTTGGGGGCATGAATTACCGTTTTATTACTTGTTTTGCTTTTTTTGTTTGTAAATTTTTTTCAGTCTCTGTGAGTTGCACATCTAAATCTTGACCTGTTTTATAGTTATATACACCTGTCTTTTCTCTTTTCTCCAATTTTTAGATGATTTATCATGTTTATTCTTCAATGATTATTTTGTGGTGCATTTTTGCAAACTAGACATTGTACACTAACTTTGGAATACAAAACGTGACCTGTTGATTGACCATGAGGAGCTTGTACTTTATCCCAGGAGGGAAGTGTGTCAGTAGTTATTGTAGTGACTGCCCAGTTGTAAGTGCCATTGAAGAGAGGTGAATAAAGGTTATACATGTAAAGGAAGGGAGCATGGGATTTTGCCTGGCAGTTAGGCTCTTTAGTCTTCTTTTGATTTTTGGCTAAAGATCAGGGTTGGGTGAATACTTTTAATAGATATACAGATTGTTTTCCCTCAGTTCCTGAGAGCGACTATATTTTGCTTTAGAACATAGCAGAGTGGGGCCCCTGGGTGGCTCAGTTGGTTGAGCGTCCGACTTTGGCTCGGGTCATGATCTCGCAGTCTGTGGGTTTAAGCACCACATCAGGCTCTGTGCTGACAGCCCGGAGCCTGGAGCCTGCTTTGGATTCTGTGTCTCCCTCTCTTTCTGCCCCTCCCCGACTCGTGCTATGTCTCTCTGTCTCAAAAATAAATAAACGTTAAAAACAAAACAAAACAAAACATAGCAGAGTGTAGTGAATGGAGGAGTTAGAAAGCCTGGTTTATAATATGGTTTTGTCAGTAACTAGCTTTGCTCATTAGAAAATCTTTTTTCTCCTTTATCTATAAAATTGGAGTAAGTCCTTTCAAATTATCTCATGTAATTTTGAAGTAAAATGGGACTATATATGTGAAAGTGCTTTGAAAAGTTCACAAGCGTCAATTTTAAGACATTTGGGGGAAGTTATTAATGAAATTGATAAAATACTATGATATTTGACTAAATGAAGGCTATTGCCAGGACTGCTTTATCTCTTTTTTTCATTCAGGTTTTATTTATTTATTTACTTACTTATTTAAGGTTTATTTATCTACTTTTAGAGAGACAGAGACAGTGTGAGCAGGAAAAGGGCAGAGAGAGAGAGAGAGAGAGAGAGAGAGAGAGAGAGAGAGGGAGAGAGAGAATCCCAAGCAGGCTCTGCACCGTCAGCGCAGAGCCCGATGCAGGTCTTGAATTCATGAAAACAGTGAGATTATGACCTGAGCTGAATCCGAGTCGGACGCTTAACTGACTGAGCCACCCAGGCACCCCTTTTCATTCAGGTTTTAATCCTTAATTATTTCCTTAGAGAATACAAAATAGTATAAGTTACTGTTTCCTATTTGTCTTCCCTTTAGTCTCCAGTGAACCTTTGACTTACAAGAAAATTGGTATTTGGAGTTCATAATAAGAAACACTTGTTCCTTTTAATTAAAAATTTTATATCCTTTAGTTGCCTAGTAATTATTGGAAGTAAATGTACTTTATTGTTGAAGCAGAATGAAGAATAGCTAAAGACACATTTTTGTCTGTTTCTGGCTGAAACTATATTTGGGTTTGGTATGGGTCTAGATGGATGCAAATAACTTAAATTAAGCTTATTGAGGCAAACTCCAGTAGTTCAATGGTAAAAAAGTACTATGCTAACTCTTTGGGTTGTATATGTTGCCCTGGGGTATTACAGAGCTTATCCTCTAAGTATCTTGTTGGTTCTTTCTTTTTTTTTAAATGTTTCTTTATTTTTGAGACAGAGTGCTAGTGGGGGAGGGGCAGAGAGAGAGAGAAAGGGAGACTAAGGATCCAAAGTGGGCTTTGTGCTGAGAGCAGTGAGCCTGATGTGGGGCTCAAACTCCTGAGCTGTGAGGCTATGGAACTGTGAGGTCATGACCTGAGCTGAAGTTGGACACTTAATCAACTGAGCCATCCAGGCGTCCCTTGTTGGTTATTTCTTAAATGCAAAGGTGGAACATCTGTATGGTTATAAATACCTCATCCAATTTGACTTAAAAATCTTATTTTTTAGGTTCTCAACCCATTTTACATTTTCCAGCTGTTCAGTGTTATACTGTGGAGCACTGATGAATACTATTATTATGCTCTAGCCATTGTGATTATGTCTATAGTGTCAATTGTAAGCTCTCTATATTCCATTAGAAAGGTAAGTCCAGTTTATTATGGCTTTTACAACTGTGTTTGTATTTTGTAGTAACATGTAACGTGTAGAGTAGTACTTGGTACAAAGTAATACTCGATATAGTTATTCTTTTAGTTATATGTACTCCTTTCCCTCTCTTTTTGTGGTAGAGGAAGGCAGATGCTTTTTAGAGTTAGACTACCACCTGACTGTTTAGAGGCCATAGGGATCTATATGTGCTTATCACAGACTGAAATACTAGAGGGTTGATTCTCAGGACTGTCTCATTAAAATACTTCTTATTTTGTCTACAGCTAATTGAATAATCTTTGAACCTTTTAGTCTTGACATTTTTAATGGCAGAGTAACATACATTTACCATATTAACTTATTTTATAACACCTTTGCTTTTAAATACCTTGAAGAGTGGGTTTATATTAGCTAATTTTCACGTCTTACCCTCTATTTTAGCAATATGTTATGTTGCATGACATGGTGGCAGCTCACAGTACTGTGAGAGTTTCAGTTTGCAGAGCGAATGGAGGTAAGTACTTTAGGTAACACTTGGACACATAAATCAATAAAAGATACCCATTAAGCACTAATGACTGAGCAAGACAATGCATTATAAATAAAAAGAAGTGTTTGGATTTGTACTCATCTCTGAGCTTGTATCAAATTCATTCACGTAAAATTGTATTTTTCTTTCTCTATTAATGTAACAGGTACTGTGATAGGCCCCGGAGATGCAGGGGTTACCAAGATGGATATAGTCCTTGCCATCATTTAACTTCAGTCTAGTTGGAAAGGCAGATGATAAATAGTAACAATAAAGTGTGATAAATGCTATGATAAGGAGAGGTCAGGGAATTTAGATATTAGAGCTCATTTACTGTAGGTGTCAGGGACGGCTTTTTGGGAAAAGCATTTTTAAGTGGTTGAATTAGATAAGACGTAGGTGAGAGGGTGGTATGATGGGAGTGAGAGAGGGAGAGAAGAGGGTTCTAAGTGCCCAACGTTCTGGAAATGAGAGGGAGCTTGGTCATTGTAATAACTGAAGGAAATTCAGTGTGACCAGTGCAGCAACTAGATGATGGCAACTAGATGATGGATCTAAGGCATGTTAAGGAATTTGGCCTCATTCCAAAAGGCAATGGAAAGCCATCGAAGGGCTTAAAAGCAGGGGGGTGATCTGATGTTTGCATTTTTGAAAAAATCATTTTGGCTGCTGTGTTCAGACGGGTTCAGAAGGGAGTGATATCGAAGACACGAAATGGATCAAGGTGAGGGTTGTGGAGATGGATAGAAATGAGATGGGACTGAAAGATACTTAAATGTGGACATTGAAACAGATCTGATGATTCATTGGATACAAGGCGATAGAGTGGTGTCAAGCTTGAGGGGGTGGACATCGGTGCCACTTAAATAAGGAACACCGGAGGAGAAGCAGGATTGTAAGGAAGGATAATGGTTTGGACATGTTAGTTTGTCTGATGTGAAGAGGTGTAAAGGAGATAAAGGAGAGGTGGCAGCCTAGCAGCACAGGCCTTGGAGGCAATATTCATTCTGATTGATTGAGAGTATCAAATCAGTTTCCATTCTCTTGGCTCAGTATACTAACTACATCCAAGCATAAACACAGTTGGCCTGGCAGGTGCTTTCTTCCCTGTGCTTCCTGGTCACTTGTTGCTTTAGTCAGGAGTATCTGTCTTCTCTATTGGTGTTCATCCTCTTTCTGCTCTGCTGCTGCTGAAGACACTGGGATGTTAGGACATTGCATTCAACTTGGATCTTCCTTATCCCCTTTGTAAACTCTAAGAGATCATTGCTAGTTTGTTTTCTGGTATATCTGAGAGGAGTAGAATTTCAAGTGGCATTAAAGCTTTGGAAGAGTCAGGTTTATTATGCCTAGTATGTGCTTAGTATTATTACAAAGTTGTTTCCTCATGGCTTAGTAAAGTACTCTCCATTTTTCTTTAGAAAGGAAAAGAGTTTTCTTCTACAGACCAACATCACAAACAGTAGTTTCTCTTCACCCGTCTTTGTTTACAAACTAGCAAATCTCTCCTGAGCCTAGTGTTAAACCAGAGGGAGGGAAAGAATGAAAGGGAGTCTAAATGTAAGGCAGTCTTCTAGAAAAACCTCCTTTTACTTGGGAAGATCTTGTAAAAAAGCGTTTAGCTAACTTGAATAGTGTACCGATTTCTAAGGAAATAATGAACTAGATAACGTATTACAATGTTTATTTTGTAAATTTGTTTAAAAATCTATCTAAAATGTTAGGACTACTTCAGGAATATTGAGAAGGCATTGAAATGTTGAGTAATAAATAGTGGCAGTGAGAAGAAGAATAGTGTAAAAAATGCTGTTAAAATAGAAAATATACTTGGGTTGCCTGGGTGGCTCAGTCGGTTAAACATTGACTTCAGCTCAGGTCATGATCTTGAGGTTTGTGAGTTCGAGCCCCGCATTGGGCTCTGTGCTGACAGCTCAGAGCCTGGAGCCTGCTTCAGATTCTGTGTCTCCCTCTCCCTCTCTGCCCCTCCTTTGCTTATGCTTTGTCTGTCTCTCAAAAATAAATATTAAAAAAATAATAAAAATAAAAGAAAATACATTTAAAAATTTCAATGCTTTCTACTATTTCCAAAGGATAATTAATAGAAATTTGAGCTTATTTACCTGTCGCAGGGGATATCATGTGTTGACTCACTATCTGTTCTTTAAGAGGGCTGTTGTTATGAGTGTTGAAGTCTAGCCACCTGTTTAGTCAGAGGGGACTTGGCATCACATGTGTGCAGCTGGCATCCTATCAGGGGTCAAACTACCTGACACACTTAAACACCATGCTTTGTTAGCCTAAGGAATAATAATCTTATTTGTCTTATTTTCTTTTATTGAGATTGGCCTATTTAACTCCATTATATTTTTAACTTATTGAGGTCAGGTGACCTTCAGACAGATCTTTTATTTACTGTATTTGAATTTCAAGTTCAATGATATTCCTTTTTGTTTTTTGCATTTTTTTAAATGTTTATTTTTGAGGAGAGAGAGCTCGCGCGCACACGAGCGGTGGAGGGGCAGAGAGAGAGGGGCACAGAGGATCCAAGCAGGCTCCACACTGTCAGTACAGAGCTCCATGTGTGAGGCTTGATCTCACAAACTGAGATCATGACCTGAGCTGAAGTCAGATGCTTTACTGACTGAGCCACCCAGGTACCCCTCAAGTTAAAGAATATTCTATTCAGACTTTTCTTTCTTCTTCTTTCTTTAAATCCAGAAATAGAAGAGATCTTTTCTACAGACCTTGTGCCAGGAGATGTTATGGTCATTCCATTGAATGGGACAGTGATGCCTTGTGATGCAGTTCTAATTAATGGTACTTGCATTGTAAATGAAAGCATGTTAACAGGTAAACTAAATGAGTAAAAATCAGATCAGTTTATAATGATATTAGGTTTAAGTAGTTACCGATTAAGCTATTTAACTGTCTTATTGTATCTGTAACTGTAAAATATTGTTTGTTTTCTTTACTCATGTCATGAATGTGATGGATAATGAAGATTTTTTTTTTTATTTGGAGGAGACTGAATTCTTCATTATACTCAGTTGTGAGACTAAATTATTATGCTGGTATTCACTACATCTTTTGGCATACTTTTGACATGGGGAAATATTTTACAGTAAGGGAAGAGGAAATAAGTCCGTTGCCTACAGAGAATGGCAGCATATTTACTTCCCTATTTGATGTGTAATAAGTGGGAATGAAGATTTTATATTTTCCTTAAGCTGGTGGGGGCGGGGTCAGGGAGGGGAAGTAGACCTTGAAATGACTTCACTTTGGAAATTCATAATCTGAAGGTAGAACTTTATATCTTTTTATCACTTTACCTTTTTTTTTTTCCTGGAAAGAAGTGATTCCTATATGTTTTCAAACTGTTAAGAGTTTTATCTTAAAACACAGTTGCACAAATATCCCTACATACTTGACACCTTTGAAGCAAGAAATGTGAGTGGTACAGAGAATTAAGTTTTAATGTGAAAAAGAATTTGGCAGTTTGTTGTTGTTTGAGAGAACTACCATACTACTTATTTCTTTTCTCCCTTCCCCAGAGGTCTTTTTTCTTCCGTGTGTGTGTGTGTGTGTGTGTGTGTGTGTGTGTGTGTGTGTGTGTGTGTGGTGGAGGTTAGGAGTAGGTCTTCACATCTTTGTGGTTTAGGTTGCAGAGTGCTTTCCAATTCATTTTTTTAAGGATGAGAGAGCAGATGCTGGGCTATGGCAGCTACCTGGTGTTCTTATCTGAAATGTTACAAAATCGTTTCCAAATTATTATGACTCACAACTGACTTTGAGGAATTATTGTGGGAGACAGGACTTGATATTTTTCAACAAGGAAATTGGTAGATAGAAAGCTAATTGAATAAGCTTTGTTATCCACATAAGGTAACTCTTTTTTAATTTTGTTTTTTTAAGTAATTCTTACACCCCTACATGGGGCTTGAACTCACAACCATGAGATCAAGAGTTGCATGTTCTACTGACTGAGCCAGCCCGGCATGCCACGCATATGAGAACTCTTAATAACTATTGAAACAGTAGTATGATAACATTTAGCTGATTTAACAACTCAAGATTTGTGTGTTTGATGGTAATTTCTGTGCTTTAATTAATTAATTAATTAATTATTTATTTTTTAAAGGAGAGAGTGTTCCAGTAACAAAGACTAATTTGCCAAATCCTTCAGTGGACATAAAAGGAATGGGAGATGAATTCTATAGTCCAGAAATACATAAACGACACACTTTGTTTTGTGGGACTACTGTAATTCAAACTCGTTTCTACACTGGAGAACTTGTCAAAGCTGTAGTAGTTAGAACAGGTAGAAAACATTTCATCTCTTCTTGCATGGTTTAGCATATTTGATGCCTACTGAATGTTTAAAAAGAGATTTTGGGAAATAATTCTCATTTTCTTATAAAAATACATTTTCTTCTTTAAATTTTTTTTTAAAGGATTTAGTACTTCCAAAGGACAGCTTGTTCGTTCTATATTATATCCCAAACCAACTGATTTTAAACTCTACAGAGATGCCTACTTGTTTCTACTGTGTCTTGTGGCAGTGGCTGGCATTGGGTTTATCTACACTATTATCAATAGCATTTTAAACAAGGTATGTAAATGGGACTCTTAATAGGGTTTGATTCTTAATGATCACAATTCTTAATGGCTGCTAAGGATTTGAAATGAGATGAAGAACTTAACTTTTAATTTAATTTAATTATATGACACTAGTAGCTGTTACTTTAGAGAGTACAGATACAGAACATTTTCATCATAGAAAGTTCTTTGGGATGGCTCTGGTTTAGGCGATCTTTTTCTTGCTCTCTTGTGACTTAAAAAAGGGAGGGTGACCACAAACTTACCAAAACCTTTATTTTCTTTTTTTGTAACTTTTGGGATATATAGCAATCAAGTTATTTGTGAGCCCTTGTCAGACTTCTCTTTTCCATCCCTTTTGGAGATGGGCACAGTACAGTGCTTGTAGCAAGTCAGTATTTGATAGATATTGGTTGGATTTTGAAGTGTTGAAGTGTGTGGTGTATGAAGCGTGTAGAGCTCTTAAAATGAAGATTTCCTTTAAAAGTAGCTTACGTTCTGGGCACCTGGGTGGCTCGGTCGGTTAGGCATCTGACTTCAGCTCAGGTCATGATCTTGTGGTTTGTGAGTTCGAGCCCCGCGTCGGGCTCTGTGCTGACAGCTCAGAGCCCAGATCCTGCTTTGGATCTTCTGTCTCCTTCTCTCTGCCCCTCCCCCATTTGTGCTCTGTCTCTCAAAAATAAATAAATGTAAAAAATTAAAAAAAAATTAATAAAAAAAAGTAGCTTACATTCCATAGTCCATTGACAATTCATTGAGCTTTCTATTTTGCAGACTCAAAAGGGAAAAAAATTGTAAATACTTTATGGATGTAAATACATACATACACACTTATATATAAAATTGAAAATGGTTTATAGATTCTTCACTAAAGAAATACACACATTAGATTAGTAAATATTTGATATTGGGGAGTCTGACATTTATTTTTGTGTTTATTGTAGGTAGAAATTGGGGTCATAATTATCGAGTCTCTGGATATCATTACCATTACTGTGCCACCTGCACTTCCAGCTGCAATGACAGCTGGTATTGTGTATGCCCAAAGAAGACTGAAAAAAATTGGTATTTTCTGTATCAGTCCTCAAAGGATAAATATCTGTGGACAGCTGAATCTTGTTTGCTTTGACAAGGTTGGTTCAGTTTTATAATCATTCTCAAAGGTTACTTTGGTAGCTTTTAAATATTTAGATTAAGGTTTTCTGTATTCTCTATCAACAAATTTGTACACATTGTATAATGTTCTTCGAATATTCCTCTTTTTCAGCTTATTTGACACATGAATCATTTTTGTACATTCTCATTGCTTTTTCAATTTTTAATACTTCGGGATTGCCCAAATCTGCAATTGTCTTATCATTCATATCCAGAATTATGCCTTATAATAGTAATAAAGATTATCTGATCTTTCTTGTTTTTAACAGAGTAAGCTCCATACAGATGTATTTACTGGAATTTTATTGCTATTAGGTATATATGTTTAGTTAAAGTTTGCTCTATGATTTTATTGAATATCTTTCAAAATTATTAAGGTCACTGATTTCACAATTTTATGTGAAAATGACCAGTTTTGTACACATATGAAATATTCCTTGCTTTGTCCTATAGAGAGTTTTCCTTTCCTCTGCTGAAATTAGTTTTCCTAAGAGTTTTAGGAGTTAAATCTTGACCACAAAACCTTCCATCAAGCTCTTGTTGGTAACTGATAGGATAGGAATAAGATTTTTGTGCATGATCACTATTAAAGGAAAAAATGTGAGACGTACTTTTGTTTTTAAAAAAAGTCATATCCTGGGGCAACTGGCTGGCTCATTGGGCAGAGTGTGCGACTCTTGATCTTGGGGTCGTGAATTGAGCCCCACATTAGGCATGGAATTACTTAAAAAAAAAAAAAAAAAGGTCCTATCCCATGACTACATTTTATATTTATCTGTTTGGAAAATTTCACTTATGCTTGTCTTTTTTGGAAACCTTACAATTAAAATTTTTAAGCAGATAACAAAAGTAGAGGAAAGATACAAGTATAAAAAGTCCTCATTTACCCATCACTCAGCTTTGTCAGTTAATCAGCATTTTGTCATTCTTCACTTCATCTGTCCCCTCACTTTGAAGATGGCAGCATCAGACATTCTTTCACCCAATATACCTCAGTTTTATCTCTAGAAGGTGTTAAAAAAAAATTAACTGCAGTACCATTATCTTATTCCACTTAACAAATTAACAGTTCTTTAGTATTATCTAATATCCAGTTCATATTCAGCTTTCCCTGCCTTTCTCAAAAGTATCTCAAAATTTTACAGTTTGCTTTTTCTGTCAGAATCCAAATAACAATTGCATTGGTTACAATTAATCTGTAACAATTGTTTTTCTTGCCCCTTACCCTGAATCATCTATTGAAGAAACCAGGTCATGTACATCTTGGATTTGGCTGATTGCTTCCTCCTGGTGTCATTTAACGTGTTCCTCTTCCTTTTTTGGTTCCCTGTGTCCTAATGTCTCCTTCCTTTGTAGGGATCCTTGATTAATTGTTGCATTGTTCTGTTTTTTTCATAATACAAGTCCATAAACATATACTTCTACATATATGCCCTCCGCCCCCCCACAGAGGAACCATATCACAAGGAATGTTCTGTACCCTTTCCCCACTTTAACTGTTTTTCCTGAAAGTTATTTTTTATCAATATACAGAGATCTTACTAGTTTTCTTTATTTATAACTATATACTACTTTTATTATGTATATGTAGCATAGCTTTTCATGTTTTTCTTTTTTTTTTGGAGGCATTATACTTTGTATATATGTACTTTAATTAATTAATTAATTAATTAATTTTTTTAAGACTGGAACTCTTACTGAAGATGGTTTAGATCTGTGGGGGATTCAACGAGTGGAAAATACACGGTAAATATTAGCTAGAGTTGATAATTTATTAGTTACTTCCTAATATTTTAATGTATGAGATATTGAAACTGAGTAATATTACAGCTGTGTACCCACCACCATGATTAAACGGTTGATATCTTGTCATACTTGCTTCAGATCTCTTTTAAAAGATTTAAAATATTACAGATATTGCTAACATCTTAAATCTATCCCTTTCCATAGCCCTACCATCATTCTGAAGTTGTGTTCTGTTAACTGTCTTTGCATGTTTATATATTTAGTCTACAGACATATCTCTCTCTCTAAACAGGACCTATTTGTAAACAAATGCATATGACTGATACAATGTACATGTGTTTTTGCTGCTTTTTTTTTTTTTTTTTTTTTTTTGTGCCTCTTAACATTGTTTTCAAGATTTATCCAGGTTGGTATGTATGGGGTCTAACTTACTAATCTTAACTATTGTTTGGTATTCCATGATATGATCAAATCATAATATCTGTTCTAAGGGGCCGTTTCATCTTTTTTCTCCCTTTCCCCTTCCACTTTCACAAATGGTGCTGCAATTATAATTCTTACACACAACTCCTTGTGACCATGTAGTTGAAATTCAGTAAACAGCTTCTTGAAAATGTTGGTGCTGGGTTAGATAGTACGTGCATGGCTACAGGTGTAGCAGGTACTGATCTCTAAGTGATGGTGCTCCCACTGCCTCCCTCAGTGGGTATGAGATCCTGTTGCTCCAGTTCTTGCCAGACTTGGTATTGTCAGGCTTCTCGTTTTTGCCATGGACAGATGTGAAATGGTCTTTCATTGTGGCTTTTTGCAGTTTCCTCATTACTTATAAAGCTGAGCTTATTTTCACATTTTTGGAGGGATGGTCATTTAGCATTCTTCTTGTATTGTCACTTTATATATTGACAATGTTTCTGTTGTGTTCTTAGTCTTACTCATTTATTTGAAGTCCTTTGTATTTATTGGGAGGTAATCTTTTTCAGTACTATGCATTGCAAAAATATTCCAGCAGTCTGTCTTGTCATTTTACTTCCTTGTTGCCTTTTGATGGCTTAGTAGTTGTATTTATGTCATTTTTCCCCCTCAGAAGTCCGTGGGATTGAAGTTTATAGAGTTTCTGAGAGAGTATTGTTTGGTTCATATAATTTCACAGTTGTTACATCTTCTTGGTAAATAGTTTGTCACATTGTGACATTATTTAATGCATCCTGCCTTAAATTCCCTTCCATCTTGTATTCCTGTAGTTACATCCCACCTGTTACCCGAGGGTATCTTTTTCATCACTTTACTTTTTAATCTTTCTGTGCCATTGTGTTCACATTTATAATTCCAAGTAAATTGGAAATTATTTCTACCATTTCTCACCCTAGTTCACACATTTTCTCAAATTTCTCTCTCATATTTTTGTACATTTTCTCAGAATTTATACATTTTCATCTTTTACTGCTTGTCCTTAAATTATTAAGTCATAGAGTTTCAAGTTCATGGGTGTCTTTACTGGGTTTCTAGCCACCCCCCCCCCCCCCCAAGAAAGCCATGGACTGTAGGATACTTTTTTGATTATTCTCCTCGCCTCTTATTTATATGTATTTGTTGCATAGTATTTTATGATTAGGATCTGAGTTTTATGCCATCTGCATGCTAAGATTTGCTTCGGTTTATGAACGTCTTTGCTAACCATTGCTTATACATCCCATTCTTCTGGAATAAATCACCATCTTCTGTAGCTACATTTGTTAGTGATTCTTTTGTTTCACTATGAGTTTTTTTTTTAACTTACTTTTATTTACTTATTTTTAATATGAAATTTATTGTCAAATTGGTTTCCATACAACACCCAGTTCACTATGACTTTTGAAGAATGGCGTAGCTGTCTAGATTTCCAGGCTGTCACTTGTGTTCTCTTAGCGCTTTGAAGGTGTTATTCCATTCCTCCTGACTCCTTTTTCTTTCTGTTTTTTAAGAATCCTTCTTTATCCTTGATTTCTGCAGTTTCACCATGATCTTTTTATTTGTGTAGGACTTACTTGCTTCTTGATTCCAAAGATTTATGCTTTTCATAAATTCTGGAAATTTTTCAGCCTTTTTTTTTTTTTTTTTTTAATTATGACCTTTCCCCCATTCTTTGTTTTCTGTCCATCTGGGAATCCCGGACATAGGTTACATAGGAAATTGCACTTGTTTTTTTTCCAAGTCAGCCTGTCCTCCTCTCCCCCCATCGTGTCTTGTTCTTTTTCTAAGTCTTTAATTTAAAAGTGCCCTTTTTGCATTCTTTCAGATCGCCATTCTATTATCTCAAATTTATGGGATTCTAATTCTGTCTTTGTTATGTCTGTTGAGTCATGGGAATGTTTCCCAGTGCATTTTTAAATTACGGACTTATGCTTAGCAGGAATTTTCTGTGAGATTTCTTTGTGGCTGTGTTGTGGGAGCTCCTCTCTGGAGACTTTAGACTGTGCTTGGGCCAGAGTGGTATCAGTCGTGCCAGATGAGCTTTAATATTACTTTCATAACTTGAGGA
The DNA here is from genome assembly GCF_022837055.1 of Prionailurus viverrinus. NCBI lineage: Eukaryota > Metazoa > Chordata > Mammalia > Carnivora > Felidae > Prionailurus > Prionailurus viverrinus. The sequence goes on along the minus strand of NC_062569.1, from coordinate 85,404,692 downwards.
TCTCTGGACCAGCAGTAGCATGGATTCAAACCCAGATCCTATCCTGACTGGTGTTGTGATTCAGAGTTTATGCCCTAAAACCAGACCTCCTGCGTTTGAATCTTTGCTGTGCCACTTGTGTGCTGTGTAACCTTGGCAAGTTACCTAACCCTCTGTTTCAGTATCTCTTCTATGAAATGAGGATAATAAAACCTCTTCCTGTGGTGAAGAGGACATGAGTCAGATATGTTTAAAGTCAGATATGTTTAAAGAACAGTGCCTAGTGCACAGTAAATATTTTACAGATATTAATGATTTTCTTGAGCTTTGGGTGAGAGAAAAAGAGATCAGCTTATTCTTAGTTTGGATATGTAGGTAAATTATTTTCAGTTTATTGTTTTTCCAAAGATGCTCTTCAAGAGCACTGGCTATCTTGGGTGAAAGGGATCCTCTCAGTTTGAACTCCCCACTTTGTATCTGGCCAGGACTTTGTCTTCCATTCCTATATGGGAATTAAAGCCTGGGTCCTTAGCATACTGGGATGACTCCCCTCCCTTCTTCCTTCTCTCACAGGCAGTCAGCATCACTCAGGTTCACATTCCTCTGGTTTTCCTTTCCTTCCATTTCTGACACTTGAAAATTTCCTTTTCATTCTTATGAGCTTGGTTTTGAATTTAAATGATGATGTGTTACACATTCATTTTGTGTTTTTACAAAAGAGATTTTATGTATTCTTATATGCCTATAGGCAGGAATTTTAATTATTATTTAGTATCTAGTATTTTCTATATTGTTATGTCTGGCATAGGTATTCAGAATCTTAGATAAGATGGTATTTTAGTTAATGTGTAATTTACATGGAAGAAAATGTTTTTGAATGCTGAAAACTGTAGTGAAAATTAATATGCACAGAAATGCAAACATTTTTATTTCCATTTTTTAAAATTATAAAACCTGAGTATGATTAGAATATTTATAGTCTTAGATTTATGAATCTAATTCAGTGTATTTTCTATTTAGTTTTCTTTTGCCAGAAGAAAATGTTTGCAATGAGGTATTGGTAAAGTCTCAGTTTGTTGCTTGTATGGCTACCTGTCACTCACTCACAAAGATTGAAGGAGTGCTTTCTGGTGATCCACTTGATTTGAAAATGTTTGAAGCCATTGGATGGGTAAGTTCAATATTTTAAAGCACAAGTAACTTGAAGGAAAATAATCTTGCAGCAGAAAGATGGTTTCTGCTGGTTGTTTTGATGACCAGTTCATCTTGTACCATAAAGGAACTATGTAACATTGGAGAAACATTTATAATTGTGTAAAAAAGTGTCCGTTTTAATTAAATTAACTCACTCAAACACCCTTAATAGAAGATGATCTTCTCAGGTGCCTGCTTTATGTTTATAAGAGAAAGCAGCTGTTAGCAATTGGGGGTAATAGGCCCGAGTCAGAAAGATGATCTTCAACAACAATAATCTGTTGACCATAGGTGAAAAGTATAGCCCTGTGTCTTCATTGTTCTTTTGTCCCCATGTTCTACTTTCTGTGTCCACACACACACACACACACACACACACACACACGCGCACAGTTTTGTTTGTTTACAGTTTGTTTGTTTTGGCATTGATCATTTTGAGTGCATGCAGTGTTTCCTGGTTACCATTTCACAGTATTGTGTCCTTTTACAGATGCAATAATAAGGTTGTTTTTAAAGTTCCTTCTGGCTTCTGAATTATTTTCTCTGGGTCAGTTTTCTTTCTCCCTCCCAACACTTAATCTTTTTCCTTCATGCCTTTTGTTTTCATGATATATCTTGATGGTACATTTATATTTAAGAATTAAGGTTTGCTTCGATAATTCTGGGTAGCTGCAGTCAGGTTTTTACCCTTGCCCGTATGTGTGTAAGTCTGTTTACTTGAGCTGTGTCTCTTCTGAACTTCTGAATGGCAAGGCCGACCCAGGGGGAGCTCGCTGTGTGCTGAGGGTGAGTCCTCATCAGGGGGCATCCTCAGCCCAGAGCTGCAGAGCTGGCCTTGTAGGTTGCCCTCCTTACCCGCTCTGCTGACCCTCATGGTAGCAGCCTTCCCTCCTCTCAGGTAGGTCGTTCATGTCTCTAGACAGTCACCCCTGGTCTTGTGTTTTGTTTTTATTTCTGCTTAGCTCAGCTATTCGGGCTGGTGAAGAATGTCCCTCCCTTGTATGTCCTCTTGTGTTTATTCTGGGCTGCTGTTTCTTGCACTGCTGCATTCGTCAATACAGTAATCAGTTTGCCTTTTATCTTCATATTTGAAATCCTTCTTTTTTAATTTCCTATTTACTTTGACAGGATTCTTTCTTTTTTTGTATTTTGTTGATTTTTTTTTTAATGTTTGTTTATTTATTTTGAGAGAGAGAGAATATCCCAGGCAGGCTCCACGCTCTCAGTGGGACATGGAGCTCAATCCCACGAGCTGTGAGATCGTGACCTGAGCCAAAATCAAGAGCTGTACACTCAGCTGATTGTGCCACCCAGGTGCTCCTGTTTTGTTAATGTTTTGAAAGAGGCACATGGATGTGTGCATTAGTGTTTGTCCATCTTCTGATAGCCCACAATAAATATTTGTCAAATCTAATTCCCAAAAGGCCTTTAGAGGATAATTTATGAGAGTAAAGCAAAATAGGACTGGTTCATCTTTGATGTTCTCTAAAACTTCTCTCTAGATGAACAGATTTTCAGTAGACTTAGTGTTCTGTTTGTGCATCTTTTAAAAATGGGTTAAGGGGCACCTGGGTGGCACAGTCGGTTAAGCGTCCGACTTCAGCCAGGTCACGATCTCGCAGTCCGTGAGTTCGAGCCCCACATCAGGCTCTGGGCTGATGGCTCAGAGCCTGGAGCCTGTTTCCGATTCTGTGTCTCCCTCTCTCTCTGCCCCTCCCCCATTCATGCTCTGTCTCTCTCTGTCCCAAAAATAAATGTTGGAAAAAAAATATTTTTTTTTAAATAAAAATGGGTTAAATAAGTAAGTTTGTATAATAGCATGTTTTGTTGACACTGAGATGTCTTGATGCTTGATCTTATCACGAACTATCAATGGAATGTTTCCACATAACCAGTCACTGCTGTTAGTTGATGTGATCGATGCCATATAAGAACATCCCAATTTCAGAGATGTTAAAACATACCTTAGAATCGTATAAAATTGGCTCATTGGGAACAGTGCCCTTCCCCATCATTTTCCCATCGATTCCTTCACTTTGAAGTCTAATTATTTTTTCTTGTGTATGTGTACTTCATACAAGTTTTTGTTGGAATTATTTCACCAAAAATAAGTGTTTTTAAATTAAATTTCAAGCACTCAGGGTTAGTAGTATCTTAACCAGAAATGTTCACTCTGAAACACTAAACTCAAGTCTTTGTACCTCAATGTGTGCTTCATCCGGTGGTTCTCCTAATTGTATCTGAGCTCCACATACTTTACAAATTTTTTTTTTTATCTATTTTTTTTTTCAACGTTTATTTATTTTTGGGACAGAGAGAGACAGAGCATGAACGGGGGAGGGGCAGAGAGAGAGGGAGACACAGAATCGGAAACAGGCTCCAGGCTCTGAGCCATCAGCCCAGAGCCCGACGCGGGGCTCGAACTCACGGACCGCGAGATCGTGACCTGGCTGAAGTCGGACGCTTAACCGACTGCGCCACCCAGGCGCCCCTACATTTATCTATTTTTGAGAAACGGAGTGAGACAAAGCGTGAGCAGGGGAGGGGCAGAGAGAGAAGGAGACACAGAATCTGAAGCAGGCTCCAGGCTCTGAGCAAGTGGTCAGCACAGAGCCTGATGCGGGGCTCGAACCCACAAACTGTGAGATCATGACCTGAGCCAAAGTCGGATGCTCAACCAACTGAGCCACCCAGGCACCCCTGAGCTCCATATACTTTTGAATCCTCTCCTGTTAGCAGAAAAGAACCCTTGGATGATAGACTGAACATTTTTGGAACTGCAAGAATCTTCTATTTTTTTGCAGGAATAGTCTCTAAATCCTACGACAAGTCTTAGTCTTAGGAGCAAAATGAGAAAGATTTTCTCGTTTCTTTATTCCACTTCTCATCTCTGCTTCCTATCTCCCATGGATTTCCAGGACTTTAACTTTGTTTAAAATACATACAAGTTTACTTATACTAACATAAATATAAGTATGCTAATATATTAGTGGTCTAGTAGTACTCGTTTATTCTTTGGGTACTGACTTTGTTGTCGTTATTACTGAAGATAGCTGTAATGTTTCTTTTAAAAGTAGAACCAGTGAATTGAATTTTATGAAGTAATGTGTTGAATATTTTCCTTTCAGATTCTGGAAGAAGCAACTGAAGAGGAAACGGCACTTCATAATCGAATTATGCCCACTGTGGTTCGCCCTCCAAAACAGCTGCTTCCTGAATCTACACATGCGGGAAACCAAGAAATGGTGCGAAATCACGTTAAGTTGGATAATACTTACCTTAATACTTAAGTTAATACTTAACTGTTAACGTTCATGTTCAGTCCTCATTTTGAACTCTTGCTAGAAGATGAAATCACATGTCCTTTATTTAAGTCTTAGGCAGATACGAATATGTTAGCTGCATTTATCCAAAACTACACATCTGGTGTGTGTCGCAGGCACTCTGTGTGTAAAACATTGGGATGTAATTCTAATTACCATTACTTTTCCTTACTATTTATTGAACAACTTAGGCCTTGTGATTTAAACAGTGATTAATCCTTTAAATTCCTATGATTTAGCAGAAAGAATATGTGAATGGCTTTATTTTTAGGTGAATTTTAAAATGTTTCCCCTTAGTTTATTTTTAGTACTTAATATGTTAATATTTTAGGATAACAAAGTTTTTGAAAATAAGCACAGAGGGGCGCCTGGGTGGCACAGTCGGTTAAGCATCCGACTTCAGCCAGGTCACGATCTCGCGGTCTGTGAGTTCGAGCCCCGCGTCAGGCTCTGGGCTGATGGCTCAGAGCCTGGAGCCTGTTTCCGATTCTGTGTCTCCCTCTCTCTCTGCCCCTCCCCCGTTCATGCTCTGTCTCTCTCTGTCCCAAAAATAAATAAACGTTAAAAAAAAAAAATTAAAAAAAAAAAAAAAAAAGAAGCACACATTACAAAAAAAAAAGGAGATAGTAGAGAAGCAATCTTGAAACCTGACTTTGAAATACTCAAAGCTCTTTGCTATTTTTTAGATAATGTTTTGTGCATGTATAAAGTTTTTTTTTTTTAATAACTTGAGTATGTTGATGAGTCTAATATGTACTTTTCTTTATTCTCTTTGTTTTATTTTTAGGAGCTGTTTGAACTTCCAGTAAGTGAAGAATGTTTACTTGTTACTTAAAGATATGTGTTTTAATTCCAGAAAAATAACAAATGCTTTGTGCATCTATTGAAATCATACAGGCTATTTATGAGATAGGAATTGTTCGTCAGTTTCCGTTTTCTTCTGCTTTGCAACGTATGAGTGTGGTTGCAAGGGTGCTAGGGGATAAGAAGATGGATGCCTACATGAAGGGAGCACCTGAGATCATTGCTAGTCTTTGTAAACCTGAAACAGGTAAGGAATCAACTAGGCTTTGAATGAAATTGTTATTTGTGTAAGCTTGTAGTTGTAATTTTAACAATGGCGTTTATTTTTTCCTTTTTAAAAGTTCCTACTGATTTTGAAAAAGTTCTGGAAGATTACACTAAACAGGGCTTCCGCGTAATTGCTCTTGCACACAGAAAATTGGAATCGAAACTGACTTGGCATAAAGTACAGAATATTAGCAGGTAATGTGGATGAACAGTCATTCTACAGCTTTTCCGGTAATGTATAGTTTATATGTCATGTACAATAATTTATATGTTGTGAGTATGTATTAAATATTTATTTTTTATTTAAATCCAAGTTAGTTAACATAGAGTGTAATAGTGTTTTCATAAATAGAATTTAGTGATTCATCACTTAACATATAACACGCAGTGCTCATCCCAACAAGTGCCTTTCTTAATGCCCATCGCGCATTTAGTCCACCCCCCCCACCCACAACCCCTCCAGCAACCTCTATTTGTTCTTTATATTTAAGAGTTTTGTATGATTTGTCTCCCTGTTTTTATATTATTTTTGCTTCCCTTTCCTTATGTTCATCTGTTTTGTATCTTTAATTCCACATATGCAGAAGTCACATGATATTTGTCTTTCTCTGACTTATTTCGCTTAGCATAATATACTCTAGTTCTATCCACATTGTTGCAAATGGCATGATTTCATTCTTTTTAATTACCGAGTAATACTCTATTGTATATATATGCTACATCTTCTTTATCCATTCATCTGTTGATGGACATTTGGGCTCTTTCCATACTTGGCTATTGTCGATAATGCTGCTATAAACATTGGAGTGCATGTGCCCCTTCGAAAGAGCACACCTGTGTTCTTCGGATAAACACCTAGTAGTGCAAGTGCTGGATCATAGGGTAGTTCTATTTTTAATTTTTTGAGGAATCTCCATACTGTTTTTCAGAGTGGCTGCACCAGTTTGCATTCCCACTAGCAAAGGGTTCCTTTTTCTCCGCATCCTCACCGACATCTGTTGTTGCCTGAGTTGTTGATTTTAGCCATTCTGACAGGTGTGAGTTGGTATCTCACTGTGGTTTGGATTTGTATTTCCCTGATGATGAGTGATGTTGAGCATTTTTTTCATGTGTCGGTTGGCCATCTGGATGTCTTCTTTGGAGAAATGTCTATTTGTGTCTTTTGCCTGTTTCTTCACTGGATTATTTGTTTTTTGGGTGTTGAGTTTGATAAGTTCTTTATAGATTTTAGATACTGACACTTTATCTGATATGTCATTTGCAAATATCTTCTCCCATTCAGTTGGTTGCCTTTTAGTTTTGCTGATTGTTTCCTTTACTGTGCAGAGGCTTTTCATCTTAATGAGGTCCCAGTAGTTCATTTTTGCTTTTGTTTCCCTTGCCTCTGGAGATGTGTTGAGTAAGAAGTTGCTGTGGCTGAAGTCAAAGAGGTTTTTGCCTGCTTTCTCCTCGAGGATTTTGATGACTTCCTGTCTTACGTTTAAGTCTTTCATCCTTTTTGAGTTTATTTTTGTGTATGGTGTAAGAAAGTGGTCCGGTTCATTCTTCTGCATGTCGCTGTCCAGTTTTCCCAGCACCACTTGCTGAAGAGACTGTCTTTATTCCATTGGATATTCTTTCCTGCTTTGTCAAAGATTAGTTGGCCATACGTTTGTGGGTCCATTTCTGGGTTCTCTGTTGTGTTTCATTGATCTGCGTGTCTGTTTTTGTGCCAGTGTTATACTGTCTTGATGACTACAGTTTTGTAATACATTTGAAGTCTGGGATTGTGATGCCTCCAGCTTTGGTTTTCTTTTTCAGGATTGCTTTGGCTATTTGGGGTCTTTTCTGATTCCATACAAATTTTAGGATTGTTTGTTCTAGCTCTGTGAAGAATGAGGGTGTTATTTTGATAGGGATTATATTGAATATGCAGATTGCTTTGGGTAGTATTGATATTTTAACAATATTTTTTGTTCTTCCAGTCTGTGAGCATGGAATGTTTTTTCCATTTTTTTGTGTCTTTGATTTCTTTCATAAGATTTCTATAGTTTTCAGTGAATAGTTTTTTCACCTCTTTGGTTAGGTTTATTCCTAGGTATTTTATGGTTTTTGGTACAATTGTAAACAGTATCAATTCCTTGATTTCTCTTTCTGCTACTTCATTATTGGTGTATAGGAATGCAACTGATTTCTGTGCATTATTAATATATCCTGCAACTTTGCTGAATTCATGGATCAGTTCAAGCATTTTTTTTGGTGGAGTCTTTTGGGTTTTCCAATAGAATGTCATGTCATCTGTGATGAGAAAGTTTAATTTCCTCCTTGCCAGTGTGTGTGCCTTTTCTTTTTGTTGTCTGATGGCTGAGGCTAGGACTTCCAGTACTGTGTTGAACAGCAGTGGTAAGATTGGACATCCCTGTCATGTTCCTGACCTTAGGGGGAAGCTTTCACTTTTCCCCCATTGAGGATGATATTAGCTGTGGTCTTTCATAAATGGCCTTTATGATGTTGAGGTATGATCCTTCTAACCCTACGTTCTTGAGATTTTTTTTTATCAAGAAAGGATGCTATATTTTGTCAAAATGCTTTCTCTGCATCTACTGAGAGAATCATGTGGTTCTTATCCTTTCTTTTATTAATGTGATGTATTACATTGATTGATTTGCAGATATTGAACCATCCCTACAGCCCAGAAATAAATCCCACTTGATCATGGTGAAGAATTTTTTAATGTATTGTTGGATTTGATTTGCTAGTATCTTCTTGAGAATTTTTGCATCCATGTTCATAGGGAAATTGGTCTGTAATTCTCCTTTTTAGTGGAGCCTTTGTCTGGTTTTGGATCAAGGTAATGCTGGTTTCGTAGAATGAGTTTGGAAGTTTTCCTTCCATTTCTGTTTTTTGGAACAGCTTCAGGAGAATAGGTATAAACTCTCCTTTAAATGTTTGGTAGAATTCCCCTGGGAGACCTCTGGCCCCGGACTCTTGTTTGTGGGAGATTTTTGATTATTGATTCAGTTTCTTTACTGGTTATGGGTCTGTTCCAATTTTCTATTTCTTCCTATTTCAGTTTTGGTAGTTTATATGTTTCTAGGAATTTATCCATTTCTTCCAGATTGCCCAGTTTGTTGGCATATAATTTCTCATAATATTCTCTTGTTATTTGTATTTCTGAGGTGTTGGTTGTGATTTCTATTCTTTCATTCATGATTTTATTTATTTGGGTCCTTTCCTTTTCCTTTTTAATCAAATCTGGCTACGGGTTTATCAATTTTGTTCATTCTTTTAGAGAAACAGCTCCTGGTTTCATTGTTCTGTTCTATAATTCTTTTTCTTTTTTTCTTTCAATATCATTGATTTCTGCTTTAATCTTTATTATTTCCCTTCTTGCGCTCACTTTGGCTTTGTCTGCTGTTCTTTTTCCAGCTCCTTTAGATGTTAAGTGTAGATTGTGTATTTGAGACCTTTTCTTCCTTCTTTAGGAAGGCCTGGATTGCTATATACATCCCTCTTATCTCCTTTGCTGCATCCCAGAGATTTTGGCCTGTCATGTTTTCATTTTCATTGGCTTCCGTGTACTTTTTATTTTTAATTAAAAATTTTTTTTAACCTTTATTTATTTTTGAGAGAGATGGGGGGGGGAGAGAGAGAGAGAGAGAGAGAGCGAGCAAGCAGGGGAGGGGCAGAGAGACTGAGACACAGAATCGAAGCAAGCTCCAGGCTCTGAGCTGTCAGCACAGAACCCAATGCAGGGCTTGAACTCATGGATCTTGTGATCATGACCTGAGCCAAAGTTGGACGCTTAACCAACTGAGCCACCCAGGCACCCTGGCTTCTATGTACTTTTTAATTTCCTCTTTAATTTCTTGTTTAACCCGTTCATTCTTTAGTAGGATGTTCTTTAGTCTCCAAGTATTCATAGTCTTTCCAAATTTTTTCTTGTGGTTGATTTCGAGTTTCATAGCATTGTGGTCTGAAAATATGCAAGGTGTGATCTCTGTCTTTTTGTACTTGTTGAGGGCTGATTTGTGTCCCAGTATGTGATCCATTCTGGTGAATGTTCCACGTGCACGCAAAAAGAATGTATTCTGCTTTAGGATGAAATGTTCTGAATATATCTGTAAGTCCATTCAGTCCAGTGTGTCATTCAAAGCCATTGTTCCTTGTTGACTTTCTGCTCAGATGATCTGTCCATTGCTGTAAGAAGGGTGTTGGAAGTCCCCTACTATTATGGTATCGTTATCAATGAGTTTCTTTAGGTTTGGGATTAATTGACATATATTTGGGTGCTTCCACGTTGGGGACATAAGTATTTACAATTGTTAGATCTTCTTGGTGGATAGACCCCTTAATTATGACATAATGCCCTTCTTCATCTCTTGTTACAGTCTTTATTTTAAAATCTAGTTTGTCTGAGAGAAGTATGGCTACTCTAGCTTTCTTTTGACGACCATTAGCATGATAGCTGGTTCTTCATCTCCTTATTTTCAAACTGCATGTGTCTTTGGGTCTAAAATATGTCTCTTGTAAGCAGTATATAGATCTCACCGACCTGCTATCAAGCACCCCTCCTTTGTCTCAGGCCTCCATCCACTCCCTGCCTCTACCCTGTGTCCAAGCCATTTGCCTGTCAGGCAGCACCTCCTTCCAGAGTTTTATCTCAGATGGGGTTGTGTTTCAAAACCCCACACTTCATACACCACCACCACCCCCACCCCTGCCCTTCACTGGCCTGGAGCCACGCTGACTCTTTGGGGGAGGGTCTCACTGAGCAATGGCTGTGTGCCTGCTTGCCCCAGAAAACATTTGTGTGATAGTGCAGTGGCAGAGGTTTGGAGATTGTGGCTGATCAGAACACACAGCCAGAGCCAGGGTTTGCTGTACTCTGGTGTCTCTGTCTCGGTACCAGCAAATGTGACTGCTCTCTGGGGTCCTAAATGCTCTCCAAGCAAGGGAACCACTTCTCCCCGTGGTTCCCTCAGACCCCTCAGACCCTGCTGCCTACTCCTGGTGATTTGCCCTGCTTCCTCACCAGAGCACCACCAGGCACTGAGCTCCACTGTTCAATCCTGGTGGTATTGAAACCCTCTCCCTTCTTCCTGTCAGTGGTTTTGGGGGACAGATTTCTTGTTCAGTTTCCTGTGAGTGTTTTCACTCTTTCTCTTTCTCTCCAGCTACTTTCAGGGGAGTGTTTTTCCTGCACTCTCCTGATGTGCCGCACACTCCCCCTTTCTTTTTCCTTCCTCTGCAAAAATAGCTCCCTACCCTCTGTGGCTTTTCTCTTTCTCAGTTTGCCTGTCCACACTGTGTACCTGCCGAGTTCTCTGGCTCAAGTTATGCAGATTGTTGTGTTAACCCTCAGATCAATTTCCTGGGTGTGCAAAATGGTTTGGTGCTGATCTAGCTGTGTTTCAGGGACGAGACAAGCTGAGGATCTCCATGCTGCTTAGCCATCTTTCCAAAAACCCTATTAAATATTTATTGAATGTATGGAACTGTACCTTATGCAGTGTTTGTTTTAGGTGATTTGAGATACAAGTACAAATCTTTGAAACCCTTCTCAGTTTGTTAAATATTTATTTAGTACCTGCTATGTGTCAGGTATGTTCTAGGAACATAATTATGTTTGAAAACATAAACATAATTCTATAGTAGTTTGTTTTTCCCAAATAAAATGCTTGGTTTTGCCCAGTTGTTCGAACCAAGTATTATTTTGGCCAGAGTAGCATGAGTCCTAATAACTAATTACCACCATTCCCCACCTCCCTGCTTCCAAAGGTCGAATGACATAACCATCATCACGTTTACTTTTCTCCAGTCTTTTCCACTCTTTAATTTGTGTTTCATAGTGCCTCCAGAGAGCTTTTTAACACACTGGTCTTTAGTTGGAATTCTTTTTTTTTTTTTTTTTAACGTGTATTATTTTATTTTTGAAAGAGAGCACAAGCATGGGAGAGGCAGAGAGAGAGGGAGACACAGATTCCAAAGTGGGCTGCAGGCTCTGAACTGGCAGCACAGAGCCCAACATGGGACTCAAACCCACGAACCGAGAGATCCTGAGCCGAAGTCAGACACTTAATTGACTGAGCTGTCCAGGTGCTCCTCTAGTTGGAATTCTTATAAATGGCTTCCCATCATCTACTGGAAGAGTTTACTGTTAGGAAAATGTATCAGGAAAGAAAGAAAACAAAACACGCAACACTTAATTTGAAAAAAAAAGATGAATTACACAAGCAGATAAGAATCAGAAAAAGGCATACAAATGGCAGATGAACACATGAAAAGGGTAGTACACTTTATTTAGTTCTTTGAGGAACTACAAAATAAAACCACAGTGAGACATCACTTCTCTCCTAAGGTTGGAAAAGTTGAAAATTTTGACAATACCAAATGTTGGTGATGGCTTGGGAAAATTTTAACAACATACTGCTACTACACTATTGTAGATTCATAATAAACATGTGTAGTACCTATCAAAATTTGAATTTGCTTATACAGTTTGACCCAGCAAGTGCAGTTCTAAGAATCCAGATTAAAGAGCTATTTCTATGTGTGCATAAGGTTCATGTTTAAATAGTGCAAATAACATAATACCCATAGGGCAATGGCTAAACTATGGGCTGTTAACATTGCTGTTAATAACAACTCCTCCTGCTGTCAAAGTAGAGCATTCCTATAAAATTGTTCCTAAGCTGAAATGGCTTAAAATGAAGAAACAGTTACAATTAATGTATGTGGAAAAATTTTTGCTTCCAGACGCCAAAAATAATCTCTTTGAAGCTTTTCTTATAGCGTAGGACACATCTTGCTAATTCAGGCACAGAATAAATCAAGGTAGAGTAAGAAGCTCACAGACACAGTTCAAAACTATGCGGCTTGATGCTGAGATGCAGATTATAATCCCCAGGGAAGGAACTGGGGAGCACCTCTCTCTCTGCGTGGAAGTGCGCTGCCTCTAAAATGGCTTGCTGCAAAACACATGTTGGATGCTATATTTGCCTCTTATTTTTTTTTCTCGAAAGCAAAAAATCTTCAGGTTTCTTTTGGTTAATGAAAATGAGTAACATAGGCCTTTCGTAAAAGTGAAATGGCCTAATGTGAACTTGGAAAAAGTGGGAGATCCCTGTATCTCAGGCACACTAAGTGAAAAGAGTAGGATGGTGTTTATATTTGTTGTGCAATCCTGTTTTACCAAATGAGAACTAAGGAGTGGAGTGGCTAGCCCAATAACTAAAAGGAAAAACTGCATTAGGAATTCTGCCTATTGAAACAATATTTGGGGGTGAAACATGTTTAAGCATGAACGTTTCAAAAAAAAAGAAAAGCATTAGCCAGATCTGATGGATATGCATGGTTGGGAGTACGCATGTACAATGTTACGTTCTAATTCTGGTGAAGGGCACGTTAGGCTCTTTCTCTACAGCTTCACCTTTTGCTGGGACCTTTAAAACTACTGATTTGTCTGTAGTTCTTAAGCCTGTCATATTCAGACATCATTGCGTGCCCTTGAGTAGGCTGTTCCTTCTGCCCAGGATATCCTGTCCCTGTTTCTCTCTTTCTCTACTCTCCTTTCACGTGCTTCAACCAAGAACCTCTCTGTATTTCCATCTTATCTTACAAGAGCAGGTTTTGACATTTCTCTCATAGCTTGAACCTTTCTATCATGAGTTGAATATTGGATTATTCATTCATTAGAGAACAATATTGCCATGACCTGTATCATTCGTTGGAGAGTAAGGAAACCAGTAGCAGCCAGAACCTAGCAGATCATGGGAACACAGCTTGTAGTGCTTTGACCCCAGAGTTTTCACATCAGTACAACTGTGTTCTTTGAAATGCATTTTCAGGCTTCAAGGCTTATTTTTCCTATCACCACCAGCAGTGTCGTTTGTATTGCTTCTTAACTGTTCTTTGATACCTTTACCACCCATACATAAATATAAATTATATTTCAGAGTGTTTTATGTTTTAGAGCTATGTGCTTAATAAGCACCTTTATTGAATTTTGTGTAGAAAAACCAGTTGGTTATTGCCAGTCTGAAATTTTGGTTCCTAATCTCAGCCTTCTTTCTCCATTGAAAAAAAACAAAACAAAACCAAACCTGTTTCTGTGATACGGTTCCGGTAGTTTGAAATTTCTTAAGAATGCATCCATTTCCATGATAATGCACATGTTATTTTTGCATGCATGTCTTTGCTTGCATGTCTGTTTTCTCTCTCTCTCTCTCAATCTCTCTCTCTCTCTCTCTTTCTCTCTCTCTCTCTCTCTCTCTGTCTCTCTCTCATACACACACACACACCACAACCAAAAAAAAACACCTTGAGAGTACAGATCATACCTTTTCATCTTTGACCTTCCAATGACTGGTAGTACTACTTGGTACAGAGTGGATACTCAACTTTTGAAGGAATTGTGTCCTGATAGCTATTGAATATTTGTAAATATTCTCAGAGACCCATTTCTGGGGCCCAAATAGATCTCATTGTCAGACTGCTAATAGGTTTAATATCACACTTCTAGAATCAAGAATTTGATCAAAGGGCACATGGGTGGCTCAATCAGTTAAGCATCTGACTCTTGATTTTGGCTCAGGTCATGATCTCACAGTTCATGAAATCGAGCCCTGAGTTGGGCTCTGCTCACAGTGTGGAGCCTGCTTTGGATTCTCTTTGTCTCTCTCTCTCTCTCTCTCTCTCTCTCTCTCTCTCTGCTTGCATGTGCTATCTCGTTCTCTCTCAAAATAAATAAACTTAAAAAAGAAAGAATTTGATCAAGACTTTTCTAAAATTCTTCAAAGACTTGATCAAAATACAGTATAACTATTGAATGTGCTTATAGTCAAATTTTTTCCTTTTCTCTGGACATTTAAGTTAGGGTATGTTGTGTGGAGGTGGGGACAGTAAAGCATAGATTTATTTATGCTTATTCATTTTGCAGGTGGAATATAAGATGAACATTCCTTAGTACTACAAGTGTTTAGTATCTTACAAAGATAACATTTGCAAATTATCCTTATTCTCACATTTCCAAAGATGAAATTTAATTTCATTTATATCTCTTGGGAATTGTTTTTCCAGATATAAGTTTGAGATATTGAACTCAAACACATTTATGCTTTATTCAACATACAAAATGGTTTGATGTACAATTTATGGGTATTTTACATTGCTTTATCAGTATAAAGAGAACAGATACTGTTTCATTACGTGTTAAAATTTCTAAACCATTATGTGTTAAAATTTCTTTTTCTGCAGAGATGTCATTGAAAACAACATGGATTTTATGGGATTAATTATAATGCAGAACAAATTAAAGCAAGAAACCCCTGGAGTACTTGAAGATTTGCATAAAGCCAACATTCGCACGGTCATGGTCACAGGTTAGACTTTATAAAAGGACACAGGAAAAATTGAGTGTGACTCGTAGAGTTCAAGTTATATAATGTGGTGGAATGACCAGACAGTTATAAAAGCACATAGTGGCTTCATCCTCCCATGCCCCATTTCAGCTCAGAATATTCTTCAAAGTTATAACTTTGTAATACTCTTTTAAGGGCTAGCAAATTCTATTTATAGAAACAGTAAAATGGTGAAGGGCATACTGTAAAAATTTAGATACTGCTCCTTTTTTGTTACCTCTCTTTAATACATTATAGCAGTTATTATATCTTGTGCTATTTGCAGGTTTGTTTTCCCTATTAGAATATACGATTCTAGAGGGGGAAGACAATGTTTTGTTCATTTTGGGGTCTTCTGCAATTTTTAAAACTGCGCTAGATGCATGAAAAATGATTAACAGATATTTGTTAGAATTACATTTTTATGTATAAGAGTATGTTCATTATCACTGCTTGAATGCATACTAGTGAAGATAGCCATTGTTTGATTTGTTTGTGATTTTTGACTACTATTCTAAGTGATTTTCCTGGTATTATGCTGTTGATAAATACTATGTAATTCCCATTCCTTAGCTTTGTGAAACTGTGGCAGCTCCTAAGTGTTTTTTCTTAGTAAATAATCATAATTAAGGTAGTCACTTTATGGCTTTATATATTCACTAAGCCTTATATGGAAAGGGCATGTGTACATTTTTTTTTGTTTGTTTTAGACTCTGAGACCCATCCAATAGTATACTTATTACTATGTAGCTCAAGTAGATACATTTATTAGCATCCCAGCAATTCCTTGCTTCTAATGATTCCTCCTTGAAAGCACTTTCCTCTTTCTCTGCTGTGACAAACTGTGGCTTTGGTTCCCAAGGGGGGGTCACTCTTGTCATAGGAGGATGCCCTTGGAAATAATGTGTGGAAATTGGGGGAAGAAGTAATATTGCCCTTCCGTTCTGGCAGCAGTGAACTTCTCATACCTTTGCTGGCTTTTCACATATGTTTATATTTTCTTCTCTTGAGCCTGTCCTTACAGGGCTTCTTTTCAGTTCTTGCCTTTTCGCAACGGAGAGGTTCTCTTTATATCTTGTAAAGATTGCATTCTTGTTACCTTCTTTATCTTTTTGCTTTTGTAATCCATTCTTTTTTTTTTTTTTTTTTTTTTCCCCTGTGATCTTAGGCATTCTTGTACAGACTACCAGTCACTCTTGAGTTATTTCAACAAATAGTTTTTGAGCACCTGCTGTGTGTGTGACACGATGCCAGGCATTGGTGGGTGCTACCAGTGCATGACAAAAAGATTCAGAATGTATCTGACTTTAAAAAGTGTGGGTAAGAGTGGTCTGTTTAGCATATGTGTGCTGGAGTTATTGAGGCTTCCTTTGAAAAGTATGTTTTGATTTTTGGTATTTTGAAGCTCCAAGGGTAAGACTGTACAGGATCCTCATTTTGCCAAGCATAGTCAGGGGGTAATAGAGATTCTGGGTAAGTATTGTTGTCAAGTACATTTATGTTTCCATTTTAATTTTACCATATTGTCAATATTTTGAACATTAGGTGACAACATGTTGACTGCTGTCTCTGTGGCCAGAGACTGTGGAATGATACTACCTCAGGATAAAGTTATTATTGCTGAAGCATTACCTCCGAAGGATGGGAAAGTTGCCAAGATAAACTGGCATTATGCAGACACCCTAACACAGTGCAGTAATTCGTCAGCCATTGACTCGGAGGTAATGTCAAGATGATTTTTTCCTTTTGAAGCTTGCTTGTTTGAATTTAGTCTGAAGAAATAAAAAGTGGTGCATTAAAATACAACACAACAAAACATAAATGAAAACAGACACCTGGGCTGTCTCCTCAGAGATTGATTCATTAGGACTAGGTAAGACCCAGGTACCTCAAATTGTGGATATTTAGCCAAAGCTGAGAAGCACCATTTTAAAGTATAAGAATCCCAGGTATTTATCCTATTTTAAAAGTAGCGATAAATGATACAAGTGGTCCATAATGTTTCGTTCATGCATTATTTCAAACTGAAGCTGATATTTAGCTTTTGTTTATTTGTTTTAAATAAACATCAATGGATGATTACCTTAACATTGAGTTTCTTTTCACTTCAAAAAATGTTAAACTTTGATTGTTTTATGTAAAATATCAAATGAAAGAATTTAGTTTTGGATCTTATTTATTTGTTTGTTTATTTATTTATATGTTTATTTTTGAGAGAGTAAGAGCGAGCCTGAGTTGGGGAGGGGCAGAGAGAGAGGGAGACACAGAATCAGAAGCAGGCTCCAGGCTCCAGCAGAGAGCCTGAAATGGGGCTTGAACTCACAAACTGTGAGATCATGACCTGAGCTGAAATCGGACACTTAACTGACTGAGCCATCCAAGCACCCCATAGATCAGATATATTTAAAATAGGGTTGGGGTGCCTGGGTGGCTCAGTCGGTTGAGCATCTGACTTCGGCTCAGGTCATGATCTCACAGTTTGTGAGTTCAAGCCCCGCATCGGGTTCTGTGCTGACAGCTCGGAGCCTGGAACCTGCTTTGGATTCTGTGTTTCCTTCTCCCTCTGCCCATCCCCCTCTTGTGCTCTGTCTCTCTCTGTCTCTCAAAAATAAATAAATAAACGTAAAAAAATTTTTTTTTAATTAAAAAATAGGATTGTATTACTCGGTTTGGCTGCCTAAATATTGTTTTGAATGTCTTGTACATAGGCTATTCCAATTAAATTGGTCCATAATAGCTTAGAGAATCTTCAAGTGACTCGTTACCATTTTGCAATGAATGGAAAATCATTTTCAGTGATATTGGAACATTTTCAAGACCTTGCTCCTAAGGTTAGTGACTTGGGTTTATGTATGTTTGTGTTCACAAGAATACATTGTGAATAGTATTTTAAAGAAATTCATGTGTTTTTCAGTTGATGTTGCATGGCACTGTTTTTGCTCGTATGGCACCTGATCAGAAGACACAATTAATAGAAGCATTGCAAAATGTAGAGTAAGTATTGGTGGTGTTTTATTTTTATGAATTGTAATTTCATTTTCAAACCCAGAAAAGTAACTGATATTTCATGTGTGTAGAATTGTCACCTGCAAGATAGGTGATAACTCTAAGTGCCTCTTTACAAGAGGCTCATGTACTCATTTATTTAGCGAAAATAAATATCCACAATTCCTTTTCCAGGTAATATCTTTTAGATAGAGTTCATTTACTCAGCTTCTAGAAGTGACTTTATAGTTTCTGTAAATAATTATGTTTCCAGTTTTAAAAGGAGAAATCTTTACTGATAACCTTAAAAGTAGGTTACTAAAGACTGTACAGGCCCAAGACCTTTGTTCTACAGATTAGGAAATTAAGATGCCAAATAATAAACTATTTGCACAGCTTGTGACAGAAATGGGACAATAACCCAGGTCATTTGACTTGCAAGCTGGTGCTGTTTACAAAGCAAAATGCCTGTGGTCAGTGTGGTAAAAAGATTTGTCAGTTTCAGTGGGGAGGTCTTGGTCTGTTAGCTGTTCATAATGTATTAGAAAGTCCTTTTTTAAAAAAAATTTTTAGTGAAAAAATTTTTAATGTTTGTTTATTTTTGAGAGAAAGAGAGTGTGAGCATAGGAGGGGTAGAGAGAGAGGGAGACACAGAATCTGAAGCAGACTCCAGGCTCTGAGCTGTCAGCACAGGGCACGATGCAGGGCTCAAACTCATGAAGTGCGGATCATGACCTGAGCTGAAGTCAGACACTTAACTGACTGAGCCACCCCAGTGCCCCTGAAGAAATATTAAGTTAAATGTTGTTTATTTTAAAAAATTAATCGACATAATTTTTGTTTCTCAGTTACTTCGTTGGAATGTGCGGTGATGGAGCAAATGATTGTGGTGTAAGTATGGTTTTTCTGATTTATAATTCTTTCTCTACCCAAGTCCCATTCACAAAACTTAACTCCTTTTCTTCTTCAAACCATTAGGCTTTGAAGAGGGCACATGGAGGCATTTCGTTATCAGAGCTTGAGGCTTCAGTGGCATCTCCCTTTACCTCCAAAACTCCTAGTATTTCCTGTGTGCCAAACCTTATCAGGTAGCACAAATTGAAAATTTTCCCATTATCTCTTTGTGGCTTGCTCTAATAATGTAGAAAAAAAATTATAGAAATGAGTATGAATTTGTTGTAATGGTGTATTAGTATATTCTATACCTTAGTTACCAACTGGTTGCTACTTTTCATCTCTTTCAGTTCTGCTTTGGTTTAGTTCTTTTGGTAGAAAAGTGCTTTGTTGTAGCTGTTGAATGTTGCTATTCATCTGTCAAGATATAATTGTGATTTGGAAGAGGAATTCAAAATGCTTTTATTCACATGCCAACATTTGTTTTCATAGGGAAGGCCGTGCTGCTTTAATGACTTCTTTCTGTGTGTTTAAATTTATGGCTTTGTACAGCATTATACAGTACTTCAGTGTTACTCTGCTATATTCTGTGAGTACCAACATTGCTTTATAGAGATGCTGCTTAGTGTTAAGGCATTTAAGCTAAAAAATTGAGTATGTATGCGTCTACTAATTATGAAACTTACATAACTAGCATCTGTAAGTTTTCCTTTGGTTTGTTATATTTTGAGTAGCAGATTGAAAATCTCATTGATCTAGAATAGCATTTTCTTTAAGGCTGACAACTGTGGCTAAAGCCTCGTGAATAAAAGATGATTGTATTCTTTTTTTGCCTTTAGCTCAGATTGGGCGTCTTTCTTAGAACTCTTCAAAATGTCAAGCTGTGACATATTTCAGAATTGTAGTTAACCTTGCAATACATTTTCAGAAAAGGTCAGAATGAGAAAAGGTGTTTCAGCAGTAGTTTGTAGGACTTTATGCACTTGGAGAAAAAGTGTAAACAGTGATGTCCATAGGTAATCCACTGGATTTTATAATTGAAGTGAGATCACTTTAGAGTTTTCTCAAAATTAACATTAGTGACATGCCAGGGAGTCTTTATGAAAATATCCCTTCTACCTTGTAGAAAGTATCAGGAGGGATGGTGTTAGATATTAAGGAAGCTTTGAGATACTAATTTTCAAGAATGTTGAATATTGTGAGTAAAAGCTTGTGTTTCCTTTTTGCCAAAAGGTTTAAGATTTATATTGAATGAATTTTTTGGAGATGCATTTTATATTAATAAATTGAATGTTTGCAAACGTATGTTCTATGTCACTAATATCAAAGGCAAATGTGTTTTAATTTTTAAGCAAGTCCAAGTGTCATTTTAAAGTTGTCTTTATCGGGGTTGAGGGGGAGTGCAAGGAGGGGGGCAACTGAAACCAAGGGAGGAAAATCTAAAGCCAGGGAAAATGGTATAAAAATAATTTCTGAAAACTAATTATGTTTTAAAAATCACTTCTGTAGATCTTAAGTAACCTGGGAGACTTCCAGTTTCTCTTCATTGATCTGGCAATCATTTTGGTAGTGGTATTTACAAGTGAGTATTTTGCTTTACTATCGATTTAAAAGCATATGAAATTCTGATGTAACTCATTAAACTTTGGTAAATTTATATCAATAATTATAACAGTGCATACTTCTTCAGATTCCCTGTAAATATGTTCTTTTACTACTCATTGTTTTCATTTGCCCTATTTTATTGTTCTCTGTCCATGTTTTTCTGAAATATTTGAGAATAAGTTTGTGTTATCATGCCCCTGTGTCTCTGAATATTGTGTATATTGCCATAAAACAAAGCCATTCTCTGACATAATTAAACATAGTTATGGGGCACCTGGGTGGTTCAGTCAGTTAAGCGTCCGATTTCGACTCAGGTCATGAACTCAGTTTGTGGGTTCAAGCCTCGCATCAGGTTCCGTGCTGACAGCTCGGAGCCTAGAGCCTGCTTTGGATTCTGTGTTTCCCTCTCTGTCTGTTCCTCGCCTGCTCGTGCTCTGTCTCTCAAAAACTAAACATTAAAAAACAAAACAAACCATAGTTATAAAGATCAGGAAATTTAACACTCATACAATATTATCTAACCCACAGCCCATAATCAAGTGTTGTCATATATCCAAATAATATCTTTTCTACTTATTTTGTTCCCCTAGTTCTCTAGACCAGGATCTAACCCAGGCTCACAAATTTCATTATCTTTTCTCTTTAGTCTTTTTTTAATCCAGAATATTACATCAGCCCTTTTTTGGGCATCTTGATGTTGACATTTATGAAAGAAGAGAAACCAAATATATGGATGTCTGATGTAGTCTCTTTAGACTTGGGCTATGAATTCTTGGCAGGAACATGGCAGAAGTGATGTTGTATCCTCAGTACAGCATATGAGGAGACACAAGATGTTGGTTTATTCTGGTCTTTGTGATTATATAAAAATAAGTAATGATGTAATGGGATATGACCCATTTAGTCAAATGAATATTCACAAGTTCATATTGGAAATAAATAGGGAGAGAAGGGAAAGCTCTTCCTGAGAGTAAAATGCAAACTAATAAATATAGAAGGAATGATGGGCTTAGACCATGAAAAGACCCTGATCTGATTCATCTGTTAAAACAGCTAACTCTATCCTGTGCATTAGACTAGCATCTCTGGCCTCTACCCCTACATGCCAGTAACACAGCCACGGTTGTGGCAACCAAGAATATCTCCAGACATTGCCAGATGTTCTCAGGGGTCAAAAGAATGTTGGTTGAGAACCACTGGATTAGATCGTCTTTAGTGGATACTAAAACTGGCGAGTGAAAGTTTAATGAGGAACAGGATTTTTACATAGTTTCAATATCTTTTTACAAATTACTTATCAATTATAAAGAGGAATGTTGTGGAGCAGCTTGGGGGGGCATCACCTTAATAAGTGATCAAAGCCTTTTTTGGTTACGGTTATGTTTATATAGCTTCCAACCTTTGTTAATGTCTTTTTAAGAGGAGAAAATATGTATTATTACTGTAGATTTGCAATTAAAGATTGAGAAATAAATGAATTTTTAGTTGAACATACAAGGATGGTGATTGATGTTATAGTTTATGTTTAGTATTCTTTTTACTTATACTAGTGTTTCTCTGAATTTCAGTGGGGTAATGTAGAAGTACTCATGAAAAAAATAGTACACTTTTGAAAAAGCCTAAATTATTTACTTTTACAGATTATTTAAATCTGTATGACATCTGGATTGGGTTTTGGACAATTTTTATAGTAAAGATTTGTTAGAAATAAATTTAAGTTCCTAAATGAATCTGAGTTTTATAGCAACTAATTTAGATAAAACCTCCTCCTGTTTTTCTTCTCAATATAGTGAGTTTAAATCCTGCCTGGAAGGAACTTGTGGCACAAAGACCACCCTCAGGTCTTATATCTGGGGCCCTTCTCTTCTCCGTTTTGTCTCAGATCATCATCTGCATTGGATTTCAATCTTTGGGGTTTTTTTGGGTCAAGCAGCAATCTTGGTATGAAGTATGGCATCCACAGTCAGAGTAAGTTGGTCAATCCATTTAAAAAATGTGTGTAAGATATGTGTAACATGTATGCATGTAAAAATAAGTTTTAAAATTTATATAACAGTTCACAGGCAGCTTGATTAAATAGTTAAATTATTTGGCTTATATTTGATTATAAATATTATGGTAACTCCTTTTATCTGTAGAAAGATGGTCAGGCAAGGTCCTCATGGTCACTACCAACATGAGGATATTGGACCAGTTTCTTAATTTGCTACTGAGCTTTGCTTTCCTTACCTGTAAAGTGAGAAAGTTGAAATTAATCACTAGAGTCTTTCCTAAACCCAGAATGTTTGTGTGTCGAACTTTTCTACCCTAAGTTTAGGAAATAGCATTTTAAAACAAACAATAGAAAAAAAACTCGTAAAAAAACTGCCAAGTGCTTCTCTTACTTATAAGGTAGAGTGTTCTGTCAGTGACAGATTATGATAACATTATTTTAATTAATCAAACATGTAAGCCATTCACTAAGGTAATTTTGTAGAATTAAATTTTTAGATGCAAACATTTATTTAGTTTGCTTATAATGAAAGGAGATTGTCTTTAAAAGTTTCAGGAAACTTGGGGCGCCTGGGTGGCTCAGTCGGTATAGCGTCCAACTTCGGCTCAGGTCATGATCTCGTGGTTTGTGAGTTCAAGTCCCACGTCGGGCTCTGTGCTGACAGCTCGGAGCCTGGAGCCTGCTTCAGATTCTCTGTCTCCCCCACTCTCTGCTCCTCTCATGCTCATGCTCTGTCTGTCTCTGTCTCTCAATAATAAATAAATGTTAAAAAAAAATTTTTTTTTTAAAGTTTCAGGAAACTTTAAGAAATTTAACATTACTGTTTGCTTATATGTACATATGGACACTGCACAGAAAAAGAAATAGATGGAATTGTTCCGGAGTATCTTTCCAGAGTTCATTTGTAGCAGATTAACATTTTGTTACTAGTTGCCTATGCTTATGTAGTTAGTGTTTTAGTAATGGGTATTACCTGTGTTTGTCCTGCCCACCTGGGAGTAGAGCTCAAAGAGCACCGTACATCGGTGAGAATATTGAGGGTCGTCTAGGTGCCAGGTGCTTTCCTAGGCATTGACAGAGTCATCCCTCATTCCTTAACAGTAACCCTGTGATGGCACAGGTGGTATCCACACTTATAGGTCAGGAAATGGGCTGAGAAATAAAGTAATATTTCCTCGATTAAGCCAAAAAATTGGTAGAGCTAAGGTCAGACCTAAGGTCTGTTAACCTTTACTGTGTTAAAATTACTCTCAAAATTTGATTTTTTAAAAAATTTTACCCCAGTATAATCCACATACAGTGTTATATTAGTATCATCCTTAAATTTAAACAATGAGTGGGGCTTATTTATTATGACGTTTCTTCTAGTTTTTTAAACTGACTGGAATGTGACTAAAGAGAAGAGACACTTAACGCTGGTGTTGCCTGTTCCATATATTTTACCTTGATGTTGTTGGATCTCTTCCTATAAGCACCACCTTATTTCTATTTATGTTATGATAGTGATTGAGGACAGTGAACTTTTGGGAAGTGAGTGTTGTGTTTAGTAATGTAAACATTTTTTGTGTTCTAGTGCTTGTAATACGACGAGAAGCCTGTATTGGAATTCTTCATACTTGGACAATGAAACCAAACCTGATACACATAATATACAAAATTATGAAAATACCACAGTGTTTTTTATCTCCAGTTTTCAGTACCTCATAGTGGCAATTGCCTTTTCAAAAGGAAAACCCTTCAGGCAACCTTGCTACAAGAATTGTAAGTTTGGCATTTGTTGTGATTTCTTTTATCCTGCTTCCTTTCTTTAAAAATAATGTAAGAAGAGTAGAGTTGAAACTGTTCTTTCAATGTGAAATAGGTCTTCATGAATAGAATGAACCTAGTGATTTAGATGTTTACTGTCTTGTTTTGTTCTCATGGGAGCTGCCAGTCTAAAGTTTAAAATTGAAGCCACCCTGTTCTAAACATTCCTGGTTTTCACATCCTATTGCTTCTGGCTCCAGCTTTTATTTTTACAGCACGGTGCAGACAGAGTTAGAATTAGAAGCAGGAACAGAGGATCTTCAGTTGGAACAGTGGGTATTGCTCTCTGCTGCTGGGCGGTCTGCACAGTGCCAACTGTCTTCCTGTCATTTTTGACACTGGTGCAGACAGCGTTCACCTGCAGTTCTTTCTTTCTGTCACCTCTGCATCCACTGCCGAAAGGGCCAGTAGAAGGGAGTCTTGTGCCGGTGTCAAACTTGTCTACCTATGGCAGTAGGAGATAGCATTTCGATTAATCAAAATTGGAGCTTATAGGGAAAAACATCAATTGCCAATTTTTTTTAAATTTGAGAATATACTAATATCTGGGACAACTTAATTTTTTTCATATAAAACTTCAGATATTTGCAATATTATAGAATGAATAGTAGTTATTCTTTGTTGTAGATGTAAAGAAATGCTGGTGTTCTACTTGGCAAACTGGTCACAGATTTTGGGAATTATACCTGTCACGTCAGTTTACAGCGCATTTTCACATTATTTTATTCTTCTACCCTATGTGGTTTGTAGGTCAAGTTTTATTGCTTCATACATTTGGACAGGTTAAGATGATTCAAGTATCAATATTGTCATCTGTTTTTACTTTTTTTTTTCACAAAAACTTATATTATCTAATAAGTAGAAAGTATATTACTGAGACCATATTGGAAGCATGCTTTGGGACAAAAAGCCTTCCATAGAAGGTCAATCACTTCTTCTAAGAGGACTTTGTAACTAAAGTTAGCTTTAGTTGAGGTGAACTTAGTGAAAGTTGATGTATGTATTTTAGTTTTAGTTCCATATTTTTAAATTTCAAGGAAATATTTAGCATGCCCAAGGTTAGCTGAAACATGTGTCCGAGAATAGTGCCTCGCCCCCTTTTTTTAATTAAGAAAACTGGTGTTCAGACTGTTTGGTAAGCAAGACAGCTGTGTCAGGAAAGTTAATTTTAGAGGTCTGAGAAAATCTACCATATCCATGCTTCTCCAATTAAAAAAAAGATTGTTTTCCTATTTTAAACGCATCTTTTGTGTTATTTGGAAAACTTCAAAAAACTTAAAGGCTTTGTATTCCCATGTAATTTTGTATTAAGGTATTTTATATTCCAATTTAATTTCAAATTCACTTGAATAAAAAATAATCCCAATTGTTGATCACTGGCCTATTTTTGTTAGAACATGATTAAAAATTGTGGTTTGGCAGAAATATAGCCACAAAACTTTTGTCCTTAATATAAGCAGTTTGTGCATGTCTGTCAGTGGATAAACAGAAGTGCATGCTATCTTAAAACATGCCTGCTAGAAAATAAAATAGGAACACTAAAGTCAACATATACGTATTTTGCTAATTTTCACATCTTGTCTGCCTGTCATTGGAGTCTCCTAATCTTGGAGTTACTGATGAATAAAGAAAGAAAAGTAGAAAATAAGAAGTGACAGAAATAAAGTCTAACTTTATAAAGGAATATACAATGTAAAGTATAAATATAGTTGAAATGAATGGAGAAAAGGTTAAGGCTTTACTAGAGTTGACATTAGCTTTTCATTTTTTACTGTAGAATAGACAGTTAACAGTTCTTTGCCAGGACTTGCTAGTTGCTGTTCTCTGTATCTAAATAGTAAAATGTATGAAACCTATCTTGAAATTACTGTTTTTAAAAATTAATATCTGTCTTAGGCATTTAAGGCAGTCTCTTCAGAGTTGGGTTTTTTTTGTTGTTGTTGTTGTTCTCTTCTACTGGTTGGATTCTAAATAAAACCAAATTTCAGTCTGTGGTGACCCATTTTCAACTTTAGCTTAGCCCACTTATCTTTTCTCCTTTGACCATGCTATCATTTCGAGGGCCATGATGATACAGACTTAATTCTTACACTCTCATTTAACTAGATGTGATTTCTTGGGATTTGGCTTCAGTTTTTGCTCCAGTTTCTTGACTTGACCCCTATAACTCCTGCTTGTGACATCCTAGTCCTTTCTCAGTCTGTGAAGACCTCACTACTGAACTGCCAGGATCTCTCTTCCTCAGGGTATATGCATTTTTTCCTGGTCATCTGCCAGGCCTGAATTGGTTGGAGCAGATACCTAGAGGCCCTGCAGGATAAGCTGGCCTTTCAAAGATAAGAAACTGAGTAAGGAAGGGCGAGGGGGTGGAGGGAGAGGAGGGAGAATTAGGAATAAAAAGACTTGAAATTTGTGGTTATGGGTCAGAAGATCCCAGTTCATATTTTTTGAGGAAGGAACAGCTAGAGAAGTATATATCAGAATTGTAAACAAGTTTGTAGGCTTATTTATCCTATGTAAGGGTTTATTTTTGAGTCACATACCAAGGGGAATATAAAAGAAATCCTTCTGGTGCTTGATTTTGTTGCCACATTCCATCAAAATGGTCTGGTATCATCAACAACAAATCTGTGATGCCCTAAGCTGGGACATATTTAATAACTTTAATTTACTTATTGCTTTGCCTTTTAAGGACTAAGTCTGCTCTTCCCTATGGTATCCTCATCATGTTAGTTAAAATACCTTGACTCCAAAGGACTTGTTCCCTGTTCACACAGCTTTGTGGTAGAATCTAAATCTTTAACTTACGGAACATTGTTCCCTGATCTCCAGTTACCACCAACACAGAATTTGTTTTGATTGCTGTCTTCTCATTACTTGTACTTCAGTAGCAATACCAGCAGAGTCCAGGAGCAGAGAGCACAGTTTACTAGAGACTCTGTACCTCTCAAAAACGAATACCTGATTTTCTCGTTCTTGGTTTCCCTATTGATCTTTTCATTGTAGTGGTTATATACATCTGCCAACCATGCACCTCCCCATCAGATTTCTTTGAGTAGTGCCTCTTTTTCTCCCCTGGCTAAACAGAGGAGAGGTTCAACTGCTTATTTTCTGCTTCACATGGAAAATCTTGGCAGACTTTTAGAGGTGTGATCAAAGGTGTGTCTTTCTAGGAGAAAGACAGGAACATTTGAGAAACACTGTTGAGGTAGATGTAAGACATTTGTGAGCCTGAGTAAAGGAAAACAAAAAAAAAAATTGTTTTTTTCTGGCAACATGTCAGGAAGTAGATTGCAAATCTGTTTTGCTTATGGCTGTAAAAATGCATTCGAATTTGGAAAACATTCAATATGGGCTATTACTATTTTGAACCAGCTTTCTTTTCTGTCACCATATCTCTCTGGCATTTGTATTCTGACCATTTCTTGTCCTTTTTCTGAATTTGTCTTTTGTGTGCTTCTGTACTTGAAATTAGCACTGTCCAAACAGTTTAACTGACCACAATAACTGTATGAGTGACTGTGTAACTTATATATTACTTTAGTTGCTACGTTTATTGAATAGAATGTTATAGTTCCTGTTTATAGCTTAGTAGTATGTTTTAAAAATAAAGATCTAGAAAAAATATTTTTTTTTAATCTAGCATGGACCCAAATTTTTCAGCCTGTTGGTCAGTGACTTATAATAAAAAAAGTGTCCCCACTTTGACATGAATGTTAATAAAACTTCCAGCCCAAGTTGTTAGAACAGTAAATCTAGATATTAATACATGTAAACAATAAATACATATATATAGAACATAATGTTATTTCTACAAAACAATAAATATTGGCTTATAGGTTTGAACTGACATATTAACAGTGTTTGTAAATGGCTCCCACATTTAAAAATAGTATGAGATTCCTCATTTAAAGTCCAAAAATTGGATATTAACTTCTTTATGCAATCTGAAGGCTTCGTGATAAAATTTTGGTTTTACATGGTGTTAGTAAAATTTGAGTTTCAAGATGACCTCAAATAAGAACTTGTAAGTAAATATCCAAACCAAAGAAACAAGGGGAAAAAGTTGGGGGGGGGGTGGGTAGCAATATAATGGGGAAAGTTCTGAGCCTTAAGGCTCATTATATGAGAGTATGTTTGTATATTTGCAGGTGTATGCATGTATGTACACGGTTAACAAAATGACCACAAGCAGGGAGTTTTCTTTTGGAGTTAGGAAAGTAATGCAAAGTACTCTGAGACTGAATTTACCGCTCCTAGCTACTGCAGCAAGTGGATTAACCCACATTTAAAATAGTAGATACTCAGTTTCTGGGTTTTAGCGTACATTTTCTGTAGAAATATTTCATGGAGGAAGTCATTAAGAAAGTGGGATACACTTAACAGAAATATACTTACAGTCAAATTAGAATGTCTCCATTTAGGATTATAACATACTTAATACTGGGAATAAATGTTATTCAGTATTTTTATATTCAACAATAAATATTACATACACGTTTTAAATGATAATTTCATTTTGCTCTACATAATCTAGTCTCCTATCTGTGAATTATATATTGACTTGATTATCTTATAAATTAGCTATCTATCTAGGAGAACTACAAAATGTCTCCTATTTTTATAAATGCTGATTATTTCTATGTCACATAATGAATCCTTTGGGCCTGGATGATGTGCCGTACTCTAGGAAATAACATAAAACACACATTTTGTGTACTTCATCAACCTAAATAGATGTATCCAAAACCAAATTTAGGATTGCCAGTATAATAGTTGTTATTATATGCATTTTTATTTAAAGGAACTTCTAATTTAATTGTTTTACTTTCTTTTTCAGATTTTTTTGTTGTGTCTGTGATTATTTTGTATGTTTTCATATTACTCATCATGTTGCATCCAGTTGCCTCTATTGACCAGGTTCTTCAGGTAAGGGTTCAGCACATCAATTACTACTGGTTGTCTGAGGGTGATAATATCTAGTAAGACAGTGATAGAAGATGACACACTAATAGTTCATGAAAGTTACACAGCCAAATAGGACTTCTGGATGTTTGCTAGGGCTTATGATCTACCCCCTCCTTTGTTCTCGGGTTACTGGGGACAGAGACTCAACTCTGAAGGTCTTTCCCCCCCAGGACCTCTTCTTTCTGAATTTTCTAAAATGCAGTTAAAGTGACCCAAAAATACCCTAGAAAGAATAAAGAACATAATTGGAACATCAGCTTTTATTGCTCTACCTGTTATTTTATGTTTCTTTCCTGTTCCTTCAGTCTTTGCTTCTGGTTCCATTTCCCTGTCTACAAACAAATGTTGCTTGGTCTTTAAAAATAAAAAAACTTTGACCCTGTTATTTGATCTGTCCCTTATCGATCCACTTCTTGAGTAGTCTATACCTACTGCCTCTTCTTCACTGTCCACTGAGTTCTTTTTTCCATTAAAAACTTTATGAATGCTGAAATACCTGTTTTATATAGAAGAAAATGCACACCTATTTAAGTTGTTAAGCGTAATAATAATAAAAGAACACCCATGAGTTCATCATCCAACCTAAAAAGGTAACACTACCAGCATCAGTAAGGCACTATCATGTACCTTTTTCCAAACATTCTGAGGGAACCACTATTCTAATTTTTTATCTCATTGGCTTGCTTTTCATTATACAATTACCATACTGTATGAAGCCATAGAAGTTTTGCTTGCTTTTGACCTATATGACAGTGTTATCTTACTATTTGTATTTTTCTGTGACTTGCTTTTTCCCATTAGCATTATTTTTAAGAGGCATCCATGTTGATACATGCATTTCATTTTCACTACTATATAGAATTCCATTGTAGGAATATATTTTCATGCATTTCTCCATTCTCCATTGGTAAATAATTAGGTTGTTTGTAGTCTTTTCCTGTGTTAACAGTGCCGGTATGAACGTGCAGTACAGGTCCTGTAGTGTATGGGAGTGAGTGTTGACATACCACAGAGTGGGAATGGAGTGGTTTATCCCAGGTACAAGCAGCTGTGTTATTCAACTTGGAAGAGATTGACGATTTATAGTCCTTACCAGCAGTGTATGAGTGTCTGTTTCCCCACATGCTTCGTGGAGGGATTTAGATAAGCACTTTAAGCAAAAGAAGAAAACAAAAACCACGTATGTTTCTCCCACCACATGTGTCTTTCTGCTGCTTCACATCTGTCTTCTTAAGTTCAGTGGACTTGTCCTTTTAATTATTTTTTTCCCCACCTTACTTAACTCTTCAGCAGTATTTGAAAAGTTAGCCATGTGATTATTCTTGAGACTCCCTCTACAATTTTGTGATGCTGTGCTCCCTTCTGATTTTTTCCTACCATTATGGCTAGTTCTCATTCTCTCTGATGGATTCAGACTCTTCCTGTTCCTTAAATGTTAGTGTTCCACACATTCTTGTTCTTCTCGCTCGTGTTACTCTGTACATTTGGGTGAGCTGCTCTATAGTGCCAGCTTCACCCATGGTGCCATCTGTGTTGGTCTAGCTCTCACAACTGAGCCTTAGGATTAAATATGCACTGACATACTGAATATTATATGCGTGGTTCGCCCATCAGTTCTCTGATTCAGCACTTTTATAACTAAGCTTATCATATTCTTCCTCAACCCTGCTTTGTCTTGGTTTTTTTAGTACCACCATTTATCCAAGTCAGAAGTGTGTATATGTGTCCTTGTCTTCTCCTTTTCTTTTCAAAGCCAGTCTTTTCCTAGATTCTCTCCATTTTCTTACTCTGAATCTTTTAGCTTTAATCCATCCCATTTGCCACCTAAAAAGAAACCGTTGTTTCCTCTATTCACAAAACTTCTGACACCAGTTGTGTGGGGGTTGTTCCCACACTCGTCTCCAACTCTGGACTCCAACTCAGTATCTTACAGTTCAGTTCTGGCACTACCTGGAATTAGCCAGACCCTACAGGTTAAGGGCTGTGTCCCACAAGAGTGCTCCCCAACGAATTGCAAGTCCCAAGTCATCACCTGTACTTCTGACTAATTAGCTATGAACCAGAGTTCCCAGAACCCACTTCTCAGGTTTGAGAATTTGCTGTAAAACTCAGGGAAACACTTATGTTTATTGGTTTATAATAAAGATTATAATAAAGGTACAAATGTACAACCTGGTTAAAAGGCAGATAGGCCGAGGTCTAGAAAGGTCTTGAGCATAAGAGCTTCTGTTCCTGTGGAGTTGGGGCTGCACCACCCTCCCAGCACATGCATGTGTTGACCGAACCAGAAGCTCTCCAAACCCTGAAGTTGAGGGACATTTTTTTAAAATGGAGGCTTCATTATGTAGTTATGGCCCATTATTAACTCAATCTCTAGTCTCTCTCCCTTCTGTGGAGGATGGGAGAGCGGGGCTGAAAGTTCTGAGCTTCTAATCATGGCTTAGTCTTTCTGATGACCAACCCCCACCCTGAAGCTAACCAGAGCCCACCAAGAGTAGCCTCATTAGAATAAAAAACATGATACCCAGGATATTCCAGGAGATTTAGAAGCTCTGGGTAAGATGCTTCTATTGCCAACATCACTTGGGAAATTAAAAGAGTTTTAAAAGCTCTGTGTTACACAGAAACCACATATATATTTCTTATTTTGTGGCCCTATCACTAGTTTCAGCTTTCATCATCTCTTGCCTTGATCACTATAGCAGTCTCCACCCCTGAAATCTTTCTTGCTGGAGTCATAGGGGTTTTTCTAAAACCTCTTAGATCGTATCAACTCCACAGCACCTAGCATAGTATCTTAGGTGCTCAGTAAATATTTGCTAGTCGACTAAAAGGTGAATGCATGAATGGAATTTTTTTTCTTTTTCTTTTTTAGACTTTAGAAATTAAACATAGATTTTAAAGTGAAAACGTAGACTGTTTGTTAAATTGATTTGGATAGTCCTTTTATGAATTTGTCTTTATATCAATATGTAGAGTTTTGAGTGATACTTCATTATTAGATTGGTATCTGCCTCATTGTTTAAAGACAAGACTTTACTTTAAAAATAGGGACTTGTTAGAAGTTCATGAACCAGTAGAAAGTATGGGCTTTTGAGTCTTAGTGATTAGGATTTGACTCTAAGCTCAGCCGCTTTACTGTATTCTTTACACCTTGAGTTACACTTTTGTCATCGGAAAAGTGGATATACCTTGTGGCATTGTTAAGGATAGAGTAGATAATGTATGTGAAGGTACTTGGTATATAATAAGAATTCGGTAAATGTAGAAATTATTATATAATGCAGTAATGTTAATTGCGTACTACAATTTTAACTTAAAAATTTTTGTCTTACAGATAGTGTGTGTACCATATCAGTGGCGTATAACTATGCTTATGATTGTTCTTGTCAATGCCCTTGTATCTATCATGGTGGAGGTAAGCACTTCAGATGATCAAATGACTATGTTGCTGTTTTGGGATTCTTGGTGATTTAATACTCCTGGAGGAAGAGGACAGGTGGCAGCATGGAAATCTACCAAGAATCTCAGTTTCATTTTAGTTAAAATCATTTAGCTTTTTCTTCTTGACCTTTTCCATGAACTGAATGTAGTCCTGTTAAGGGATATAACTTAGCTGCACTCATACAGATAGGAGAAAGTAACCAGTGAGATAGCAAAAAGCAGTGATCTTTAGAAGGGAGAGAAGATTGGTGCTCATAGTAAACCAGTGATCATGAAATCACAGTGGGCATGTACCACCAGTGACCTGTGATATACAGTAAAATCTCCCATT
This sequence comes from Prionailurus viverrinus, assembly GCF_022837055.1. Taxonomy (NCBI): domain Eukaryota; kingdom Metazoa; phylum Chordata; class Mammalia; order Carnivora; family Felidae; genus Prionailurus; species Prionailurus viverrinus. Next base: position 85,371,719 of record NC_062569.1, on the reverse strand, counting down.
GAAGGAAAGAAAGGAGGGAGGGGCTTTCTCCATGAATTGTAGTGAATTTTAATAACAGTTTATCGAAAGTATAAAATAACGACCACTGTGAACTTACCAGCACTGATTGCTGGAACTTCGTTCTTGGTAGTTACTTCTAAGTTTCCTCTAGAGGTCTTAAGTCCTCTTTGATCCATTGTGTATTTTATAGTTACTCTCCTAGTAGGATTGCCTTTAATTTGGCTTCTATAAAGGGAGCGAGTAAGTTCTCATTTGCTCTTTTTAATAAGATTGTGTCTGTTCTCAGAACTACTATTCTAATTCACTCCTCTAGTAGCAATAGGTGAAATGGAAGAAGGAGATGCAGTTGTGATTTTTAAGTTAAGGGTTTGTTTATGAGGCAGGCTTTTGAACTAAAATTAGGTAATTTGTGGGAAACTGTGTGTGCCTTGGTGATAATTGTTCTCAACTTGGAAATCATGTTTAATTTGTTATCTAAAAGATGACTTGGTATTTAAATTTGGGCCATAGTGGGCAGCATGGATATTATGGTACTGATCTTTTTAAATTGCCCAGTGAAAATGATTTTCTCTGTTTTATGGACACCAGAAAGTACATCCAAGATACTATATTTTAAAAGTTTTCCTTTTTCTATAGAAGTTCATCTGTTCATATAAATGTTATTTCAAATAAAATTTTAAAAAAATTTTTAAGGGAATCCTCTCATAATTTCTCTTAATTTATTATTCTTGCTTACCGTCAAGAATTATTTATGTTGGACTCTGATGAAGTCATACACATTTATACATATTATGTTTAACTCAGTGAAAATAATTCATTGTTAACTCAGATTATAACCATTATTTTAATATGGGAAAGGCCTGAGGATTCAAATAAAAGCCATATTTTGTGGAAAGTTTAGAGGTCCCATTTTATCAAGAATTTTATGATGATTTATATTTGTTACAAAAGTTCTGTTGTGTAAAACAAAACAAGTTCTATTATACTTTATCCTTTTTCAATATTAACTGAAATTGTATGAAAACCAAGTCATGTTTTTCACTAATGATGCAGCATTGTGTGAGCCTTTTAAAAATGTGCGCATTAATAAAGAATGACTTAGTCATTTTTAATTCTTAACTCACTGGAATATCTCTCAGAACTTCTTCCTTGACATGGTCCTTTGGAAAGTTGTGTTCAATCGAGACAAACAAGGAGAATACCGCTTCACCACCACACAGCCGCCACAGGTTGGAAATCAGCACTTGCTCTCCATTCTTCACGTGTATCTAGGCTCCTTTAGTTGTGTGCTCTGCCTTCTGTAGGGTGGTATTCTGTTGTGTGTCACCTCCACCTTTCCCCTGCGCCTGGCATTCCATTTCCTGTAAGGAGTCCTAGAAAATTCTTGGCAAACGTTTGTTACAGGCTTTTCAGGACTTCAGGAATTTCATAAGTCTCTTTTCCATTCCAATCCTTATCTTTGTGTCTGAAGATCTTTTTCTCAGTAGTGAGAGTTCATTTTTCCATTTCTCTCTGGCTTACATGTTTACAGTTTTCATGAGTCCCATTAGAAGCTAAATGAGATTCATGTAAACAAAGTTATGAAATGGGAATTGTTCATGAATCAGAGTCCAGAGAACAAAATTTTGAGGAATTATTTCTGATTGCTTGTCAGCAGTTACTGTGCCTTAATTTTGGGCAGCTCTTTGGCTTTTCCAGACGTATGTCTCTCTTCATTCAGAAAAAAATCTCAGAGAGACTGTGCAGATCTTTATATAAACCATCGCTTAGGACTTTTGAGTTTTTAGATCCATTAAGCAGCTTACTATTTGAAAGATACACAAGCTCCATGGTAAAAAGAGAAGAGAAAGAGATGAATAAAACCCATTTCCTAGTGTTTGGATGCTGTAGTCATATACTATAACCTCTAGTCATGTAGTATATGACTAATACACATGTATGTACTTCTACAACACATAAGGAAACATATAAGGTCGGTCTTAGTTTTTTTAAACTGATAACCATCGAATCAGCTCTGATCCACTTGTTTAGCTGTAGAGAACTTGACAATACAGTGTCTCCTTGCCTCATGATCTGACCCATTGCTGTTTGTAGGTGTATGATGGGCTTTTTACATATGCCAAGTCCTAAATCTTCTGCTCATCCTCAGCCAAGAGGAAAGCTGTCAGAGTTCAAGAGGATTCCCTGGCATTTCTGAGTTGGGTCACTCACTTATTTTTAGCCTTCTTTTACCTAAGTAGCAACTTCCTGAACTTTATTTTGGTAGTTTAGTAGGCTCGATGCCCAGAGTAATATCACAGATTGCTTTCTTTTTAAGAGGTCCTGTGGAGTGCCATTTCCTTTTTTAATGCTTTATGACGAAGAGTGAAAGTTTGGTACTAATGGCATGTGTCTGGCTTCACCTTTAGTTCCTTTTTCTCAAAACAGTATAGTGATAAGGCTAGAACTGTATCAGGGCTCACGTCCATTAGTGAAATCTCTGTGTCTGAGTTTTTTTTTCCTTTGGGTTACCTCACTACATTATTTCAAGGGGTGGATTTCGGCTCCTATCATCAGTCCTCATATGACATGTTTGCATTGGCAAGGCGCAGGCCAAGGAAAACATTTACATTGAGTTTTCAGCTCTCACTGTTGATCCAGAAAATGCAGGGGTGTCTGGCTGGCTCAGTTGGTGGAGCGTGCGACTCTTGATCTCAGGGTCATGAGTTCAAGCCCTACATTGGGTGTAGAGATTACTTTAAAAAAATAAATAAAATTTTTAAATAAGAAATGCAGATTCTGAGGAGGCATTATATATCCCTATTTAGTCAAAAGTGGGGGGTCATAAGCCTCCTTTAAAATATTTGAATTGGACATTTCTCCTCACTTTTCAAACAAAATTAAATGAGAGACAATTGTATTATTTGCTAAGTCTCTGTTTCCTAGAAATTTGTTAGTATCTGTCCTCCTTATTTTATTTTATTTATTTTTTAATGAATTTTTTAAACGTTTATTTATTTTGAGAGAGACAGAGTGTGAGCAGGAGAGGGGCAGAGAGAGAGAGAGGGAGACACAGAATCCGAAGCAGGCTCCAGGCTCTGAGCTGTCAGCACAGACCCCGATGTGGGGCTTGAACTCACAAACCGTGAGATCATGACCTGAGCCGAAGTCGGATACTTAACTGACTGAGCCACCCAGGGGCCCCTCCTCCTTATTTTAAAAGTCTGTGCCTCTCATGTGGCTTCCTATCTCTGAAGTGTTCAGAGGAGAGAGTGAAGGCAGAAAGTGGTCTAGAATAGACAAATCCAGCATCCCCTGTGTGTTTGCCACCTTGTTCTGAGAATCACTGAGCAGACAACGATTTTAGTCTTCAGTTTCTGTGTTTGTGATTAAGAAAGCATTTTTAAAATTACTGGCTTTAGAAAAGAGTTCTTATAATGTGTTAGCACAGAGTGATACACTTTCATCTTCTGACACTTTCAGAATGTGTAATGTGGCTTCACTGTTCATATTTGTGACCCTTCAAGAACCAGTCAGCTAGTTATATTACTATAAGGTCTCAATCAGAGCCCACTCTGTTGCTCGCCACCCCCCGTCCCCAGACATTTGATGGTGTCTGGAGACATTTTTGGTTATCACAATTGGAGGGGAAGAGGGGTTGCTACTGGCATGTAGTGGGTAGAGGCCAAGGATGCTGCTAAATGAACATCCTATGGTAGTACACAGGACAAACCCCTCCCAACAGAGAATTTTTAGTCCAAGATGTCACTGGTGTCAAGGTTGAAGGTGAAAAGAGACTAGAGGTGAGAGTGCCCTGCTGCATCAGGAACTTCTGTGGCTGCCGTAATTCTCCTGTGCCACAAACTGTTATTCGTGTCTGCCTGCTCTGTGCTCTTTTCTACCAAGAATCACAGGAGATCTTCTCAGACTGCAAGTCCCAACTGTCTATATTATTTCTGGGGGATGAAAAGCCCTATTTCTTTTTTGTCTTCCTAACCATATAGACCCATATAGGTTGAAAGTTTCAAAACAAGAGGCCCTGGACTAGGCTCCGGGTCTTAGACAGTTGGATTGGGAAGTCAAGAGCCTCATCTGGAAATCTCTGATAACCTTTTCTAAAATACCTGATAATCTGTAAGGTACTGTGCAACACCTCCAGGATCCTCCCAAAATCTTAAGGTATTTCTCACTTCACTATATATGTAAAGAAGCAACATTCAGTCAACTTGCCATGGTTATGCCATCTACTGAGTGACAGAGTTGGGCGTTGAAACCAGGGTTTCTGATTTTAAGAAGAGTTTTCTATAGAGCTTTACCCTGTTTGGGAAGATCTGTGCAGCACATTCTCTTGCTAAGAAGCATTGGTGCATATCCCATGTCTGGTAAACTGAGGCCACTTAGTGGTAGATGTGGAACTAGGATTACATCATCATGTAGTTTGATCCCGCCTGAGGATTTGTGCCTGATTGTTTTCCTTTTGCGGGGGAAAGCAAGTATTAGTTGTAGTCCTTATGCCACTGAAACATTGTTTGAGCTTACTTAGATAGAATGCTAATTCTGGTTGTCTTTATTTTTATATTCGGGATTGGTATGGAAGAAGACTATTATGAAAACCACAGTATCATTACAGCATTTTCCCCACAAGCATGGCTTTATTCCTTTACATGCTACTCATGAAAACGTTTTGTAAAAGACACTGCTGAAAGTAAACTGGCATTGGGGTTCTAGAACCAACAGCTTGGAATGGTCTAAGAAGCAGGAGAATTTTAGCTGTAGATCTTTTTGCAAGTTCCTTGTGGTTTCTCTGTTGGACTGTGGCAGCTTCTTTCCCATCTTTGAGGGATACACTTGGTTGTTTAACCACTCCTTCCAGTTGCTACGGCTACTGTGTTCTCCTGCTTCAGGGACTTATGCCTAGGTGTTTGGGGAGACCCGAGTGCTCATTCTGAGCCCTGTGCTGCTCCACATCTGCCTTCTTGGTGCACAGAGCTTCTTTCTCTTCTTGCTACCGTCATCTCTCCCTTGGTTCATTTCTCATTCTAGCCTGCCTGTAGCACCTGTTATTTTCTCTACCCGTGAATTCTGTTGTATTTAAGGATGCATGTGGTGTGTTTGTTTCAACTAACAAACCTGTGCTTGCCTATTGTGTACTTCATGTGTATGATATTTGGGGGAAGGGAGGGTACAGGAACAAAATGTTTCCAATTTAAGCAGAAGGGGGATCCCCTAGTGTTTCTTGTGACTTAATTTATTTTTTCTAAATTATAAGAAGTGTACTTGTTTTTAATAAGGAAATAGGATTTTTTAAAAAAATATTCACCTTAATGTGGAAGGAGTTCTATTTAATTGTGATTCTGTTTGCAATGAAATTTGTTTTAATTTTATTGCTTGCCACACTTTCTACAGGTAGGAAACAGTGGATATAGGTATATATGTGTCTATTTGTGTGTAGTGTATGTGTGTGTCTCTTAAATTTGGAGACCCTGGGCTATGATTTTCCTTAACTCAGCGTGCTATGCTTGCCACATTGCCCTTTAACCTGGATGGCTCATCTGGACAGACAAGGCCTAGCTTTTCTTGCCTTTTTTTTTTTTTTTTTTTTTTTTTTAGTCTTTTCTTGTGGTCCTTTAACAGTGCTGTAGGCTGTAAAATAAAAAGTGACAGCTTTTGGATTGATTTAGGAACAATGATCTTTCCTACAATTACATTGAAGAATTAAACACCTTTGGGAAAAGATAGATCCAAGTAGTGAGCCTCACCTCAGGTTAAATGTCAAGGGTTATTGTATATGTGCTTGCATGACATGTGTATGTGGAAAGGAATTACAGTTGACCCTTTAACAACACACGTGTGAGAGGTGCTAACCACCCCCCTCACTGCGCGGTCCAGAATCTGTGTATAACTTTTGACTTCTCAAAAACTTAACTACTGATAGATAGCCTACTGTTGGCCTTACTGATAAAATAAAGTTAACACATATTTTGTGTGTTGTATGTATCATATACTGTTATTTTTACAATAAAGTAAGTTAGATAAAACTTGTGACTACAGAAATCATAAGGAAGTACTGTATTTATCAAAATGTGCATAATCGGACCTACACAGTTCAAACCCATGTCGTTCAAGGGTCATCCGTATTTGTTATTTGGATCACCTTGAGAATCCTATATCTAGTCTCTTCTGTATCCTAATGCCAAATATTTTCTTGTAGTCTTGTTTTAAAATGATGATGATAAACTCTTTTTAGCTATGACAGTAAAGACGCTACTAGATAAATGATCTCCAGCATCTACCTGCTCCCCAACCCCCTGCACCTTACTTGTGACCACAGTTTGTGCCTGTGAATTCCTGGTACCAGTGCACCTTACCATGTTTGTTGACAAAATAAACTAGAAGACCTTTAAAAATTTTTAAAAGTTTTTAAAAAAATTTTTTTTTACTGTTTATTTTTTATTTTTGAGACAGAGACAGAGCATGAACAGGGGAGGGGCAGAGAGAGAGAGGAGACACAGAATCTGAAACGGGCTCCAGGCTCTGAGCTGTCAGAACAGAGCCCGACGTGGGGCTCGAACCCACGAACTGTGAGATCATGACCTGAGCCGAAGTCAGATGCTTAACTGACTGAGCCACCCAGGCGCCCCATTAAAGTTTTTATTTTAAAGTCTTTTTGCTGCTCTCCACTGGCCAATTTAGAGACATATGTTTCAAAACCTGTGTTATAGCAAATTTGCCTCTCTCAATGATGAAGCCATTTGGGTGTTAAAATTAGAATGTTGTCTACCTCGGTTATGTTACACTTGCATTTTGTGAGATTGCCTCCGTTGAGATTAAACCTACTCGTAGTTTGATGGCAAAACAAAACAACCTGGGATTTAGATTTTGCTTTGGAGAAGCAACAGCCAAAATAATTAGAAATTGACTGTTGATCTTCAGAGGTGAATATGACCACAGGTCTCTGAATAGTCATTTTAGTTACCTGATTTCAGGTTTAGTTATTTATCTCAAATTTCCATTAAGACCAGTTCTGAGGGCCTATATTGAATTTACATTTTTGTACAATTACTAGGGACTGCTTTCTTGTTCTTCAGAGACTGTTTATCTAAGATCACATTCATTAAAAACATCAGGATTGATCCAGAAGGATTTCAGTGCCAGCAGAGCTTTCTATTACGAACTAATTCTAAGAAATAGTACTCAATTTACCTTTTCAGAAGTAATTTTCTGTGTACTTCTTTCCCATAGTGGAACACCAGGGGACACTATAATTATAAAATGAAATTTTTTTTATGTTAATGAAAGTGTGTTAAAAGAAGTGATTGACAATAAACATGATATAAATTCTAATTTTGACCTAACAATATTTTCATCGTGCTTCATTTTTTGAAAGGTGACATTCACTAACAGTAACAATAATATTTAACAATGCTTTCTTCCAAAAAATGATCAGCGGCTAAGTTGCCAGGAGGAATGGTATTAAGAGATAATTTGAGATAGAATATGAGGGTCTCTATATTAAATATGAAAAATGTTTTCTTTCTGAATAGTTTAAAGTTATTCTTCGTACACTTGATGTTTTATGTGTTATAGAATTATAAAATCCAGATCTGCAAATTTTTAAAAAAATGTATCTGCACACAAGAGGATAGGTACATAAAACTAAATAAAATGAAATTGCATTGATAATTTAAAAAATCTTAAAAAATATGTTCCTAAATAATTGAAAGCTGACCTTTTTTACTTGAGTTTTTTTCATTTGTCATATGCAGAAGTCATTTCCTCTTACTTTTCTGTGTTGATGTACTGTGCTTTAAAAAACGTGTTAAAAACAAGCAGCCCTTAATCTACTAGTGTGTTTTTCCCCCCCTTATTTTCTTAGGCGTCAGTGGATCGGTGGGGAAAATGCTGCTTGTCCTGGGCCCTGGGCTGTAGAAAGAAGATACCAAAGGCAAAGTACATGTATCTGGCTCAGGAGCTCTTGGTTGATCCAGAATGGCCACCCAAACCTCAAACAACAACAGAGGCTAAAGCTTTAGTTAAGGAGAATGGATCATGTCAAATCATCACCATAACGTAGCACTGCGTCACTCTCAGTGGTATGCTGGTAGCAGGAGAATGTAATTTCCGGACTTTCCGATCCTGTGCGTCAGAATGGCACCATTTCAATTTATGTCTCTTCTAGTATAGCTGATTTGAGAGGTGTTTGGTTTTGTTTTTTTTTTTTTTTTTTTTTAAAATAAGACAGTTGGCCTGCCAGTTAAATTCATAATCAGTCTGTAAAGTCTTATGTCTGTATTCAGGAACTACATATTACATATATTTCCAGAATTTTCTTGTTACCCTCAGTGATGCTCTTTAAATAGGGTACAGAAGAAAGTTGATATTTGATAGGTTTTTAGACATCAGCTTCTGAGACTTGGTTAATGCGTTTAAATATATTTTCACAAACCCTTATCAGAAAAAGCCCTCATTTATTTACCACCCCTAAATTTGTGATTGATAAATAAAATGGGTGTTAATTAGCCTCTAGTGAAAATAGGTAGAAAGCCTGTTTTCATTTGATTCCAATATTTCTTCCAAAGAATTCCGTATATACACAGACCAGTTCCCTTTGATAGCCTAGGGGTGAGTTTTATGATGTTGCTTATAGAACAACTCAGGTAATTTCCATTTACGGTCTTATAATTTCTGTACAAACTGCCTGAGTTTTATTTTTCTAATCAGCAAGGTGCTTCACTGCCTTCTTCAGATGTCCCTCAAAGCTATTGAATGGATCTTGTGATCTGTCTGCTGTCAATAGAACGATTTACTTCAGTTAAATGTTGTAGAACCATAGAACCATTTTCACTAGGAAAAAAAGATTATTTCCTTTGGCAATAGATATAGATCTGTCTTTCTAATATCTCTTCATAGCTGTTTTTTCTCTCAGGTTTTATCATTTTAAAGATTTTTCTTTTCTTCTAGGTTTTTAATTACTTAAAGACAAGATAATAGTGAGTTGTTTTGTTTTTTTTTTTGCGTTTTTTGAGTTAGACTTTTACCTCCTAAAAATTTTAAGGGTTGATATAAGTCTCCTATCAATAATGAGGCTTAAAAATGAGTGGTTTTGAATGACTGCTACTTTTTCAAAGCAGGATGAACTTGGTGAATTTGTTTTATGCCATTAGATGGCGCCAGAGGTCAGAGCTTATTTTGGATTGGATGTTTACAAAGGAGCATTTTTTGGTTGTAAAAATTTCTGGGGGGGAAAATTGAAATAAAGTTAAGACTAGACATTAATTGAGCCAAAAGAAATGTGAAAAAGATTTTTCGCCTGTTTTATCTGGTTAATGTTTAAATTTTAAACAAAATTAAAGTAACTTTAAAAATGCCTTTCTAGGTAAGATCCAGCAGCTTGGCAAAAGCCCACAGTTACGATAAACAAGGAAACTGATATTGCTATAAAATGGACACTAAACTGCTAAAACTGTGGGACATTATCCTATGTTCTTCCTTAACTGGTAGCATGCTTGTGCTTTCCACTTCTAGCTAATCATTATTTTCCTGATAGATACGTACCAATTTATCAGATGTTAGCTGGAACTATAGAACCACACGGTTCTCATTTCTTATGCTGCAGAGACCTGAATGATGTTTGGTAACTATAGGAAAATGTAAGTTACACTCAGGATCACTGTTATTGCTTATTGCCACTGATGAATGATTCTTATAAAAATACAATCGAAGTTTTCCATCAAAGAGTATGATATGATATTAATACACCTTAGGTAAGAACAGTTGTTCCATGAATGATTCTATGAAGCTATGCATCTTAGACCTCTTGAGCTGTGATTTAGCACTGTTTTCTATAGTTACTTATCTCGATCATTTTTTAATTTCCACATTCATTTCTGATATGTAAAAGTGTTATTCTTAAGTGATTTCCCAGAATTGTAAATTTTATTATTTGATTTAAATACTGAAGCATATAATTAAAGTAATTGCTAAGTAGCAGCTTAAAAATCCAGTTATCGGATTGTATTTAACATCTTTAAGAGCATGATCATAAAAAGCTATATTTTTTACACCCTTTTTTTTTAACATTTAGATTTTATAAGGGTTTTATATCTCATTTGTCCATATTGTTTTCAAAGGAATGAGGTTTTTAGGTAGGTGGAAAAGCATTTGTAGGAAGTTACATTTCAACATAGACAAGGTGGGTTGCTCAAGTTGTAATTGATGGTTTCCAGAATGTTATTTGAAGAATGTCTGTGAATCCAGGTGTGGGTCCTACTCAGTGCCATCGATAGACTGAGTTCTCTCTCTGTAGATCACCATGACATAGTAATTTTGATTCTGAATTTCACATTAAATTATTTGAGTGTATACAGACCTAAATTTAAAAATCTGTACATATATTATTTTGATGTATTAAAGATTAATAAATATTGCCGATTTAAATTTTATTTATGCACATACTTAAAGGACAGAAATGTCCAGGAAAGTAATTGTTAAATAATGATATGTAACTTTTTAACTTTTTAAATAAATAACAAGATTTTTAATGTGTGTCTCCCTCAGGGTTGTTTAAAGTTTTTTGGTTTTTTTTTTTCCTCCCTCAAATATAAATAGTGGTAACTATATGTTTTGTATCTTCTAGCACCAACTGCTGTAAAGCAATGCTGCAAATAATGCTTGAAGAAAAGTGGCTAAGCCAACAACAAAAGAAATACTTTTTATATTAGTTTTATAATTCTTACATTTGAGAGCTTTCCAAATTGCACTTGGATTTAAACAGAACTGTTGCAGTCTTGACTCTTATTTATTTTGTCTCCCGTGTTTGTGAAGATACTGCACAGTTTCAGAGGCATGGTAAATAACACATCATTGTCTATGTATTCTGTTCCCCAGCTGGCTATAGATCCACTATCCAGAGAAGAGCAAAATTCAAGCTTTAGAAAACATTCTATAAGATCTCAACGCATGCAATTTTGACATATCTGAAAATAGGTTTTTGTATATTTATGGTGGGAGGTGGTTGGGAACTTTTGACAAAATGTGGGGTGTTAATTTTTGTACAGTCTGTGGGCATTTACACATATTTTTAATGTAATAAAATTTGGTAATTATGTGCACATTAAATTAATAAGATAGTTACTTCCTGTTATGATTTGTGAATTCCCTAAGACTTTGGATTTTTTTAAGTAACTTTATATCAGAAATGATACTGCATCTTTATATTTTTTAAATTGTATTGCTGCTCAAGAATGGTACCCTGATGTCAAAAAGGCATACATTCATAATTGTACATTCAGCACTGTAAATAACCTTATGAAATCTTTTTTGGATTGAAAGCTATTCAAAATAAAAATTTAAATGATTGAAATGACATTTTTTTTCCTGCGTCCTTCTACATTTGTGTGCCATTTAGCTATACAAGTACTGCCCTCTCTGGATCTACTTTCCCACTTAATACTTCTCCATTTCCCCCCCCCTTTTTTTATCTTTGGATTTTTGAAGGGAATAAATACCACATCCCACATATTTATCACATCGTGTGTGTGACCATCCTGTGGAAACCCATCTGTCAGATACAATGTAGAATCAAAAGTTAACAGCGTAAGAAGGTCTGAGGGAAATAGTGAAATACAAGACTGGAGGCTTATAATCTATTAACAGTTGGGAAGATCAAACCCAGAGCTAATGCTACGTAAAACATGGTAAGTTTGAAGCGAAATGGCAGCTGTGGGTGCAAAAAGAGCATTCCAGGGAGAGAGAAACTGTGGAATTAATTACTTGGTGCTAGAAACCCCAGAGAAGGCAGGGTTTGTGCTGGGCCAGGAGGTCTCTCCGTACGTCATGGGTCCTACAGGAGATGTGCGTCCTCTGCTGTGGCCCGTGTGGCTGGCTACGGTGTGATGGATTGAATGGATGGTGTGAAGGTTTAGTTTGAGTCCACATTCTTTCCATTCACTATGGTTGTGTAGCAAATGCCATGTCCCCACAGCCTGTGTGTGTGGGCACCACCGTCCTGCATGTCTCTATCTTCCCTGTGCGTTGCTTCCAGTTGCCATATTTTGAATATGTATTGCAGGGAAGGAGGGAGTTGTAGGAGTCTGGATGAGACTGTCAGCGTTCAGAGTGCCCTGGTCTCTGAGTCACCATCCACCGAGGAGAAAAGCCTATCTCATCCAGGCAGACAGAAAGGCCAAATCTTACAGGCCAGGGTGACTTTTATACAGGAGTTGCCTCTTAGGACAGCAGATTTCTAACCTGTTCCGTGAATCCAAAATACGAAGGACGCAAAACACTGGAGCCATCAACTTCATTCGTTGTTCAAAATAACTTCTCGGGGCATCTGGGTGGCTCAGTCGAGCGTCTGACTTCAGCTCAGGTCATGATCTCACGCCTTGGGGGATCTCTGTTGTCAGCCTGTCGTCGCAGAGCCTGCTTCAGATCCTCTGTCCCCTCCCCCGCCTGCGCTCTCCCAAAATAAATATTAAAAAAAATACTTCTCAACATCCCATCCAGATTTTCAACGAATGGACTCACAATTTTCCTCTACCGTCTGCAACTTCCATACCCTTCTTGGGCATTCGAATGTCCTGCTCTCTTCAAAGAATTAACACTTGGAGGTCATTCTGATTGGAGTGCTTCCTGGAGAAGTAAGCCACAGAAGCCTACCAGAATTTGACACGAAGTCTTATGCTGATTTAAAATCTATACACATCACGTATATATACTATGTTGCACTTGTTATACATCATTCTGTTAGACACCAACACTTGGCAGCTCTGATTTTTTCAAAGTCCACATGGCATTCCATTGCATGGGTATTTTCATAATTTAGATGACTACTTCCCTGTTGATGGTCATTTAATTTTCTTTTTCTGTTACAAACAACCCTGCAGTGTTTTTGTGCACAGTTTTTTTTTAAGTAGGCTCCACACCCAATGTGGGGCTTGAACTCATGACCCTGAGATCAAGAGTTGCATACTCTACTGACTAAGCCCATAGGTGCCCCATTTTGTGTACAAATCTTAATGAGCATAGACACAGGGTGTATTTTTAGCAGTAGAACTGCTGGACAGAGGATGTATATGTATATTTGTAATTGGTTGATACCGCTAAATTTTCCCCCAAAAGTTTGCTCCAATTTATAGTTCTACCACTGTAGTATGAGAATGTGTGTTTCTTCACACTTCATAAAGTGCTAGATATTTGCAGTTTTTAAACATAAAAAGGTTATTTCAGTATGGTATTGGTACAGGGGTTATTAAATAGCCCAGAAACAGACCCACACATTCATGAGATGGTTGGTTCATGACTGTGGTAACATTGTTGTTCTAATGGCAGAAGGATTGATTTAATTATATATAAATGGGGCTAGGCCAGCAGATTATCTTAGTGGGGGGGAAAAAATGGACTCAACTCACACATCATACACAAAAATGAATTCTAAATGGGTTAAGGATCTGAAAACAAAAGACAAAACTATAAAACTCAGGCATTATAGGAGATTTGATGGGGGGAGGAGGAGTGGAGGATTTATTTCAATACAAAAAAAAATCATAAAAGATTGATAACTTTGGCTATATTAAGACTTAATATCCGGGGCACCTGGGTGGCTCAGTTGGTTAAGCATCTGACTTTGGCTCAGGTCATGATCTCATGGTCTGTGAGTTCAAGCCCCACATCACGCTTTGTGCTGACAGCTCGGAGCCTGGAGCCTGCTTTGGATTCTGTGACTCCCTCTCTCTCTGCCCCTCCCCCCCACTCATGCGCTTGCGTGCTCTCTCAAAAATAAACATCAAATTAAAAAAAAAAAGACAACATCCATAAAAAGACATCATGAAGAAGACGAAAAAGCAAACTACCAACTAATTGAAGATGATTGACATCTATAACTGACAAAGGATTAGTATCCAGAATATATAAAGAATGCCTACAGTTCAGTTTTCCGAAAGACTTAAACATACATATTTGCATATAGGAAAATGGGCAAAAGAAAAGCACCCAAATTTTTTAGAAGATGAAGCACAAGTGAGCATTAAAAATATGAAAAGATGGGGCACCTGGGTGGCTCAGTGGGTTACATGCATGACTCTTGGTCTCTGCTCAGGTCATGATCCCATGGTTTGTGGGATCCAGCCCAGTGTCAGGCTCTGTGCTGACAGTGGGAAGCCTGCTTGGGATTCTCTCTCTCTCCCTCTCTGTCCCTCCCCCGTTCTGTCTCTCTCTCTCTCTCTCTCTCTCTCTCAAAAGTAGATAAACTTTGTGCTCGCTTCAGCAGCACATATACTAAAAGTAGATAAACTTTAAAAAAATATGAAAAGATGCCCAAGTTCATCATTAAATGGGGGAAATGAAAAAAACCACCCGGAGACAATTACTTCCTATGAATGGTAAAAATTAAATTTAAAAAATCAATTCCAGGTATGGGCAGAGGTAGGTATGAAGCACAGGAACTGCCACACACTAGGCATCATATATTGGTACAACTACTTTGAAATGCAGTTGGACATTCCTAAATTAAATTGAACATGTGAACACCCTTCAACTCAGTAATGCCATTTTTTAACATATTCTAGAATGTTTTTAGCCTTATTATTTCTAAGAAGAAGAAGAAAATGAGTGGAGCATTGGAGAATGTTCTTTGCTTTATTGTTCCTAAATGGGGAAGAGAAGAACTGGAATAAAGAATTGGGGGGCACCTGGGTGGCTCAGTCGGTTAAGCGTCCGACTTCGGCTCAGGTCATGATCTCACAGTTTGTGAGTTCAAGGCCCGCGTCGGGCTCTGTGCTGACAGCTCGGAGCCTGGAGCCTGCTTCAGATTCTGTGTCTCCCTCTCTCTGACCCTCTCTGCTCTCACTCTGTCTCTCTCAAAAATAAAAGTAATGATAAAATTAAAAAAAAAAAAGAATTGGGACAACATGGCAAGAAAAGGAAGACTCGAAGTGTGGTCCATTTGGGGTATGGCTGCCACAATGAGCCCACCATGTCACTAAACTTTCCTAGCATCACAGAGTCATAATGTGCTATTTTATGGAGAAACTTCTCTCCTGCTCTTATCATTCCTTTGACAGTAAGACTCAGGTTACAAATGGTCTCTTCCGTTTGAAGATATCGGTCATTAAAAACCAGAATATGCCCTCTGAGATAAAGTCCTTTCCATGACTTTTATTCTGGTAAAGTCTTTATCCTCAGGATGCAAGGATACTTCCCTCTTCCTTTGGAAAGTGTTGAATCACAGGCAAAGCCCTAAGCCTTTCAGTTGCTTTGGGGTGCAGCACCATTTCAGGTAAGGCCAAATACTTTAAAAATTAGGGATGGGCAACTGGAGGGCTTGTTTAGTCTATATGTGCTAAGATATATGAAATTTAGTACAAGAAATGATTTGTGTACAATTCCACTTGGGAAACATTGTTTTGGCAGATTAGTATTACTGTGCATATTTCACATGTACTTCAATGCCACGAGTTGGTATTAATTTTTTGTTAAGCATCTTAGGAATGATAGCTCCCTGTCAACAATTCTAGCTCTATGACCCTGGGTAAGTTACGTACCCTTTCTGTGTCTTAGTTTCATCATCCTTTAGCTGGGGTTAAGAATAATAGCTACCTCATAGGGTTAGCGTAAGGAGTGAATGAATTAATGCAAATCAAGTGCTGAGAACCATGTATGGCATAACGTGATAGATATTACCTGTTTTTCTCACTGTGGCTAAATAGAGGTGTTCGCTATTCGAGGGTGTTACTGTTTTTGTAGAATAAGTACCGTGCATACAGCGTGAGTGTGGTAAAAGGAATCAGGTGGTGGTTGCTGTTGTTTTTTACAGACTTTGCCATTCCCTTCACGACTGCTGGTTATAGCCACCCCTGGGTAAAGGCGAGAAGATCAGGGCTCTCTTCACCGTGGGCACTGCTCAGTGATGCATGTGAGACATTCTTGAATGTGAGAATAATTATTTTCATCAGTTCTATGTAAGGATTTTAAAGTATTGGCTTTGAAAACGCTTTAACTTTAAGGCTTTAAACTGAGGGTAGAAAATCGGTAGAACAAAAGGATGAGACCTCGCAGTGTAGAATAAAAGTCTTTTCACCACCCCCTCCCCCCCATCCCCCCCACCCCCCGCCCCAGGAAAATCTGCATTTCTAAGAAAAGAGGGATACTTAGTTGTATCTGGGTAACACTTAAAGCCAGTGATAATCCTGGTGGAAGGCTCTTGCCTCCGCAGGGTTGCAAGATCCAATGTGAGCGTTTTGTGTGTCGCCTCCAGACCTCCCGCTGCGGCTCTTGCAGACATGCTGAGAAGCTCCCGGCTGTGCGCGGCGCTGGGGCTCCTGCGCGCCCAGCCTCTCCCCTGTCCCCCCGCCTGCAAGTGTGTGTTCCGGGACGCCGCGCAGTGCACCGGGAGCAGCGTAGCGCGCATCGCCGAGCTCGGCCTGCCCGTCAACCTCACGCACATTCTGCTCTTCCAAATGGGCCGCGGCACCTTACAGAATCACAGCTTCAGTGGCATGACCGTCCTGCAGCGCCTGATGCTGTCGGACAGCCACATTTCCGCCATTGCCCCCGGCACCTTCGACGACCTGATAAAACTTAAAACCCTGAGGCTGTCGCGCAACAAGATCACTCATCTTCCAGGTGCGCTGTTGGATAAGACGGTGCTCCTGGAACAGTTGTTTCTGGACCGCAACGAACTAAAGGACATTGACCAAAACATGTTTCAGAAACTGGTTAACCTGCAGGAGCTCTTTTTGAACCAAAATCAACTCGCTTTCCTTCCCGCTCGCCTCTTCACAAACCTGGGGAACTTGAAAGTGTTGGATTTATCGAGAAATAATTTGACCCAACTGTCCCGGGGATTGTTTGGCGCACAGGCTAAGCTGGAGAAACTCGTGCTGCACTCGAACCAGCTCGTCTCTCTGGATTCGGGGCTGTTGAGTAGCCTGCGTGCCCTGGTGGAGCTGCAGCTGGACAGAAACCGCATCCGCTCCATCGCACCGGGGGCCTTCGACCGGCTCCGGAGCCTGAGCTCCTTGACGCTTTCCAGAAACCGCCTGGAGTTCCTGCCCCCGGCCCTCTTCCTTTATTTGCACAATTTGGCTTTCCTGACCCTGTTCGAGAACCCGCTGGAGGAGCTCCCGGAGGTGCTCTTCGGGGAGCTGGCCGGCCTGCAGGAGCTGTGGCTGAACTGCACGCGGCTGCGCACCCTGCCGGCAGCCGCCTTCCGCAACCTGAGCCGCCTGCGGGCGTTCGGGGCGACCCTGAGCCCGCGTCTGAGCGCGCTCCCCGAGGACGCCTTCCGGGGCCTGGGCGAGCTCCAGGTACTCGCCCTGCACTCCAACAGTCTGGCCGCGCTCCCCGGCGGCTTGCTGCGCGGCCTCGGCGGGCTGCGCCGCGTGTCGCTGAGCCACAACCGGCTGCGGGCCCTGCCTCGCGCGCTCTTCCGCAACCTCGGCAGCCTGGAGGGAGTCCGGCTCGAGCACAACCTGCTGGAGACCCTGCCCGGAGACGTGTTCAAGGATCTGCCCCGGCTGGCGGAGGTCCTGCTGGGGCACAATCCCTGGCGCTGCGACTGCGACCTGGGGCCCTTCCTGGCGTGGCTGCGGCGGCACCCAGGCCTCGTGGGCCGAACCGAGCCCCCGCGGTGCCGCGGCCCCGGACCCCGCGCTGGCCTGCCGCTCTGGGCCCTGCCCGACGACGACCCCGAGTGCCGGGACGCCCGCGGCCCGCCTCCCCGCTCCGCCGCAGCCCCCGCGGCCCCGGGCCACACGGCCTCGGTGCCCGACAGCTCGGAACCCCGGGCCCCGGCGCAGCTCGTGGCCGACGGCAGTCGCCAAGACCACAGCCTGTTCTGGGGTCTTTACTTCCTGCTTTTGGCTGCTCAGGCCGTAATAACGGGGGTCATCGTGTTTGCTATGATTAAACTCGGCGGGCTCTTTCGAAAATTAATCAGAGAGCGAGCGAGCGAGCGAGCGAGCTTTTGTTTGAGTCAATTGGACAACCTCGCCGCTAATTAAAACGTGGCCAGAGTACTGTCAGAGGTGGCTCGGGGGAGAATCCGGACGGGCTGCTGCTGTCTTCCTCTCCGCTCTCCCTCCCCTCCTCCCCTCCTCCTTTCCTTCTTCCCCCCTCTTTCCTCAGTCCCACCTCCCCGTCTCCCTCCTCCGTCCCTCCCCTCAGCAGGCATCCTTGTCTGCCTTACAGGATGGATTGTTCTCTTAAGCTACTTTTGAAAAGCAGAACTCTTGCAGTTCTTTCCTTCCTCCTGTCTTTTTCTCACGTTGTGTGTCTCAGACCCGTGCACTATTTGGGGGAGGGCTGGGTTTCCTTCGTTCAGCGTTTATTTTCGGAGGAGGCCTCCTCTGTTGATAGGCGGGAGACAACACAAAGCCTTCCCACCAGGAGCTCGGCCCCCAGAGAGAGAAGCCACGAGGGTCAGTGGTGCGGGCTAAGTGAGGGGCAGCAGGAGAAACCGGCAGGAGGAGGGGACTGGAGCAGAGGGACCCTCTGCAACCCTCTGCTTGCGCGAGGAGGAGCAGCTCCCCAGAGGTCTAAGTGCCCAGGGAGTAGGGGCCCTGGATCCTCGGAGTCCCTGTCCGTGCCCAGCGACCACTGCTCTGCCCTCCTGTTTGCCTTCTCTGTTTCTCCTTGCTTCCTGCATGGGTGAAGCGTGTCATTGTGACATTGGGTTGGTTTCCATTTCCTGGCACTAAATGCTACCTCATTTCACAAGCATTTATGGAACACCTAACATGTGACAGCTGTTCATGAATTTTAATGATAAGCTTGGTTTCTAGTTTATTATGGTGGCATCACGTTCTCAATTAGTCTTCCAACTGAGGGCCATAAAGCTCTTATTGCTTTAATTGGATGTCTGTGCTCTTGAGAAGCAGTGGTTTAAACATGGGCCGGACACTGGACAATCGTGGTGTCAAATCCCTCCCCCACCAACTGCACAGGGCTTTGGGCAAGACACCTAAACTCCCTAAGCCAGGTGTCCTCCTGCCTGGCAAGGGATAAATAGTGCTTGCCTCACAGAGTTGTTGTGAGAGTTAAGGGCAATAAAGCGTGTGCTGACTTCGCCCAGTGCCCTGCATACAGTCAATGCTCAATAAATGTTAGCTCTTATTATTAAAGAGCAAGCAATTATTACTGCTGTCATGATCGCTGAAGAAAAGCTATGAGCTGGTTTCTTCTCTGTGCATTTAAAGGTGAGAGCAAACTTTCTCAGATGGGAGATTACATTCAATCACTTTGTCTTCCCCTTGGTTGGTCTTGGCCCTGGGTAGTCGGGCTCTGTGCTCACAGTCCCGACCAGTAGGTCCTCTGAACACCAACCATTGTGGAGCCGGAAGGGCTGGGTTCCTGGCGTTGGTAGGCAGACTTCTCCTTCAAGACCAAGTTCAACTGGTAAAGCCTTCCATGACTGCCCAGGCAGACTCAAGTGTTCCCTGTTGTGTCGTGTACTCCCCTCCCGGACTACCATGCACTAAGCACCCTCAGCACCCTTGTCCGGCCCGGCTCACCCTTCCCTCTAGGGCATGTGTGTGTTAATGTGACCCCTGCACTGTAGGCTTCTTGGCCCGACCTTGTCTTATTTATTTCGACTGCTCCAAAAACTGAAACTTATCCAAATCATGAAACCCAGACTTTTTGATGGAATGTGAACTCTAGTCCTAACCACTGTGTTCTTGGGCAAGCTACCTAGCTCTCAAAGCCTCTGTTTCTTCACCTGGGGAGTGAGGATAATAATGGCCCATACCATTGTGGCAAGGATGAAATGACCTAACCAAATAGTAAAGCCGGCGACTGGTGCGTATGGAGCTCAACAGAAGTTGGCTATCCTTATGATTAGCTCTTTCAGAACACACAGTGTTCTAACATGCCTCAGGGCCTTTGCATATGTTCTTTCATTCAGCAGCTATTTGTGGAGTACGTCCTCTGTACCAGGCACTCTTCTAAGTGCAGGGAGAGAGCAGAGCATAGAGCAAAGTACACGCTTTACATTTCGGTGTTCCCTCCAACAAAA
Organism: Prionailurus viverrinus; assembly: GCF_022837055.1. Lineage (NCBI taxonomy): Eukaryota > Metazoa > Chordata > Mammalia > Carnivora > Felidae > Prionailurus > Prionailurus viverrinus. Next base: position 85,351,726 of record NC_062569.1, on the reverse strand, counting down.
ACATCTCCCTGGACTCCTGGCCATTATCTTCAAACATTCAGAAGAGTATGGAGAGCAACCTTGGATACCTCAACCAGCTTTATAAAAAGCTGCTATATTTGCTTCAGATATATTTTTTTAACACAATAAAATATGACAAAGTTGCAAGTGCCTGCCTGTATCTCTTCTCTGTGCTTGTTCCTCTACCCTCCTTAGAGGTAAGCTACTTAATACATTTGGTGTTTTACATTCTCAGTGGTGTTTTTATACTCTTTACACCTGTCTACAACCTTGAACAGCGGAAAGTAATGCTTTGCCTTTTTAAAAAGTTTTCTATAAATGATGCGACTTGGCATGTAGCATGCTTCAAACTTTTTTCTCTGGGCTCACAGTTTTTTAAACAAGTTTGTTTATTTAATCTCTACACCCAACCTGGGGCTCAAACTCATGACCCTGAGATCAACAGTCGCATGCTCTTCTGACTGAGCCAACCAGGCGCCCCTCACGTATTTCTGAGATTTATCCGTAAGAAACATTTGGCTTTCGTTCATTCATCTTAATAAATGCATAATATTCTGTTGAATCAATTTTCCACAACTTACTTGTTCTATCTTTGATGGACATGTATTCCCATTGTGTTTTCTTTTTTCTTTTATTCCCCATTATTCCACATCCTCCTCAACTCATGATAATACCATAATTTTGAATTTTTGTAAATCTGATAGGCGTGGAATGGTATCTCATTGTTGATTTATCTTACATTTCCCTGATAACTGGTGAAGTTAACTTACTTTTTTTTAATGTTTATTTATTTATTTTTGAGAGAGAGAGAGCACAAGCAGGGGAGGGGCAGAGAGAGGGGGAGACACAGAATCTGAAGCAGGTTCTAGGCTCTGAGCTCTCAGCGCAGGGCTTGACACAGGGCTTGAACCCAAGAACTGTGAGATCATGACCTGAGCTGAAGCCAGATGCTTAACTGACTGAGCCACCCTGGTGCCCGAGAAGTTGAACTTATTTTTAAATGTTTAAACTTAAATATTTAGATTCCTTCTTCTGAAAATCATCTGTGCATATACATTGACCAATTTATAATGGGGCATTTTGTCTTTCTTTTTTTTTAATTGATTTGTAGGATTCTTTACATTTTCTGGGCACTAATCCTCTGTAAATTGTATGCTTTGGACTCTCCTTTTGTAGTTTTTGGCTTATTTCACAGCAGTTATGTTGTCTTTTGTGGAACAGAAGCTTTAATTCTAATCTAGTCAAACTTAGCAGTACGACTTTATGGTTTGTGCTTTTAAAAGAAATTGTTTAAGAAATTCTTCCTACTCTCAAGTCATAAAAGTAGCCTCCTATATTTTCTTCTAAAAGTTGTAAAGGTTTGCTTTTCACATTCAGGTCTTTAGTCCATGTGGATTTTTTTTTTAATGTTTACTTATTTATTTTGAGAGACAGAAAGAGAGAGAGCACAGGAGAGGGACAGAGAGACAGGGAGAGAGAGAATCCCAAGCAGGTTCTCAGTTCCTTGCTCAGCAAGGATCCCCAGGCGGGGCGTGCCATGAGGCTCAGTCTTACAACCGTAAGATCATGACCTGAGCCTGTATCAAGAGTCTGATGCTTAAGCAACTAAGCCAGCCAGGCACCCGGGAATTTGTGTTTTTTTATATGGTGTGACATAGGGAACGAACTGTATTTTTTCGAAACGTGCACGCCATTGCCCCAGCCCATTTGTCACATAATCCATCCTTTCGGCGCCGGTTTGCAAAGCTACCTCTGTCATTTGTCAAGTTTCCCGATGTGCATGGGTTGGTCTCTGGCTTTTGCATGGGTCAACCACTGGCCTATGGATCTCATCTTGTACTCACTGTATATAAATACATCATAGCTTTCATAATTCTTGGTACGGGGTCACCACTCCACCCTGTTCTTCCTTAGAAAAAGTCTCATCCATGCTGGACCCTTTGCAATTCTAAACACATTTTAAGATTAGCATGCCAAGCTCCACTGAGACACCTGCTGGAATTCTGATAGGGATAGCAGCGAATTTGTAAACCAGTCTGGGGCAGAATTTGCATTCTGTACATGGTCTAGTGCAACTGTCTGTAAACATGGGTTGTCTTTCTATTTATTTGGGTCTTTTCTAATCTTTCAATGAGGTTTCGGAATGTTTTGCATAAGAATCCTGCACAGGGCACCCGCGTGGCTCAGTCTGTTAAGCATCCGACTGTTGATTTCAGTTCAGGTCATGATCTCATGGTTGTGAGATTGAGCCCCACATCAGGCATGGAGTCTGCTTAGGATTCTCTCTCTCCCTCTATCCTGCCACCCTGCTCTCTCTCTCTCAAAAAAAAAAAAAAAACTTGCACAGATTTTGTTAGATTTATTCCTAATTCTTCTCCCCTTGTTTTGTTTTAAAACTTTTTTTTAACGTTTATTTATTTTTGAGACAGAGAGAGACAGAGCATGAACGGGGGAGGGGCAGAGAGAGAGGGAGACACAGAATCTGAAGCAGGCTCCAGGCTCTGAGCTGTCAGCACAGAGCTCAATGCGGGCCTTGAACTCACGAGCTGTGAGATCATGACCTGAGTTGAAATCGGATGCTTAACGGACTGAGCCACCCAGGCACCTGCAATTGGAATACTTTGAATGTTTCATCAATAAATGTGACTTTTATAGCTTTAGTTTACTAAGAAGTTTTTTTTTAATTGTGCGTAGGTGTTGAATTTTAATTTTTTCATCGATTAAGATCTCATGTAGTTTTTCTCCACCAATGTGTTAAAGTGGTGAATAAAATTTATAGATTTTGAAAAATAAATTCATCCTTACAATCCTATAAAGTAAACCCAAGCCAAGTCATGCATTTAAAAAATACACGTTGGATTCAGTTTGCTAATGACTTTTATTATCTGTTCATTAATGAGATTCCCTTGTAAAATTTTAAAAAATAATATCTTGGACTGATTTTGACTGTATAATCCAAATTATACAGCCTCATAAAGTGGGTGGGGACAATCTCCCTGGGAACAGTTTGTAGAAAATAAGGTTACATTTTAGGGCACCTAGGTGGCTCAGTGGGTTAAGTGCACGACTTAGGCTAAAGTCATGATCTCGCCGTTTGTGAGTTCAAGCCCTGCGTCGGGCTCTGTGCTGACAGCTCAGAGCCTGGAGCCTGCTTCGGATTCTGTGTCTCCCTCTCTCTCCCTCTCTCTCTCTGCCCCTTCCCATTTGTGCGCTCACTCTCTCAAAAATATACTTAAAAAAAAAAAAAACTGTTGCATCTGCGATTGTCCTCTTTTTTTCATGCCTACTATTGTTTATATCCACCTTCCTCTTTCTTGATCCAAATTGCAATATTTTTTCTATTTTATTAGCTTTTCCTAAGAACAAACTGGGCTTCGGGACAGCCCTCTATGGTCTGATTGTTTCCTATCACATTCATTGGCGCCGTTCATCTTTATTATCTCCTTCTTCTGTTTTCTTTGGGTCTGTTTAGTTTTTTCTTCTTCATGACTCCGTAGGTCGGATTCTCAGCCCATTTGTTTTCATCCTTTCTTCCTTGGCTCTCCACCGCCCCCCCCCCCCACCCCAAGTACTGCTTTAGCAGCAGCTCCTGTTTTAGGCTGGGGTATTATTAACACTTGGCCTCCATTTTCGTCCACTTCTGCATTTTCTCATTTCCATTATGAGTTGCTCTTCGAACGGAGTTATTTAGAAGTGTGCTTTTTATTCCAATATTTAAATAACTTTCCTGTATTGATTTCTAACTCACTTGTGGTCTGTATGATGCCAATTCTTTGTGTCAGGTTGTTGTTTTTTTAAGATATTTTTTCTTATTTATTTATTTATTTGAGAGAGTGCGTGCACATGCATGCATGAGCAGGGAAGGGGCAGAGAGAGAGAGGGAGAGAGAGAATCTTAAGCAGGCTCTATGCTCAGCATGGAGGCTGAGGAGGGCTCGATGTGGGGCTCTGTCTTACTACCCTGAGATCATCACCTGAGCCTAAATCAAGAGTCAGTTGCTTAACCGACTGAGCCACCCAGGCGTCCTTGGAGGTTTTATTGTTAAGTAATCTCTATGTCTAATGTGGGACTCAAACTCGTGACCTGAGATCAAGGGTCACACGCTCCCTCTACTGAGCCAGCCAAGCGCCCCTATGATCTCAGTTCTTTGAACGTTTTTGAGACTCATTTTCTGGCCTAGTACATGGGCAGTTTTTGTAAATGTTTCTATGTGCTTGAGAAAAAAAAAATTCTCTTTTAAATCAGGTTCATGGAGTGCCTGGCTGGCTTAGTCGGTGGAGTATGTGACTGTTGATCTTGGGGTCCTGGGTTCAAGCCCCATGTTGGGTGTAGAGATTACTTAATAAATAAATAAATAAATAAATAAACAAACAAACAAATAAGGTTCAGGTTATTAAACATCCATTAAATAAAGCTTATTAATTGTGTTGTTTGACACTTCTATAACCTTACTAAGTTTTAGTTTGCTTACCTACAGAAAAAAGTTTGTGAATTTCTTAAGTTCCTATTACAATTCTATCATGTATCTATCATCTATCTATCATCTAACAGTATATAGCCACATGGAAATTTTAAATTCCTGGTTAACTTAATATTTTGTAAGGTTATTTATGTTGTTTTGTCTTTTTAAGGTTCTAAGGTTATTAGGTTTTAAAAAATGTTGGGGCGCCTGGGTGGCGCAGTCGGTTAAGCGTCTGACTTCAGCCAGGTCACGATCTCGCGGTCCGGGAGTTCGAGCCCCGCGTCAGGCTCTGGGCTGATGGCTCGGAGCCGGGAGCCTATTTCCGATTCTGTGTCTCCCTCTCTCTCTGCCCCTCCCCTGTTCGTGCTCTGTCTCTCTCTGTCCGAAAAATAAATAAACGTTGAAAAAAAAATGTTTTATTATGTAGTGTTAGTTTTTATCCCTATAGCATTTTCCTTTTAAAGACTATTTTATGTGGGATTTGTTTGGTTTTTTAGCCATAGCAGTTTATTTTGGTTACCATCTCTATGACACATGTTTTTTCATTCTTTATTTTTACCTTTTCTCTTTGTTTTTACTTTAGGTGTACATTTTGTAGGCAGCATATAGTTGGATTTTTCTAAATTTTATTTAGATAGTATCTTTCTGTCCATAACTAAAGTTCATCTGTTTACATTCATTTTAGCTGCTCACTGATGTATTGTTACTAAGGAGTTATTTTGTGTTTTCTATTTCCCATTTTCTCTCTTTGCTTTATTGTCCCCCTCTCTTCACACCCTCTGGTGGATTGATAAATTTATATTACTCCCTCTCTCTCTCTCTCATATACATTAGGGGTTTTCTTTTGTTTGTTTGCTGTCTGTTTTTTTAGTGGTTATTTTAATATGCGTAATAAATTATAAAATTAAATTATATAAATTATAACATTTTCCAACAAATTTTAAAGTATTCAGTCTTTCTTTTCTCTTTCTAAACATGGCGTGGATTTTACTGTCTTCGCTCCCCAGTGAACACACAATTTAACTTTGGGTTTGACATTTACAAACTTGATTAAAGCTTTAAAAAAAACTTTTTTTAATGTTTATTTATTTTTGAGAGAGCGAGAGAGAGGCAGAGTGCGAGCGGGGGAGGGACAGAGAGAGAGGAAGACACAGAATCCGAAGCAGGCTCCAGGTTCCGAGCTGTCAGCACAGAGCCTGATGTGGGGCTCGAACCCACAAACTGCAAGATCATGAGCTGAAGTCAGACGCTTAACCAACTAAGCCACCCAGGCACCCTGAAGGCTTTTTTTTGTGTGTGTAATTGAACTTAACCTTCTGATGTATTATGCTTTTTTTTTTTTGTAATTGAACTTAATCTTCTGATGCATTATGCATTTATGCTCATATACATTAGTGTGAAACAAATGAAATTTCTGATATTCAGCCATTTTAGCCTAAAAAAAAACACACACACACACAGCTTTGTGTGATTCAGCTGTATAGTTCCAGCGCCATGTACAGTTGTTCCAAAGGTTACTTTTGTACTTACATTGCAGCTTTCCCGTCTTGGTCCATTAGCTACAGTCTCTCTTGACACCTCTTTCCGTAAGTCGCCATCAGTGCTCCAAGTTGTCCCATGCCAACTTTTCCCTTCCGCCTGCCAATTGCTGTTAAGAGTGGTGACTTTTAGGGATGCCTGGGTGGCTCAGTTGGTTAAGTGTCCAACTCTTGATTTTGGCTCAAGTCATGATCTC